>NW_010965019.1:1195951-1201521 GCF_000463585.1 Tarenaya hassleriana
GATTAGAAAAAACCCAAATGTCAGATACAACACTCAAAAACAAACTCTTACCCATCAGTACTCTACCTTTCGCATCTCTAGCAACCAGTTGCTCGACGTTGGGCATTGTTACTTTAGGAATTTTACCACCTAAGGAGATATTGATGTTCCAGCAGAATAACCATAACTTTACAATAATAGTCATAGAAATCTACAACCTACGGTGAAATCAGAAGTCAATCTCCAAGAATCACGGGATAGCATCCCGTAAAAAGACAGATTTTTCATACAAAAATGCATATTGCAACGCACAAGAGAGTGATTTAAACCACCTACCTCAAGGAATGTATAAAAACCAGTCATACGGAATAAGAACCTTTGTACAGAAAAAAGAAGAATGGAAGTGAAAACTACCTACAGTTCTAAACTAGCACAGAGAACAAGAACAGGAAACAAGGCAAAGACACACAAGATTTATCTCAGCCACGAATACGATACGTACAATTTATTACATTACTTACAAAGATTGTCCGAGCATCAACATCATCCACAGGGCTGATGTTTGTCGAAATTCCAGCAAACAGTAGAGCATCTTAGACCAACACATGGTGCAAAAGATATCAGTGTTTTTCAGAATCAAGTTTCAACAAAACCTACGGCTAAAACTATTTCCAACTCACCTGGAGCAGATGTCAGTGTCTTTGGACCTTTTTGCTGGGTATCAGTAAGCATGTCGCTGGTTCAAGACAAACCCTTAATGTGTTCCTACACAAGTGTAATTAAGATTTACTGTTTACTAGGAAAAAAGATAATAATATCCACCTTGGCGATTTCTAAAATGGCAGTAATGTGTCTTATCTCAACGGAACCAGAGAAGTGAGAAATAGTGGTAGAATACGATAGGAACATCTTACCAGCCTCAAGAAATCGTCATGTTTTCTGTCCTCCTATTCAATGTCCAATATATAACTCCACCCGAAGTGAAGCAGTCCAAAGAAAACAACCACTCAAGAATAAAACAGAGAAAGTACTAGCGACGCAATCGCAAATTGGCAAAAAAACAGACACCACGTTTCAAAATAACAGTGATAAAATATTGATATCTGAATTCTGTTTCTCAACTGTGGCCTAGAAAAAAAACACAACAATTTTTTTCTCTTCCGCTAGCTTCTTCTTTGATCACCTAAAGCAGACACAAATCTCGTAAAAAGTTCGTTAAGTGCTATGATAAATAGACATGCGTCATTGAAGGAAAATATACTTAAAGGCTGACGTTATACCTGTAACTTAAACTCTTCAGAAACAGGGGAACCGTTTACGACAGATTCTTGAGCATCCTTACAATGGTCAGTTCCATCTTTAAATTGGAAAATGTTGATTACAATCCTACCCAATGAACCTGCTTAGGGATTAATCCTAATATGAAGAAAGGAAAAGAAAAACAAACAACATTCAAAAAGTTTATGGGAACGAACTATTATTCATTCAGTACAAGTCTTGAGTGATTAGAAAAAACCCAAATGTCAGATACAACCCTCAAAAACAAACTCTTACCCATCAGTACTCTACCTTTCGCATCTCTAGCAACCAGTTGCTCGACGTTGGGCATTGTTACTTTAGGAATTTTACCACCTAAGGAGATATTGATGTTCCAGCAGAATAACCATAACTTTACAATAATAGTCATAGAAATCTACAACCTACGGTGAAATCAGAAGTCAATCTCCAAGAATCACGGGATAGCATCCCGTAAAAAGACAGATTTTTCATACAAAAATGCATATTGCAACGCACAAGAGAGTGATTTAAACCACCTACCTCAAGGAATGTATAAAAACCAGTCATACGGAATAAGAACCTTTGTACAGAAAAAAGAAGAATGGAAGTGAAAACTACCTAAAGTACTAAACTAGCACAGAAAGAACAAGAACAGGAAACAAGGCAAAGACACACAAGATTTATCTCAGCCACGAATACGATACGTACAATTTATTACATTACTTACAAAGATTGTCCGAGCATCAACATCATCCACAGGGCAGATGTTTGTCGAAATTCCAGCAAACAGTAGAGCATCTTAGACCAACACATGGTGCAAAAGATATCAGTGTTTTTCAGAATCAAGTTTCAACAAAACCTACGGCTAAAACTATTTCCAACTCACCTGGAGCAGATGTCAGTGTCTTTGGACCTTTTTGCTGGGTATCAGTAAGCATGTCGCTGGTTCAAGACAAACCCTTAATGCGTTCCTACACAAGTGTAATTAAGATTTACTGTTTACTAGGAAAAAAGATAATAATATCCACCTTGGCGATTTCTAAAATGGCAGTAATGTGTCTTATCTCAATGGAACCAGAGAAGTGAGAAATAGTGGTAGAATACGATAGGAACATCTTACCAGCCTCAAGAAATCGTCATGTTTTCTGTCCTCCTATTCAATGTCCAATATATAACTCCACCCGAAGTGGAGCAGTCCAAAGAAAACAACCAATCAAGAATAAAACAGAGAAAGTACTAGCGACGCAATCGCAAATTGGCAAGAAAAAGGCACCACGATTCAAAATAACAGGGATAAAATATTGATATCTGAATTCGGTTTCTCAACTGTGGCCTAGAGAAAAAACACACAACAATTTTTTTCTCTTCCGCTAGCTTCTTCTTTGATCACCTAAAGCAGACACAAATCTCGTAAAAAGTTCATTAAGTGCTATGATAAATAGACATGCGTCATTGAAGGAAAATATACTTAAAGGCTGACGTTATACCTGTAACTTAAACTCTTCAGAAACAGGGGAACCGTTCACGACAGATTCTTGAGCATCCTTACAACGGTCAGTTCCATCTTTAAATTGGAAAATGTTGATTACAATCCTACCCAATGAACCTGCTTAGGGATTAATCCTAATATGAAGAAAGGAAAAGAAAAACAAACAACATTCAAAAAGTTTATGGGAACGAACTAGTATTCATTCAGTACAAGTCTTGAGAGCTTAGAAAAAACCCAAATGTCAGATACAACCCTCAAAAACAAACTCTTACCCATCAGTACTCTACCTTTCGCATCTCTAGCAACCAGTTGCTCGACGTTGGGCATTGTTACTTTAGGAATTTTACCACCTAAGGAGATATTGATGTTCCAGCAGAATAACCATAACTTTACAATAATAGTCATAGAAATCTACAACCTACGGTGAAATCAGAAGTCAATCTCCAAGAATCACGGGATAGCATCCCGTAAAAAGACAGATTTTTCATACAAAAATGCATATTGCAACGCACAAGAGAGTGATTTAAACCACCTACCTCAAGGAATGTATAAAAAGCAGTCATACGGAATAAGAACCTTTGTACAGAAAAAAGAAGAATGGAAGTGAAAACTACCTACAGTTCTAAACTAGCACAGAGAACAAGAACAGGAAACAAGGCAAAGACACACAAGATTTATCTCAGCCACGAATACGATACGTACAATTTATTACATTACTTACAAAGATTGTCCGAGCATCAACATCATCCACAGGGCTGATGTTTGTCGAAATTCCAGCAAACAGTAGAGCATCTTAGACCAACACATGGTGCAAAAGATAATCAGTGTTTTTCAGAATCGAGTTTCAACAAAACCTACGGCTAAAACTATTTCCAACTCACCTGGAGCAGATGTCAGTGTCTTTGGACCTTTTTGCTGGGTATCAGTAAGCATGTCGCTGGTTCAAGACAAACCCTTAATGTGTTCCTACACATGTGTAATTAAGATTTACTGTTTACTAGGAAAAAAGATAATAATATCCACCTTGGCGATTTCTAAAATGGCAGTAATGTGTCTTATCTCAATGGAACCAGAGAAGTGAGAAATAGTGGTAGAATACGATAGGAACATCTTACCAGCCTCAAGAAATCGTCATGTTTTTTGTCCTCCTATTCAATGTCCAATATATAACTCCACCCGAAGTGGAGCAGTCCAAAGAAAACAACCAATCAAGAATAAAACAGAGAAAGTACTAGCGACGCAATCGCAAATTGGCAAGAAAAAGACACCACGTTTCAAAATAACAGTGATAAAATATTGATATCTGAATTCTGTTTCTCAACTGTGGCCTAGAAAAAAAACACACAACAATTTTTTTCTCTTCCGCTAGCTTCTTCTTTGATCACCTAAAGCAGACACAAATCTCGTAAAAAGTTCGTTAAGTGCTATGATAAATAGACATGCGTCATTGAGGGAAAATATACTTAAAGGCTGACGTTATACCTGTAACTTAAACTCTTCAGAAACAGGGGAACCGTTCACGACAGATTCGTGAGCATCCTTACAACGGTCAGTTCCATCTTTAAATTGGAAAATGTTTATTACAATCCTACCCAATGAACCTGCTTAGGGATTAATCCTAATATGAAGAAAGGAAAAGAAAAACAAACAACATTCAAAAAGTTTATGGGAACGAGCTATTATTCATTCAGTACAAGTCTTGAGAGATTAGAAAAAACCCAAATGTCAGATACAACCCTCAAAAACAAACTCTTACCCATCAGTACTCTACCTTTCGCATCTTTAGCAACCAGTTGCTCGACGTTGGGCATTGTTACTTTAGGAATCTTACCACCTAAGGAGATATAGATGTTCCAGCAGAATAACCATAAATTTACAATAATAGTAATAGAAATATACAACCTACGATGAAATCAGAAGTCAATCTCCAAGAATCACGGGATAGCATCCCGTAAAAAGACAGATTTTTCATACAAAAATGCATACTGCAACGCGCAAGAGAGTGATTTAAACAACCTACCTCAAGGAATGTATAAAAACCGGTCATACGGAATAAGAACCTTTGTACAGAAAAAAGAAGAATGGAAGTGAAAACTACCTACAATACTAAACTAGTACAGAATGAACAAGAACAGGAAACAAGGCAAAGACACAAAAGATTTATCTCAGCCACGAATACGATATGTACAATTTATTACATTAGTGACAAAGATTGTCCGAGCATCAACATCGTCCACAGGGCAGATGTTTGTCGAAATTCCAGCAAACAGTAGAGCATCTTAGACCACCACATGGTGCAAAAGATATCAGTGTTTTTCAGAATCAACTATCAACAAACCTACGGCTAAAACTATTTCCAACTCACCTGGAGCAGATATCAGTGTCTTTGGACCTTTTTGTTAGGTATCCGTAAGCATGTCGCTGGTTCAAGTCAAACCCTTAATGTGTTCCTGTACAAGTGTAATTAAGATTTACTGTTTACTAGGAAAAAAGATAATAAAATCCACCTTGGCGATTTCTAAAATGGCAGTGATGTGTCTTATCTCAATGGAACCAGAGAAGTGAGAAATAGTGATAGAATACGATAGGAACATCTTACCAGCCCCAAGAAATCGTCATGTTTTCTGTCCTGCTATTCTCTGTCCAATATATAACTCCACCTGAAGTGGAGCAGTCCAAAGAAAACAACCAATCAAGAATAAAACAGAGAAAGTACTAGCGACGCAATCGCAAATTGGCAAGAAAAAGACACCACGATTCAAAATAACAGTGATAAAATATTGATATCTGAATTCGGTTTCTCAACTGTGGCCTAGAAAAAAAA
>NW_010965019.1:1202353-1204053 GCF_000463585.1 Tarenaya hassleriana
AAATCTACAACCTACGGTGAAATCAGAAGTCAATCTCCAAGAATCACGGGATAGCATCCCGTAAAAAGACAGATTTTTCATACAAATATGCATACTGCAACCACAAATCTGGTAAAAAGACAGATTTTTCATACAAATATGCATACTGCAACGCTCAAGAGAGTGATTTAAACCACCTACCTCAAGGAATGTATAAAAACCGGTCATACGGAATAAGAACCTTTGTACAGAAAAAAGAAGAATGGAAGTGAAAACTACCTACAATACTAAACTAGTACAGAAAGAACAAGAACAGGAAACAAGGCAAAGACACAAAAGATTTATCTCAGCCACGAATACGATATGTACAATTTATTACATTAGTTACAAAGATTGTCCGAGCATCAACATCGTCCACAGGGCAGAAGTTTGTCGAAATTCCAGCAAACAGTAGAGCATCTTAGACCAACACATGGTGCAAAAGATATCAGTGTTTTTCAGAATCAAGTTTCAACAAAACCTACGGCTAAAACTATTTCCAACTCACCTGGAGCAGATATCAGTGTCTTTGGACCTTTTTGCTAGGTATCCGTAAGCATGTCGCTGGTTCAAGTCAAACCCTTAATGTGTTCCTGCACAAGTGTAATTAAGATTTACTGTTTACTAGGAAAAAAGATAATAAAATCCACCTTGGCGATTTCTAAAATGGCAGTGATGTGTCTTATCTCAATGGAACCAGAGAAGTGAGAAATAGTGATAGAATACGATAGGAACATCTTACCAGGGCCCCAAGAAATCGTCATGTTTTCTGTCCTGATATTCTCTGTCCAATATATAACTCCACCTGAAGTGGAGCAGTCCAAAGAAAACAACCAATCAAGAAACAAACAGAGAAAGTACAAGCGACGCAATCGCAAATTGGCAAGAAAAAGACACCACGATTCAAAATAACAGTGATAAAATATTGATATCTGAATTCGGCTCTTTAGTTGGTAAAATTCCTAAAGTAATAATGCCCAACGTCGAGCAAATGGTTGTTAGAGATGCGAAAGGTAGAGTACTGATGGGTAAGAGTCTGTTTTGAGGGTTGTATCTGACATTTGGGTTTTTTTCTAAGCTCTCAAGACTTGCATGGTTTTTTTTTGTCATTGATATAGATAATAGTTCGTTCCCATAAACATTTTGAATATTGTTTGTTTTTCTTTTCCTTTCTTCATATTAGGATTAATCCCTAAGCAGGTTCATTGGATAGCATTGTAATCAACATTTTCCAATTTAAAGATGGAACTGACTGTTGTAAGGATGCTCAAGAATCTGTCGTGAACGGTTCCCCTGTTTCTGAAGAGTTTAAGTTATAGGTATACCATCAGCCTTTAAGTATATTTTCCTCCAATGACGCGTGTCTATTTATCGTAGCACTTAACGAACTTTTTACCAGATTTGTGTCTGCTTCAGGTGATCAAAGAAGAAGCTAGCTGAAGAGAAAAAAATTGTTGTGTTTTTTTTCTAGGCCACAGTTGAGAAACCGAATTCAGATATCAATATTTTATCACTGTTATTTTGAATCGTGGTGTCTTTTTCTTGCCAATTTGCGATTGCGTCGCTTGTACTTTCTCTGTTTGTTTCTTGATTGGTTGTTTTCTTTGGACTGCTCCACTTCAGGTGGAGTTATATATTGGACAGAGAATAGCAGGACAGAAAACATGACGATTTCTTGGGGC
>NW_010965019.1:1206984-1215032 GCF_000463585.1 Tarenaya hassleriana
GCCCCAAGAAATCGTCATGTTTTCTGTCCTGCTATTCTCTGTCCAATATATAACTCCACCTGAAGTGGAGCAGTCCAAAGAAAACAACCAATCAAGAAACAAACAGAGAAAGTACAAGCGACGCAATCGCAAATTGGCAAGAAAAAGACACCACGATTCAAAATAACAGTGATAAAATATTGATATCTGAATTCGGTTTCTCAACTGTGGCCTAGAAAAAAAACACAACAATTTTTTTCTCTTCAGCTAGCTTCTTCTTTGATCACCTGAAGCAGACACAAATCTGGTAAAAAGTTCGTTAAGTGCTACGATAAATAGACACGCGTCATTGAAGGAAAATATACTTAAAGGCTGATGGTATACCTATAACTTAAACTCTTCAGAAACAGGGGAACCGTTCACGACAGATTCTTGAGCATCCTTACAACAGTCAGTTCCATCTTTAAATTGGAAAATGTTGATTACAATGCTATCCAATGAACCTGCTTAGGGATTAATCCTAATATGAAGAAAGGAAAAGAAAAACAAACAATATTCAAAATGTTTATGGGAACGAACTATTATCTATATCAATGACAAAAAAAAACCATGCAAGTCTTGAGAGCTTAGAAAAAAACCCAAATGTCAGATACAACCCTCAAAACAGACTCTTACCCATCAGTACTCTACCTTTCGCATCTCTAACAACCATTTGCTCGACGTTGGGCATTATTACTTTAGGAATTTTACCAACTAAAGAGATATTGATGTTCCAGCAGAATAACCATAAATTTACAATAATAGTCATAGAAATCTACAACCTACGATGAAATCAGAAGTCAATCTCCAAGAATCACGGGATAGCATCCCGTAAAAAGACAGATTTTTCATACAAATATGCATATTGCAACGCGCAAGAGAGTGATTTAAACCCAAGAAGAAAGATGATAACGTTTTCAAATACATGCAAGAAAGGGCAGTGACCACCATAGATTTTATTACGAAACCAGGAAAAAAGAGTTATGAATGCTTACTTATGTGCAAGAACTTGTCGGTTTTCTTGCAACCGATGTAAACCTAAGGATTCATTGAGCGCGTGGCTACATTTCAAAACAGGGCCGGAAGTACTTGTCTCCCTTTTCCCCAGATTTCCAGAACTCTGGTCCTTTTAAATCTTAGTCCTCCGTCAAATACGAGACAGGTTTTAAGAAACCAAGAAGAAAGATAAGTTTTTCAAATACATGCAAGAACTGATCAAATAGTTCTTGGATGTTAGATCGAAAAGCTAGAAAGGAAAAAGAAACGACAAAACCCTTGAGCACCGACCTGGGTTTCTAAAACGGAGGCAGAATCCCCATTCTTCCGTGGCTGCGATGCCATTAACGCGTTCGATCGAGGACTCCTTCTCTCATCTCTCTCTCTCCCCTATACTCTCTCTCTCGCCCTCTGATCTATGCTTTCACAAATGTCATAGCGAAAAGGAAAGTTGTGCGTCCTCTGAACCTAGGGTATTTTTGGTATCGTCTCTTGGTGGCGTGTGCAATTCAACGGGCATAGACTAGCTCCACCGAATTCAAAACCAGCGCATCACATTTACATCCAATGCATTATGTTTTAAAAGCGTTTCTGTAATTATTTATAACACCAGTAATTTGGCCTTTTTACCATGTTGTGTGAATTAGATTTTTTTTTTTTAGTAAACTGATAAGAACTGTGAATTATGTATTTGCACGTATTTTACTTTTACGAAAGAAAAAAAAAAGCAAGGAGGCAACTAAGTGAGGGCAGTTTACTTGAGTGGTCATAATATATTTTTAATACATTTTTTTGCTAAAAAAAATATATCTTTAATACATGAAAATATAAATTAAAAATTTTCATATATAAAAAGTGATGGTGTCATTGAAAAGTGACGGAGTGTCGATATGTCATTGTCTTGTCCGATAGATATAGCAGATGGAGATAAATAAAACAAAAAAAAAAAACATGTAAATGTTTTGTTTATCTTAATAGAATATTCTAATCAATTCGTAGTGGATATTTTAAATTGACATTTACGTTTTCCAAAAAAAAAATCAAATTTACACTCGAGAAAACTAAAACATCATATATATTTTTTATTGGACTGAAATGCTCCTTAATCATGATTTTTTAAAGTTTAATCACTGATTATGTATTTCATCCAGCCTCTTGGATCCACAACATAGTGAACACAATATATTCTCTTTGGAAAGAGACAAAAAGGATTTTTTATATATCCTATGAATCTATTATAGTAACATGGCACAAACATTTGATATAATTCCGTTTACGTGGGACCCACCATATCAGTCTGAAAAACCCCAAAATCTGCTTGTACCTTTTGTCGGCCTTTTTGGGGGGCTATACCTTTATTTAAATATTTACTAATGTATTTCCGGATGAAATGATATACTAATGTAATAATGGGTCATGATTAGATAAAAGTATCATTGTTTGTATGTTGTACCACGTGCTATCGGCGACGGGTGTCGCATTCTACAACATTGACGTTAAAAATAAATAATAACAATAAAATGAAGAGTTTTTTGGTGGGGATTTTTCTCTTTTTGACTTTGGTATAGCAAATTACAATACCGTGCTAAATACGTAGACACGAATACACATCATACACCTACATATACGCTTCGTATGTGTGATGAAGTCGTATGAATATTTTTCTTTTTAGGCTGTATGTTACATTTCTTGTAGTTACTTATTTCAAACAGAATCGCCGTCCCGTCACACACTTGCAGTTTCTCTCCTCTCCCGCGAAATGAAGCTCGACGGAAGTCTTCTTCGGCTTTAAAACCCTATGCCAAAACGTCGCCGTATAGCAGCAATCTGGTTTTTCTTTACCAAAACAAATTGATACAAATTAAACCGGATTTAGCCAAATGAACCATTCGGATCGGTTATCGAAGAGAAACCCTCTGAGCGAGTCAGAGTTTGAAGTCCAACACATTCAAAATTATTATCATTTCTCTTAGTTTTTGTTTTTTTTTTGTGTGCTTCACATCATAGCATTGAAACGACAATTTGAGAGGACAATTTTACACATGTTACTTTCATTTTATTATTTTTTATTAACAAAAATTATTTAATATTTATGCTAGTTTTTTTAAAAAAAATTTAAAGATTTAGTTTTTATGCATATATATTTGCATTAGAATTCAGTGCTTTGTGAAAAGTTTCAGTTTGGGAAGGACAATTCTTGAAAGATTTCTTTTTCACCCAAAGTTGGATACTTCAACCGATAAAATGAATACGCAAAGTATTTGTCTCGTCCCAAATTCAAACCTCAAATAGCGTATATTCCAAATCTTTCTGGTTGATTTTCGGTTATAAAATTAGTTTGGATTTTGGTTTAGAATAACTAGATATAAAAAAAAAAAAAAGGTCTCAGTTTCTCCTTTGCTGTTTGTCTTCTTCACAAAAGATTTGATTACGAAGATAATGGTGGTTGTGTTAGTTGGGTTTTTAGTTTAGAGTACACACAGTACCGCTTGTCCTTCCAGTCTTAAGACTCTTAATGCTTGGTATTATCATTTTTTGACAATTTTGTTTGTGTTGACCCAAAATGAATAATTCAGAGTGTGATATTCATTCGGAGACATTTCAAAATAAAACTAGGTCAACATTTCATCTTTAAAAAATGGAAAAAAAATGTGTGAAGGAGAAGAAGGAGAATATGAGAGAGCTCAGGAAAGGTGGAATTGTTTTATGAAAATAATATATACTTCGTAGAGAGAGAGAAAAAAAAAACTATGAAAGGTTTTGTCAAAATCTATGGAATTGTTTTTCGAATAAAATGTATGACGATACATGTTTTCTACGAAAATTTGCATATTAAATTCGCAATTTTTATTGCTGTAGAAGATGATGGATAGGAAGAACGTAACAACGTATATGCAAACACAAATTCTCTATTACTTATTACGTTGCATTTTCACATCAAACACTAACCTTCCTAAACCCTAATATATCTTTTTTTTTTTTAAATCTACAAAATGGCATATTTATCATTCATTAAAATTTAAGTGTTTAATATAGATCTGTCTTATTTATCGAAAAATTTTAAAACTGATGATGGTGGGAAACACATCAATTGATGAAGAGGTTTTAAAAGATGGTTAATAACTTTCAAATTTCAAAATCTTGAAAAAGGCGATCTCCAAAAAGAATAAAAGAAAATGGAATGAGCAATTGCAAAGGAGACTTGGAATTATTTTGAATCATGCGGTATAACGAGTTGCATAGAATCGCACAGTCAACTGGTCAACCACAATAGAAGGGAGATTGAAGAGGAAAAATAAAAGAGGAGAAGTCCTCTCGCATGGTGCTAATCGAGGACACTGCTCAGTAACCTAATAATCTCAAGTGTTTGACGAATCCGGAAAGTAAACCAGTAAATTGGATTTGCTTTGATCTTTACCATTAATATATATATATATATATATATGCGCATATACAAAGTACACGAGTAAATTGGTTGTTGATAATGATATTACTAAATAGAGATGTAAAATGAGTTCGGTTCGCGGATTGACTCGTGAGGGAGTCCATATTTTTCCGAGCCAGGCTCAAGTATTTGGCTCGCGGACAAGAAAAATATTTATTTTTTTAAAATTTTAAAATTTTTATATATACAAATTTTATTTTTATTACATATTTGGTTTATTTTGTTTAAAATTTTAATTTTTTATTATATTTTAGATATTTTAAAAATATTTTAAATATTAAAATTATTTTTAAATATTTTTAAGTATTAAAATTTTATTTTTAAAATTTATATATTTGGTTCACGGGCCGATTCGTTTGCCTCGCGAGTTAAGACGATCTGGATTGGAATAACCTATTTTTGGCTCGCTAAAAAACGGATTAGACTAGACTGAGCTGAAATTTTTTCAGATCGAAAAGGTGCGGGCTGAGCCGGGTCGGTCAGCCCGTTTTACACCCATGTCACTAAACTGAACATAAAAATTCCAATAATTTATTTTCCGCAAGTTTTGACACACGAGAGGCAAGGAACACAAGATCTTATTCAGAAGGGTTTTGACACACGATTTCTAAAAAGATTACACGCGAGAGGAGTAAGATATTTTCACCTCTAAGCTCCCAAATTGATTGTGGAGAATTGTCTAGGGTTTCTTCGACCATGGTTCCCAATTCCACGAGCGAGGCGAAGACGACGACCGAAGAAACTTCGAACGAGCACGAGATGACGACGGAATCAATGGGGATCGCTGATTCGTCTGTGAAAAAGCGCAAGGCCGAAGAAGATGCCTCTGATTCCGAACATGCTTCTGATCCCGAAGACGACGGTGAAGATGGCGAGATGGAGATCGAGAATGAGGCCGGAGAAAGCGGTAACAGCAGCGCAGAGGACCTGCCGGAGTGGGGTGTTGACAGCTTCGATGGTTCGGAGTACGAATCTCCTAACGACGATGAGGAGTATTTCTCCGATGAGGAGACTGATCTCAAATTGCGTCGATATCTTCGCCAGATTTACGAGTCCAGGGTATACCTTTTACTGAAACAGGAATTTTCTTTTAACAAACTCCTTGAGTCAAGAGTAGATTTTATCCTGTTAGTTCGTTGTTGTTGAACTTAAAAAGATGAACTTTTTGGGTATATGTTTTTGCTTAGGGTTTCAAAGTGGAGTTTGGAAGTGCTCCAAGATGCATAGGGGGATATTTTCCCGTTAAACTCGATTCCGAGTGCTTACCTGGCAAAACTTCCCGCCAGTACATGGAAGAGATGGTTGCAGCTGCTCTTGAGAAGTACAACCGGATAGAGGCAAGTGCACCTTTCTTTGATTTGTGCTGCCTAATATATATGGTTTAGTTGCAATTCCATTTATCTCTTGTGATAGGGAACGAGTGTTGAATGCGACCACATTGTGAGGGCCGTTACTAGATCGGCTGTTGGTAAGGTGTCGTACATTACATTTATGGCTAAGGAGAAGCCCGGTGATGAAGAGCTTGTAGAATACCAAGCTAAAACCCTTCATAGGGCGTGGCTTAAGATGGTTTATCCCATCTTTTGCAGAAAAGCTTCTGAAGCGATAGGTGGGTTCCATCTACTCTACAGTCTACTCTTTTCAGTGTTGGCTGTAGCAGTTTATGCGTTTTTAGTTTCGTGTTTGACTGACTCCTCTCCTGCTACTACATTTGAACATTTAGATTCGAGTAAGGTATCGAGAGGAATAGCGAAAACCACGGACGGAGTCAGGCGAAACAAGATTCGATATTGCTTTTTGGTTTGATCGTATGACATTGGGTTCTGGAAATCCGATTTATTCTAGGTATAAATTCTTATATCTACATTAGCAAATAGTTTTTTTTTAATGTCGGGATATCGTTATCTCTTTCGCGTATTCGGTTTTCAAGGTTCGATGGATAATTTGATAAGCCAGTGATTAAATGTGTTGAGGGATGTCTCTTTGAAAAGATGATGGCATCAATCATGTCAATTATTACCATAGTGGTTTAAGATATGGGATGCTTGTTGTTATGTTATGTGGAAATACACTTGTTCTTTGTTGGATGGCAAAGTTGTTTGACAGTTGAATGTGTTTTTCTTGTAACAGGTTGAATGATGATGATGTTGCCGAGTTTGCCAAGACCTACCTGCCACAGATGATGTTTGTTCTTGTTATGAACAAGGTTTGCTAGGATCAAGTCTGTAGTGGATTAAGTAAATTATGGGTTATGTGCAAGACATCTTTTATTGCTGTCCAAAAATTGTAAGAGCTTATCAGCTTATTTTGTTCATCTTTCTGGTCATTATCTAATCTTATGCAAAGAAGAACTCGGACTTTCTGATGTCCATTTCAGAGTAAAAGAAAGAGCTCTACTCTTTTATCTCTTGTCATGTTAGCTGCGAAGCTTTTGAAATTACTGCCTAGGAATCCATTTGCAGAGTTGCATCTTGTCCTAATGGACCAAATGTTATTTGGTATCATACGTTTATCTCAGCACATCATACTGTATGTATTCTACGTACATCGTGTCTTCTCTGTTCGGACAGTCCGAACGGTCACCTAAAACATCATCTTTTATCATCTTTGAGTATTTTGTCGAACTTGAAAAGATCTCAACTTTTCCGATAAATTTGGTGAACCACCAAAACGGCAACATTCCTTTAAACAAACCTAGATTATATACTTTTACGCCCAAAAAGTTCAAAGGTTCTCAGAGATATTGCATAAAACAGCAGACCAATCAAATTCTATCTTAAAGTTCACAAAACAAAGAGATCCAACTCCATTGTTCGTCGGATAAAAATGACAACTACTAAGCTTCAGGAGCATCCGGCGGGTTGACCGGGAAGATTATCGTGCACTTACCTTTAATCACGATACGGGTGAAGCCTTTGTCGCCCCAACCGGTCCCCCAAGAGTTCTGAACTAGATAAAACGTCTTTCCGTCTTCTGTTTTGCCATACCCAACAATCATCATGTTATGTAGCTCTATCTCTCTTGTTGGTCATCCGTGATTGTGTGCTCATAAATTCCCTATAGATATAAACAAAATCAATTTAGTTAATCATTCGTATATATATATAAGTTTTACTAACCTCGCCAAATGCACGGAAATCATCTGATATTGCAATTATGAGTCCTACAGGAGAAATGTCAATTTTCGATCTAATAAATTGACATATCTGTCATCATCCTAAATTGCTCAAAGCAAGCTGTTGAACCGCTTCTGCTCCCCTTTCCCTAATGTAGTTTGAATACATAATCAAATTAATTTATTATGTAATACATGTACTGATAAAGTGATAAAAATAAAATTTATATTAAAGTAAAATTCGACAATGAATCTGCTTTATATATTGCAATACCTTGAAAGATGTTGTAGATGACTTCTTCCTCACGCCTTTATCTTTTACATGCTTCAAAACGGGTTTGAGAGTTGTAATTTCCTTGCTATCATTTTTGCTCTTTCCGGTGAAGATGGCGAGATGGAGATCGAGAATGAGGCCGGAGAAAGCGGTAACAGAAGCGCAGAGGACCTGCCGGAGGGGGGTGTTGACAGCTTCGC
>NW_010965019.1:1215342-1231000 GCF_000463585.1 Tarenaya hassleriana
TCCCTTTAAATGACTTTATGATGTCAACCAACTCTTCCAATTCAAATTCCAACATATATTTGACATCCTTGTTAATGTTGAATCCGGCTTGTAACAACTGTGTTACAACTACATCCCAACAATATGCTGCACCAGGAAAATAATAATATTATAAAAAATGAATTATTAGTATATATTAAACATGTTATTTTATATATATATACCTGCTTGTTGCGTCACGAGGATGATACTATTTCCTAAAATCTAGAAGTAATATGATACATTAAATACACACACAATACCTAGAAACAACATATAATTTAAAGATGACAATTATGGTTTGCGACCCAAAACCCGACCACGCTCGAAAAAATGATCCAGCTCGAACTTGACTCTATGAAAAAAACCGGTTTCAGACTTGGTCGAGTTAAGCTGATAGATATCGGGTCGACTAGTAAGTCCAACTCAAAAAAATTATTATATATGATAAAATGATTCAAATGAAAAACAAAACCCTAATTCACGGGCCGATCTAACTCGAGTCTATCTTATAGTATCGGGCTTTGGGTTTAGTTTTGTAGACTCGAAAAAATTCGGGCACGCTCGTCCCCGAATCTAAAACCTTTGGACTGTGTCTGTGTGCAGGTTGGGATAAGATCGGACTATTTGACACTCCTAGCATAACTTCTAACATAATCTTTGTTCACATTCTTCATGGACTAATATCCATAAAGTAGGAGAAAAAGAGATCTCATTTCATAAGATTCGATCATAAATTCTAAAAAAACAACCATAAATTATAATAACTATTTCAAAACACAACTGAAAAAAAAATTACAAACTAAGCTAAATATTTGAATCCATAAAATTCAAAGAAATCACTGATATAAAGAATCTAAACCAAGAAACAAACGATGAAACAAGAAAGACTCCTATCAAAAACTAGCGAGAGAGTAGTTTTGTAAATGAGGAAATCTCAAAAAACAAAGGAAATTAGAGAGAGAAATGGAAAGTTGTTAAGAAATTTTCTTAGATAGATTCATCTCTAAAATGTTCAACACTTAAATACAATGAAAAAAATATTAACCATCCTAATTTAACATGAACAACTCATCAAAGTTTAACTAACTAATATTCCAACTCAGCTCAAATTGGTAACGAACTTCGCTTCGAATCTTACTCTGTTATTCCTAGTTTTTGGTTAATTGGAAATGTGTGTTCAATGTTTGGTAATTTATGTTCTTAGAATTTTACAAACTATTTACTCTATATTAGATGATATTTTATTATGTACAATTATTATCATATACTAGAATGTTTTTAAGAGTAGTATATATATGTGTGGTTTTGTAGTACTTTGATATAAAAAAAAAATATTCTTTATCATTGGCTTATACAAAGTACCTTCAACTCTACAATTTGGCCAAACATGAAACTCTATTTTCAATGTTCATGCATCTTCTCAAGTCTATCGGGAGATACAGACTTGAAGTTTGTAACTTGGATAAACGATGAGAGAACTGAGCTAGTTGAAGGCTTAAGTGAATATATCAACTGTTGGTTCTCAATTGTCACGAGCTTCATCCATAGAAAATCACTCCGCAATTTCTCTTGCACAAGACAATAATTAATGTCAATGTGTTTGGTTTTCTCGTGAAAAACATGATTGGAAATAATGTGAATTGTAGATTTTTTTTATCACGACACAAATTTACAAGTTTAGAAATTGATATATGCAAATTTATAAACAAATTTTCTTAGCTTTCCAAGATACCATAGAATTATCAAGGAAAACACATTAACCTAAAACTAATCTTCTTGAATTGTCAAGGCATGATACCCGATCTGCGTCGCAAAGTCTTTTAGATGCGTTTCAAAAGTAGCAAAATAGTATAACACTTATCTTGGATTGCTCTTCAACTATCTTACAATCCAACTTACAGTCTTCATATGATCCATAGTTGGCTTTGCCAAAAGTTGAGACAACTTGTGAATTGCATATGTAATGTCCGATCTTGTAATTGTGGGATACAAGAGTCAATCAATAAGCTTGCAGTAACTAGTTATGTCAAAAAATGGATCGCCATAATCCTAATAAAGTTTCACATTGGCGTCCATTGGTGTTGAAACTGTCTTTCCTCCAAGATGTCTAGAATTGTAAAATATTAGTGCAAATATGTGTTGTTGTGAATTTGTTTTAGTGTACTCTGTTTTGTGGTTAAGCAAAGCGATTAAGGTTTCAAAGCAATATGGTCTGGGATCTCATATGGCAATACCACATCCATAATCACATCTTTTCGGCTGAAGTTCACTCATATCTTAGAGGTAGGAAAAAAACATTTTAATAAAAGTGTGAATCTCTATTGTATATGCTTCGCATTTTTTTCAAAAAAGTATGAATCACGTCTCTTGTAAAAAAACTACATTTATTCATAATAATTTTTTTTTGCAGTTTTACACTAGAACTGCCAATATGTTGTTACCACATCCTCCGATAATTTATTTTCCCGTAGATATTTTAAAGTTTTATTATACAATTTCTAAAAGGCAATATTAACTATTTTTAAAATTGGATATGAAGAATTTGTGGGGTAGTTTCCATAATTTCCAACCAGAAAAAGGAAAAAAAGAAAAGGTCAAAAGCACTGAATGTGATGGCAATAGCGTAAATATAAGATAAAGATAGTGTTTGCTGTTTCCGAGAGGATTAAGATATTTTCGCCGTTAGGTTCCCAAATTGATTTTGGAGGTTTGTGTCTAGGGTTTCTTCGACCATGGATCCCAAATCGACGAGCGAGGTGAAGACGACGACCGAAGAAGCTCCGAACGAGCACGAGATGACGGAATTAATGGGGATCGCTGATTCGTCTGTGAAAAAGCGCAAGGCCGAAGAAGATGCCTCTGATTCCGAATATGCTTCTGGTCCTGAAGACGACGAAGAAGATGGCGATATGGAGATCGAGAATGAGGCCGGAGAAAGCGATAATAGCAGCGCAGAGGACCTTCCGGAGTGGGGTGTCGACAGCTTCGATGGTTCGGAGTACGAATCTCCTAACGACGACGAGATGTATTTCTCCGATGAGGAGACTGACCTCAAATTGCGTCGCTATCTTCGCCAGATTTACGAGTCCAGGGTATGTCTTTTACTGAAAGAGCAATTTTTTTAACAAATTCCTCGAGTCAAGGGTAGCATTTATCCTGTTAGTTCGTTGTTGAGATGAACTTTTTGGGTATATCTTTTCGCTTAGGGTTTCAAGGTGGATTTTGGAAGCGCTCCAAGATGCATAGGGGGATATTTTCCCGTGAAACTCGATGTCGAGTGCTTACCTGGCAAAACTTCCCGCCAGTACATGGAAGAGATGGTCGCGGCTGCTCTTGAGAAGTACAACCGGCTAGAGGCAAGTGCACCTTTCTTTGATTTGTGCTGTCTAATATATATATATATATGTATAGTTTCTTAGATTAGTTGCAATTCCATTTATCTCTTGTGATAGGGAACGAGTGTTGAATGCGATCACATTGTGAGGGCCGTTACTAGATTGGCTCTTGGTAAGGTGTCGTACATTACATTTATGGCTAAGGAGAAGCCTGGTGATGAAAAGCTTGTCGAATACCAAGCGAAAACCCTGCATAGGGCGTGGCTTAAGATGGTTTATCCCATCTTTTGCAGAAAAGCTTCTGAAGCGAAAGGTGGGTTCCATCTACTCTACACTTTCAGTGTCGGCTCTAGCTGTTTATGCGTTTTTAGATTCGTGTTTGACTGACTCCTCTCCTGCTACTACATTTGAACATTTAGATGCTAGTAAGGTATCGAGAGGAATAGCTAAAACCACGGATGGAGTCAGGCGAAACAAGATTCGGTATTGCTTTTTGATTTGATCGTATGGCATTGGGTTTAATATTTATCTTTAATAAATATTATAATTAGTTTAATATTATTTTTTTTACTTCTAGATGAAGAACTATCATCCTTTAAAATGTTAAAACAATTTCCCTTCTCTTTGTTATGATAAAAGTGTCACGTGTTTTGATATTTAATATTTCCCAACTTTTTAATAATTGATTTAACTTCTTCTTCCGTTTCGGGTGGGGAAAAAAAAACACACACACACACACACAAAAGTCAAAATCTCATGAAATGTACTTAAATATAAGATAAATTACTGGGGTCTTAATTACACCATGAACATTAGCTTGATGCCTTTTCTTTTGGGCAAGTATTTGTTATGTGAAATTTTATTGCATTTGATGCATATATATATATATATACTGCTGCTAAATAAGATGAATTAAGGAAATAAAACGTAACATTTCAAAGTAGAAAAATGACAGAATAAGATAAATGCTTTTTAAGAATAATTAATCAAAATAGTGAAGATGGATAAAGATGATAAATAAATAAAAAAAAGATTTGACTATTATTACTTTTTCTGCGGTAAAATAAATAAAGTGGGTTTCATTATTCTCTGTACTACGTAGTTTCCATCAAACATCATTTTCAACAAGGAACATAACAAAAAGTAGAAGTATAACCCTATATTTTTCAGTTTTTGTAAATTTAAAATTTGTGGACATTTTTACCTGCGGCGGCTGGGCTGTGATAATAAAGTTTACCATAGGGGTAAAAGATGAAAATATCTGACATTTAAAAACCCTTCATTAACTGCTCTCGTCAGAGAATCCTGATTTCCAAAAAGCATTCCATAAAATTCGATTTTTATAAAAAACGAAACAGATTTAAACGGGAAAGCTCTTTCAAAAAGTATTTTTGATATGATCCCATTGGCTCCCACGTCTTGATTTTATTTTTCTATATGTGAAATATATTGAACAGCAAGATGTACATCTATGGTTCAGAACTAATTAATATTCTAAATAGAATGTTCTCTGTAAACTAATCCTAAAACGAAAGTAACGAGTGGGGAGAAGAAGGAACAATGCCAAGAACCAACTAGCCAATCACAATCAGACCCCACTTCCCCTGTTAGTTGTACCCCAACGGAGGAGCAACAGATCCAGAATGAGGGATTCATAACGGTGAAGTCTAGAGGACGTGGACGAGGTAAAGGCCGAGGCCGAGGGGCCTCGAGATGTAAATAAACCCACCTTTAACCCATGATTTTTTGCTGGAATGTAAGGGGCATTAACGGCTCGAATAAGCAGTTTTTGATTCGAAATTGGATTTTGGAGCATCAGCTCATTGCGGGAGGATTGTTGGAGACCCACATTCAGGAACATAATGCGGGTCGTATCTTGGCCTCGATTCCCTTAGGGTGGAGGCATTTTTGCTGTTTTGAAGCTAGACAAACAGGCCGCATTTGGATTGTTTGGAAACCTGACATATTTGTCATCATCCTAAATTGCTCAAAGCAAGCTGTCACTTGCCTTATTCAGAGTCACGATCATGACCTTTCCTTGGCTGCTACCTTCATATATGCGTCAAATTCCTCTACTGAAAGACGCACTCTTTGGCTTAATCCGGAGACTGTTGCTGTTACCCAGCCAATTCCCTCTTCTCCATGGCTCATCTTAGGAGATTTTAACCAAATTCTATCATCGGCGGATCGATCGGATTATATGGTCACTAATACCACTTCCCAAGGTTCATCAGAATTTCAGAGTTGTGCAGAAACAGCAGGCTTCTCGGACATCCCAGGCCGAGGAATGCGGTTCACATGGTGCAACAATCAGCCCTCAAATCCACTCTCGGTCAAGTTAGATCGAGTGATGGGGAACCAAGCATGGCTAGACAAGTTCCCAAATGCTTTTTCAGAATTCCTTCCACCGGGGCCATCAGATCACTCCCCGACCATTGTTCACTTTCCAGATAGGATCAAGGTGTTGAAATCACCCTTCAAGTTCTATCATCATCTCATCGCTTCATCTAGTTTTGAGCAGGTGATACATTCTAATTGGCAAGCGGGATTCCTCACGGGCACTCATCAGTATCGTTTCTCCAAGGCGCTGAAACTATTGAAAAAACCGTTACGGACGCTGAATGCGGTTAATTTTAGCCAGATTTCAACTAGGGTTAAGGAGACTGGAAAGGATTTGAATATCTTACAGGCTGCAATTCTGGAAGAACCATCTTCATCTCTAATCACAGAGGAAAGGAAGCTGCGTGAGAAATGGTTGGAACTCTCACTGGCCGAGGAGAAATTCTTCAGGCAGAGATCGCGTATTAAGTGGCTCAGTCTAGGGGACAAGAATACTGCATTCTTCCATAACATCACAAAGCTCAGAAACTCTCATAACCGTATCTGCTATCTCGAAGATGACCTAGGTAACAAGTACACATCCCCACAGGAGATTGGTGATTATGCTGTTCGTTTTTATTCAGACCTTATTGGCAGGAAGGATCTCACAGTCAGGGTTCCCACTCTAGATCAGCTCCAGTCGTTGATATCTTTTCGTTGCCAACCTGAACTCAGCAGTGGGCTTACTGATATACCTACTGCAGAGGAGATACAACAGACCCTTTGGTCATTTCCTAACAATAAGGCACCCGACCCCGATGGTTTTCCAAAAGAATTCTTTGTCGGAGCATGGACTACGATAGGCGAGGATCTAATAAGAGCTGTACAGGAGTTCTTCATCTCTGGGACCTTGCTTGTTCAGATTAATACGACATCTCTAGTCCTCGTTCCGAAGAAAGCTGGAGCAGTGTTCCTCTCGGACTTTAGGCCGATAAGTTGTTGCAATACCCTCTACAAGATTATATCTACTATCTTGGCAAGAAGATTCAGACCAATCCTCCAGAAATTGATCTCTAGGAACCAAGCTGCTTTCTTGAAAGGCAGACTTATGGCCGAAAATGTCCTCCTCGCAGCTGAGATAATCCGAGCTAGTGAAAGACAGGGAGCAACACCAACGGCGATGGTGAAGATAGATATTAAGAAAGCATTTGACTCCCTTGATTGACGGTTGATTCTTAGGCTTCTCCACACCATAAACCTGCCCACACGGTTTATAAGATGGCTGGAACTCTGTTTCACAACCCCAAAGTTCTTGATTGCCATAAATGGGGAACTTCATGGGTTTTTTAAGGGTCGGAGAGGGCTTCGCCAAGGAGACCCTCTATCGCCATATTTATTCATCCTTTCGATGGAACTCCTATCTCAGTCCTTGAACCAAGCCGTGAGTCTTGGAAGATTGAACCCACACCATAGATGCCGAGATCCACTCATCACTCATCTCACGTTTGCCGACGACGTCATTGTTTTCTGTAGAGGTAATCTTGAATCTGTGAATGAAGTTTTACTACTACTGACAGAATTTGGTGTATCCAGTGGCCTACAGATTAATCGAGCAAAGTCAGAACTAATCCTAGGAGGTGTCTCTGATAATGTCAGCCTCGCTATGTCTTCGGCAACAGGCTTACCGTTGGGCTCCTTACCAGTTAAATACTTGGGAGTACCGCTAAGTTCAAGGCGCCTAACCAAGAGGGACTTCCAACCACTTCTAGAAAGAATAAAGAGTAAAATGACTCTTTGGAAAACAAGATTTCTATCTATGGCAGGTAGGGTTCAGTTAATATCAACGGTTATCTACGGGATGGTTAATTCTTGGAGTTCAATGTTTGTGCTCCCTAAGTTTCTTCTCAAGGCCATTGATTCAATGTGTGCATCCTTTCTCTAGTCCAATACTCCGGATAAATCAACAGGGCACCGCATAGCTTGGTCCACTGTATGCTTGCCTCGAACGGAAGGGGGTTTGGGTATCCGTAAGCTTGAAGAACAGAACAGAACCTTTAGGCTGAAGCTGATATGGACCTTACTATGTAAATCAGGGTCTCTTTGGTATGCTTGGAGTGTTAAACACTTACTGAAAAATGGATGTTTCTGGGAATGCAAGCCTTCCGCCAACCAATCCTGGAACTTCAACAAACTCATCCACTTGCAGGTGTTAGCAAGAGGATTCCATCGGAAGCAGGTGGGCAATGGAAGCGACACATGGTTCTGGTATGATCATTGGTTGTCCTTCGGGCCATTGATAGCGGTATCTGGAGGAAGTGGGCCGAGTCTTGCTCATATTCCTAAATCGGCCAAGGTCATTGATGCGACATCTGGAAACCATTGGAACCTCCCGCCAGCTCGTGGAGCAGGCCTGAAAACTATACAAGCGACACTCATCACCACCGACCCTCCTCACCCGGAGAAAGGTGAGGACTTGAATCTGTGGAGAGACCATAGAGGGCAGTTCAAAGCTTCCTTCTCCTCCTCTTCCACATGGAAGCAGCTGAGAACTCCGAAGCAGAAGGTTCTATGGTATGGTCTTATTTGGTTTAAGCTGGCTATACCTAGATACTCTGTTGTACAATGGCAGGCTATTACACACCGACTTCCAACTAAAGACCGCTTGCGGGGATGGGGATTGCAAGTGGACAGCGCATGTGTTCTTTGTAACGCCGACCAGGAGAGTCATCCCCATCTCTTCTTTGCTTGCCCATTCTCCTCGGCACTCGGGAAGCACTACGCGGCAAGATGTTGGCCCCTTCCTCTGGAGGACCTGCTTGTTTGCTCGCCGTGGATGATCAGCCAAAGTGATATGTCCCACAACCGCTACCAAATTGCTCGCCTAATAGCCCAGGTGATAGTCTATGAGGTTTGGCGTGAACGAAATCTTAGAATCTTTGAAGGCAGGAGAAGGACGCTGCATGAGTTGCGGATCCACATCGAGCACCTGATTCGCGACAACATTCTCTCCACTCAAAAGGGGCGATATGGCATCAGTAACATTCTGTTACAGGATTGGTATTTCCTTTGTGGGTCTTAATGTAGTCAGAATGATTAACGCAATGCTTCTGTAATTAGCTATTGATGTTTTGATGTTTTGATGTTTTGTTATCATGGGTTCTACGGTCGGGGACTGTCGTTTTGATTGCAGTCAAGGACTGATTTTGTAAACACTATTTTTGTTAATATTAGAATCACATTCATACCAAAAAAAAAAAATGATTTAATAGTTTCTCTATTAAAAATTATAATTATTATGGATAGCCCAAAATATTTATGTACACCCATCACACGTGTTATAAATATGTATCATCTCTTATCACAATAATATATAGTTCTCGGTCATTGGAACTTTATTTAGGGTTCCGCCACATTAACATGAATTATCCAACATAATAATATGGAAACACGGCAGATATTTATTGAAGTTTTGGATACGTGCAACGTTCCCGGTTTTATGTGGGACCCGCAATATCAACTCTGGTTTTATTTTATTTCGGTCTTGTAAAGACGAAATCCGCCTTTCTTCATGATCAATGTGTTACATGGTACAATGTTTTTTTTTTCGGTCCCCTAGGATTATAGTCTATAAATCTAGTAAAATAATAATTAAACAAACAAATTCTTTTTTTTTTTGTTAAACAAACAAAGTCTTGTTAACCTAACAAAATAAATAGCTAGCGATAACTATATAGTGTTCCAAATGGCACATCAATTTTAATTTAAGCACGATAAATTTGAATGTTTTAATAGTTAAAGACGAGAGTAAGAAAAAAAACTTTTACATGTAATGTTCATTCAATTATAAATAGCTTTCTTTTTTAAGATGTTAAGAACGTATAGGGAAATTTGGAAAATTAAACTATTTTCGGAATATTAAATGCTCCTCAATACCTGAAATTATTATGGATTACATATATACATACATTCTCTACAAACGCATAAATATGTATTATCACTTCACTTGTACATTATATGGCTATATGCGTGCATTACCAGTAAATTTTGATTATATAATATCGGTATTCCATAATCCAGCGAAACTACCTGGTTCACCTCTGTCAACGTAAATTAATTATATAATTTTATAGAGTCAAATATCTTTTTAACAGAATGATTCGGGTATCCATGCATTCCCGTTTATGATCATTCTTTATTTATATGGACTCGTATATGGACCCAGGAATATTTTTTTAAAAATGATTATGTAAATAATGAAGAAGACAAATGTCACACAAGAAGTTAACAAGGTATAAAAAAATTCAATAGCATAAAAATGCATGCATGCATGCATGAATTTTTAAAAATTATCATATAAAGACACGAATATTGATACCAACCACGGATTTGCAAATAATTCCCACATTCCAACATTGACAATAACGGCATATAAGTGGACAAGTTTTAACCTAATGACATAACCTCGAATCGTATAATTTTATAGAGATAAATATCTTTTTACAGAATTATTCGGATATCCATGCATTCCCGTTTATGATCATTTCTTTATTCATATAGACTCGTATCTGGACTCAAGAATATTATATAAAAAAATGATTATGTAAATGGCGGACTGACCTTATAAAGCGCAGACACCAAAATACCATTCAACTCGAAACATGACTGGAGCCTAAAACGTCGTCGTTTTCTTGTTTCTCCTAACCTTCCAGTTTGCTCAGAAGTTTAGCAGCACGGGGGGAGTTTTCAGACATCAACAATGTCGCCTTCTTTTGCTATGATAAAAGTGCCATATTTTGATATTTTATAATTTCGGTAGGAAAATGATTGGTTTAACTTCTTCTTCTTCTGTTTCGGGTAGGTAAAGAAAAGATTAAATCCCATGAAATTTTACTTAAATATAAGAGAAAATATTGGGTGAATTAGCAACATAATTTGCCCAGATCGGCAAACTAACCACAATTGATTTTTATTATTATTATTTTTTAACTCAATTCGATAAGTATCAACTTGACTTTCATGCATAATGTAACAAAAATATATTAAAAAGATTTTATTAACTATTGTCTTTCCGCGAACATTACACATGACATGATGTATTAATGCATTTGGTCACGTTTAGATAAAAGTATCATGTTTGTATGTTGTAGCACAAATTGTCGTGGCGGCGATGAGTGCGAATTCCACAACATGATATTAAGAATAATTACAACACAATATTTTTCCTCCCAATTTTTAACGTCTAAAGATGAGTGCTAAACCCTAAACCCTATGTTTTTTTCCTCCCAATTTTTAATTCCAAATTTTAATCTACAATATTTTTAACCCATAATTTTTCTTTTAGTCCATTATGTGGACCATTTGACAATTCAACCTAGATTTTTTATTGAAAAAAAATATAATTTTATTTTAACCCTATATTTTTACCAATTGTGATCAGGGTGTGATCGTATGATCAGAAATCAGACGAAATCAAAAGAAAATTAGTGAGAAATTGAAAATATGTAAGCATGTGTCGAAATTCAGTTTTTTCATGCACATTGAGAAGAGAACGACTAATTTAGAGTAAAAAAAAGGTCATAATTTGTATAATAATTATGTGGTGTATTTGTATACTAATGTATTACAAAACAGTTGTACAATAATGTCGAAAGACTTTTGTATAATAATTTTGTAATATATTTGTACAATAATGTATTAAAAATTTTGGATAATATTGTGTTTGTACCATAATAATGATGTACTCTTAACCTTGTATTTTCGCATATATCTGACTTGTGTTGTACACAAAATAAATTGACTCACATGAGCCAATGTTTTGACCCATTGTGACGAGCATGTGACCGTGTGACTGAAGTGCAATTTTACATTTTATGATCATTGTGACCGACTGTGACTTGTGACCGAAATGTGTTGATAAATATAGGCCAAAATTTAATTTTTAAACTTTAGAGTGGTTTATCAGAGTCTATATATCAAATATATAGTGTGTGCGAGAAATTTTCAAAATATTTTAAGGGGTTTGTAAAAGAAATATTCCAAATTTGTCAAAAACACTCATAAAACACTATGAAATATATAGAAACACATTTGAAAGAATAACTTTGAAACAAAAAATCGCAAAAACCATATTCTAATGTTCGAAACAAAATAGAATAGGTTTATGAGAGATGTGTGACATTGTAGAGTAATTAAATTGACAAAAATCGCATGGATCGAAGGTTGTGACCGGTTGTGGGGTCCAGATTTTTATATTTTGTGGGGTACACAATCATTATTTTCATTTTTTAATTTTAATATGGGGTCTATTTTGAATATTCAACCCTATATAATTTCCCTCTTAACCCTATATTTTTTTCCTCCTAATTTTTTAACCCCAAATTTTCACCTACAATATTTTCAACCCATAATTTTTCTCTTATTCTATTGTGTGGACCACTTTGACAATTCAACCTAGATTTCTTGTAAGGATTACTTTGACAATTTAACTCATTTCACAATTGGAAAAAGACGTAATTTTATTTTAACCCTATATTTTTTTTCTCCATCAATTTAAGTTTAAAGATTTTCATACAATAATTTAGACCCATATTTTACATAAAACACAAATAAATTCAGATTTCTAATAAACAAAAAACTAAATACAAGAGTTCATAATTTAGTCTACTACTAAATAAAGAAAAGCATATCATAGTTATGATTCAAAACAAAATAAACAAAGTAAATTTATTGAAATAAATTAAAAATTCACATTTTCGTCTTCTGAAATATTTGTAGTTATGTCTTTCGATTCTACTTATGCGTTTATCAGCTCTATGAACATGGTATCACAAGTCAAATAGTTACATCCTATGTAGGTCACGTGATGCTTTATAATGCAGGTATGGAGTTCATACATCGTCTCTTCCATGTACTACAAAATAAAATAATATATGTCAATAATATTTTCTAGATATCATCATATGACACTGTGACCATGTGACTATATGACTATAAAACTATGTGACTATGAGACTGTGTGACTATGTGACCATGTAACCAGGTTCGTTTTCAGATGTCGTATCCAAAATTGAACCCTTCTATCTGTACTCCCCTCATACCCTTCCGAATAAAAAAGAAGTGTTTTTTCACCCCTTTCTATATGCAATATAGTCAATCAGAATTATGTGATCTTGTGACCATGTGACCTTGTGACCATGTGACCATATGACAATGTGACTATGTGATCATGTAATATGTGACGATGTGACACGTGACTATTGTATATTGTGATATAGACGTACCTATATGACCCTGTGACCCTGTGATCTTTGTAACTGTGACCGTGTGACATTGTGACCATGTGACCTTGTGACCATGTGACCCGTGACTATTGTATACTGTGATATAGGGATACCTATATGATCCTGTGATCACACTATGACCTTTATGACTGCAACCATGAGACCATAGCATTTGAATCCTCATGTCATCCAAATTTTCATGTCATCTATACATCCAAACAACGATCCATACCGTGATGTGACCTATATGACTGTCTTATTTGACCGAAACTCAACCATTTCATTTGATTTGATCTATAAACCCGCAAACCAACATTCTATTTTGAAATCCCTAAATTTAGAAAAAAAATCCAAAACCCTAATACTTTATCGTTCAAATCCCCAGCCCACACTTTAGCCCAACAAGAACACATCTCAAAATCAAACAAATTTGCAAATAAATTGAATTTTAACCTACCTTGTGTTCATCTAACTCCGGAATCTCCATACAGTTCCCACTTTTGCTCGAAAAATGTGACGAAGATTAACATGAACTTGTCATTTCTTCGATGTCGTCACTACTTCTTCTATCTCCTCGATTTTTGATGGCTAAATGAAATTTGAAAAATCCAAAACTCTAAATTTCTATCAAATTCCAAAACCACACTTCAACTCAACAATAACAAATTTTAAAATCCAACAAATCCAAAAGAAATTGAAGTTTAACCTACCATATTTTTGTCTAACCTTATCATTTCCATACGGTTTTCATTTCTTCTTCAAATCTTGAATCTAACCGGAGATTTAAATAGAAAATAGAACAAAACACAAAAGATTGCACAAAACGCAAAAGATTAAAAGTTTTGAAAGAGGGTGAGAGAGCTAAAAACGTGAGAGTTAGGAAAGAGAAGAAAAAGATTTATGAAGAGAGAGAAAGTGAAAGAATACTAAAGTTAGGAGAGAGAGGGGAATAAAAAGAAAGTTATATAAGTTTATTTTTTTTTAATTTTGAATTTTTTAAATTGAAAGAAATAGAGGGTTTTTTGTCTCTGAGAATTTTATTGTCTTTTGCAATATTGAATAGTATTTTTTGTTTAATTTTTTGTTTGGATGTATATTAAAAATACAAATAGCAGTCAAAGCTTCCATAATTTCAAAAAAAAAGGAAAAACGAAAAGGTGAAAACCACTGAATGTGATGGCAATAACGTAAGTATAAGATTCAGATATTTTGGCCCTTAGTTTCACAATAAAGATGGTTTATGGTTTTGGGATTTTCCCAATAAAGAAAAAGGCAAAAAGGCAAAATATAAGAGTGTTTTCTGTGACCGACGGAGAGGAATAAGGTATTCTCATTCTCGCCTTTATTTTAGGTTCCCAAATCGATTGTCTAGGGTTTCTTCTTCGACCATGGATCCGAAATCGCCGAGCGAGAGCAAGACGATGACTGAAGAAGCTCCGAACGAGCAGGAGACGAAAACGGGGTCAATGGGGATCGCTGATTCGTCCGTCAAGAAGCGCAAGGCCGAAGAAGATGCCTCTGATTCCGAATATGCGTCTGATCCCGAGGACGACGGCGAAGATGGCGAGATGGAGGTCGAGAATGAGGCCGGCCGGCCTCATTCTCGACCTCCATCTCGCCATCTTCGCCGTCGTCCTCGGGATCAGACGCATATTCGGAATCAGAGGCGTCTTCTTCGGCCTTGCGCTTCTTGACGGACGAATCAGCGATCCCCATTGACTCCGTTTTCGTCTCCTGCTCGTTCGGAGCTTCTTCAGTCATCGTCTTGCTCTCGCTCGGCGATTTCGGATCCATGGTCGAAGAAGAAACCCTAGACAATCGATTTGGGAACCTAAAATAAAGGCGAGAATGAGAATACCTTATTCCTCTCCGTCGGTCACAGAAAACACTCTTATATTTTGCCTTTTTGCCTTTTTGCCTTTTTCTTTATTGGGAAAATCCCAAAACCATAAACCATCTTTATTGTGAAACTAAGGGCCAAAATATCTGAATCTTATACTTACGCTATTGCCATCACATTCAGTGGTTTTGACCTTTTCGTTTTTCCTTTTTTTTTTTTTTGAAATTATGGAAGCTTTGACTGCTATTTGTATTTTTCATACTACATCCAAACAAAAAATTAAACAAAAAATACTATTCAATATTACAAAAGTCAATAAAATTCTCAAAAAGACAAAAAACTCTCTATTTCTTTCAATTTAAAAAATTCAAAAACTAAAAAAAATTAAACTTATGTAACTTTCCTTTTATTCCCCCCTCTCTCCTAACTTTATTATTCTTTCATTTTCTCTCTCTTCATAAATCTTTTTCTTCTCTTTCCTAACTCTCACGTTTTTAGTTCTCTCACTCTCTTTCAAAACTTTTAATCTTTTGCGTTTTGTGCAATCTTTTGTGTTTTGTTCTATTTTCTATTTAAATCTCCGGTTAGATTCAAGATTTGAAGAAGAAATAAAAACCGTATGGAAATTGTAAGGTTAGAAAAAAACATGGTAGGTTAAACTTCAATTTCTTTTGGATTTGTTGGATTTTAAAATTTGTTATTGTTGAGTTGAAGTGTGGTTTTGGAATTTGATAGAAATTTAGAGTTTTGGATTTTTCAAATTTCATTTAGCCATCAAAAATCGAGGAGATAGAAGAAGTAGTGACGACATCGAAGAAATGACAAGTTCATGTTAATCTTCGTCACATTTTTCGAGCAAAAGT
>NW_010965019.1:1232565-1239906 GCF_000463585.1 Tarenaya hassleriana
GCGGTAACGGCTTTAGCCGTCAACTTGACGGCGGCTGTTGTTTCCTGCGGAGCCTCTGACGGTTCCGTTAACTTCTGGGAGAGGCAGAAACCCCTCTCCCATGGTGGAACCCTTCACGGCCACCGCACGGCGGTTCTCTGTCTCGCCGCCGCCGGGAATCTCCTCCTTAGCGGCGGAGCAGACAAGAACATATGCGTCTGACCAGAGTGACCAAAGTGACCAGTGTGACCAGAGTGACCAACATGACCAGTGTGACCAACGTGACCAGTGTGACCAAAGTGACCAACGTGACCAGTGTGACCAACGTGACGAGTGTGACCAACTTGACCAGTGTGACCAACGTGACCAGTGTGACCAGAGTGACCAGTGTGACCAGAGTGACCAGTGTGACCAAAGTGACCAGAGTAGCCAGTGTAAAATGTCTATACAACACCGGTTTTAGTGATATATATAAGAAAAATGAGGTCATATCTATACACATGTTAGGTCGAATTAAACCGAAAATAAATATTGGGTTGTGCGATGACAACTTGCCTTTTTCCTAGATCTATACAGATCTCACTGAACTGCTGTGATTTGAGGCGATTTTGATGGTAGAATCGGTGAGACTTCGCCGGTAGATTCGGCGGTGGATTCTGGTTTTTTTCGGCGATAATTTATGGGGAGAGAAACGAGAAGAGAGAGAAACGCGAGGCAAATCGAAGGATTTTGCCGGTAGATTCGCTGCGATTTCGCCGGTAATTTCTGTTTTTTTCGGCGGAAATTTATCGGGAGAGAAGGTGGGAAACTGCGCAAGGAGAGAGAAATAAGAAGAGAGAGAAACGCAAGTCGAGAGATTAAAAAAAGGTGTCGAGGGTATTATGGAGAGAGCAATTTTATAAAGGTATTGTCTGAAGATGTTTTTTTTTTCCGCCAAGTGAGGGGTATGCCATGAAGTCAATGTAGCAAAGTAATGGCATTTTTGATAATGTCCCGAATGATTCAGGTATCCATGCATTCCCGTTTATGAACATTTCTTTATTCATATAGACTCAAGAATATTTAAAAAAAAATGATTATGTAAATGATGAAGAAAACAAATGTCACACAAGAAGTTTACAAGGTAGAAAAAAAAAATACAATATCATAAAAATACATGCATGCATGAATTTTTAAAAATTATCATATAAAGACACGAATAATTTCCACATTCCAACATTGACAATAACGGCATCAATATCGTGTTGAATGAACTGATGGAATTATCCACGTATTTGCCGCATGTTTTAAAAATGCCACGTCATTTCGGTTTACTTAAATTGAACCGAAATAATGTAATAACTGGATTGAACCGGTTAAGGGTTTAACCCATAATTTTTCTTTTAGTCCATTGTGTGGACCATTTTGACAATTCAACCTAGATTTTTTATTGAAAAAAATATAATTTTATTTTAACCCTATATTTTTACCAATTGTGATCAGACTGTGATCTATGATCAGAAATCAGACGAAATTAAAGGGAAATTAGTGAGAAATTGAAAATATGTAAGCCAGTGTCGAAATCCAGGTTTTTCATACACATTGAGAAGAGAACGACTAATTTAGAGTAAAAAAAGAATCATAATTTGTATAATAATTATGTGGTGTATTTGTATACTAATGTATTACAAAACAGTTGTACAATAATGTCGAAAGACTTTTGTATAATAATTTTGTAATATATTTGTACAATAATGTATTAAAAATTTTGGATAATATTGTGTTTGTACCATAATAATGATGTACTCTTAACCTTGTATTTTCGCATATATCTGACTTGTGTTGTACACTAAATAAATTGACTCACATGAGCCAATGTTGTGACCCATTGTGACCGGCATGTGACCGTGTGACTGAAGTCCAATTTTACACTTTGTGATTATTGTGACCGACTGTGACTTGTGACCGAAATGTGTTGATAAATATAGGCCAAAATTTAATTTTTAAACTTCAGAATGGTTTATCAGAATCTATATATCAAATATATAGTGTGTGTGAGAAATTTTCAAAATATTTTAAGGGGTTTGTAAAAGAAATATTCCAAATTTGTCAAAAACACTCATAAAACACTATGAAATATATAGAAACACATTTGAAAGAATAACTTTGAAACAAAAAATCGCAAAAACCATATTCTAATGTTCGAAACAAAATAGAATAGGTTTATGAGAGATGTGTGACATTGTAGAGTAATTAAATTGACAAAAATCGCATGGATCGAAGGTTGTGACCGGTTGTGGGGTCCAGATTTTTATATTTTGTGGGGTCCACAAACATTATTTTCATTTTTTAATTTTAATATGGGGTCTATTTTGAATATTCAATCCTATATAATTTCCCTCTTAACCCTATATTTTTTTCCTCCTAATTTTTTAACCCCAAATTTTCACCTACAATATTTTCAACCCATAATTTTTCTCTTATTCTATTGTGTGGACCACTTTGACAATTCAACCTAGGTTTCTTGTGAGGATTACTTTGACAATTTAACTCATTTCACAATTGGAAAAAAACGTAATTTTATTTTAACCCTATATTTTTTTCTCCATCAATTTAAGTTTAAAGATTTTCATACAATAATTTAGACCCATATTTTACATAAAATACAAATAAATTCAGATTTCTAATAAACAAAAAATTAAATACAAGAGTTCATAATTTAGTCTACTACTAAATAAAGAAAAGCATATCATAGTTATGATTCAAAACAAAATAAATAAAGTAAATTTATTGAAATAAATTAAAAATTCACATTTTCGTCTTCTGAAATATTTGTAGTCATGTCTTTCGATTCTACTTATGCGTTTATCAACTCTATGAACATGGTATCACAAGTCAAATAGTTATATCCTATGTAGGTCACGTGATGCTTTATAATGCAGGTGTGGATTTCATACATTGTCTCTTCCATGTACTACAAAATAAAATAATATATGTCAATAATATTTTCTAGATATCATCGTATGATACTGTGACCATGTGACTATATGACTATAAAACTATGTGACTATGAGATTGTGTGACTATGTGACCATGTAACCAAGTTCGTTTTCAGATGTCTATCCAAAACTGAACCATTCTATCTGTACTCCCCTCATACCCTTCCGAATAAAAAAGAAGTGTTTTTTCACCCCTTTCTATATGCAATATAGTCAATCCGAATTATGTGACCTTGTGACCATGTGACCTTGTGACCTTGTGACCATGTGACTATAGGACAATGTGACTATGTGATCATGTAACTATGTGACGATGTGACACGTGACTATTATATATTGTGATATAGACGTACCTATATGACCATGTGACCTTGTGATCTTTGTAACTATGACCGTGTGACATTGTGACCATGTGACCATATATGATCATGTGATCTTGTCACCATGTGACCATGTGACCCGTGACTATTGTATACTGTGATATAGGGGTACCTATATGATCCTGTGACACTATGACCTTTATGACTGCGACCGTGAGACCATAGCATTTGAATCCTCATGTCATCCAAATTTTCATGTCATCTATACATCCAAACAACGATCCATACCGTGATGTGATCTATATGACTGTCTTATTTGACCGAAACTCAACTATTTCATTTGATTTGATCCATAAACCCGCAAACCAACATTCTATTTCGAAATCCCTAAATTTAAAAAAAATAATCCAAAACCCTAATACTTTATCGTTCAAATCCCCAACCCACATTTTAGCCCAACAAGAACACATCTCAAAATCAAACAAATTTGCAAATAAATTGAATTTTAACCTACCTTGTGTTCATCTAACTCCGGAATCTCCATACAGTTCACACTTTTGCTCGAAAAATGCGACGAAGATTAACATGAACTTGTCATTTCTTCGATGTCGTCACTGCTTCTTCTATCTCCTCGATTTTTGGTGGCTAAATGAAATTTGAAAAATCCAAAACCCTAAATTTCTATCGGTCAAATTCCAAAACCACAATTCAACTCAACAATAACAAATTTCAAAATCCAACAAATCCAAAAGAAATTGAAGTTTAACCTACCATGTTTTTTTCTAACCTTACAATTTCCATACGGTTTTTATTTCTTCTTCAAATCTTGAATCTAACCGGAGATTTAAATAGAAAATAGAACAAAACACAAAAGATTGCACAAAACGCAAAAGATTAAAAGTTTTGAAAGAGAGTGAGAGAACTAAAAACGTGAGAGTTAGGAAAGAGAAGAAAAAGATTTATGAAGAGAGAGAAAATGAAAGAATAATAAAGTTAGGAGAGAGGGGGGAATAAAAGGAAAGTTACATAAGTTTAATTTTTTTTAGTTTTTGAATTTTTTAAATTGAAAGAAATAGAGAGTTTTTTGTCTTTTTGAGAATTTTATTGACTTTTGTAATATTGAATAGTATTTTTTGTTTAATTTTTTGTTTGGATGTAGTATGAAAAATACAAATAGCAGTCAAAGCTTCCATAATTTCAAAAAAAAAAAAAAGGAAAAACGAAAAGGTCAAAACCACTGAATGTGATGGCAATAGCGTAAGTATAAGATTCAGATATTTTGGCCCTTAGTTTCACAATAAAGATGGTTTATGGTTTTGGGATTTTCCCAATAAAGAAAAAGGCAAAAAGGCAAAAAGGCAAAATATAAGAGTGTTTTCTGTGACCGACGGAGAGGAATAAGGTATTCTCATTCTCGCCTTTATTTTAGGTTCCCAAATCGATTGTCTAGGGTTTCTTCTTCGACCATGGATCCGAAATCGCCGAGCGAGAGCAAGACGATGACTGAAGAAGCTCCGAACGAGCAGGAGACGAAAACGGAGTCAATGGGGATCGCTGATTCGTCCGTCAAGAAGCGCAAGGCCGAAGAAGACGCCTCTGATTCCGAATATGCGTCTGATCCCGAGGACGACGGCGAAGATGGCGAGATGGAGGTCGAGAATGAGGCCGGAGAAAGCGATAACAGCAGCGCGGAGGACCTACCGGAATGGGGTGTCGACAGCTTTGATGGTTCGGAGTACGAATCTCCTAACGACGATGAGGAGTATTTCTCCGATGAGGAGACTGATCTCAAATTGCGTCGATATCTTCGCCAGATTTACGAGTCCAGGGTATATCTTTTACTTTAACAACAAATTCCTTGAGTCAAGGGTAGCATTTATCCTGTTCGTTCGTAGTTGAACTTGAAAAGATAGACTTTTTGGATTAATTTTCTGAGTGGTTATGCTTTTCGCTTAGGGTTTCAAGGTGGATTTTGGAAGTGCTCCAAGATGTGTAGGGGGATATTTTCCCGTTGTACTCGATTCCGAGATCTTACCTGGCCAAACTGCCCGCCAGTACATGGAAAAGATGGTCGCTGCTGCTCTTGAGAAGTACAACCGGATAGAGGCAAGTGGACCTTTCTTTGATTTGTGCTGCCTAATATATATATAGTTTCTTAGATTAGTTGCAATTCCATTTATCTCTTGTGATAGGGAACTAGTGTTGAATGCGATCACATTGTGAGGGCGGTTACTAGATCGACTATTGGTACCGTGTCGTACATTACGTTTATGGCTAAGGAGAAGCCTGGTGATAAAGAGCTTGTAGAATACCAAGCTAAAACCCTGTATAGGGTGTGGTTGGAGATGCTCTATCCCATCTTTTGCAGAAAAGCTTCTGAAGCGAAAGGTGGGTTCCATCTACTTTACACTTTTCAGTGGTGGCTTTAGCAGTTTATGCGTTTTTAGATTCGTGTTTGATTGACTCCTCTTCTGCAACATTTGAACATTTAGATGTGAGCAAGGTATCGAGAGGAATAGCGAAAACCACAGACGGAGTCAGGCGAAACAAGATTCGGTATTGCTTTTTGATTTGATCCTATGACATTGGGTTTTGGTGATCCGATTTATTCCAGGTATAAATTCTTACATCTACATCTACAACTAGTTTTTTTTAACGTCTTGGGGATTAGTGTTTGAACCAGGGATATATGTTTTGAGGGATGTTTCTTTGAAAAGGTGATGGTTTAAGATATGAGATGGTTGTTGGTATGTTATGTGGAAATACATGAAACAAACCGACGGTTATTCTAACTTTTCGTTTACAATACACTTGTTCTTTGTTGGATGGCAAAATTGCTTGACAGCTGAATGTGCTTTTCTTATGATAGGTTGGATGATGATGATGATCGTGTTAGCCAGATTGCCATGAGCTTTGCTAGGATCAAGTCTGTAGTGGATTAAGTAAATTATGGGTTATGTGTAAGACATCCTTTATTGCTATCCAAAAATTGTGAGAACTTATTTTGTTGATCTTTCTGGTCATTATCTAATCTTATGCAAAGAAGAACTCGAACTTTCTGATGTCTATTTCAGAGTAAAAGAAAGACCTCTACTCTTTTATCTTTTGTCATGTTAGCTGTGAAGCTTTTGAAATTACTGCCTAGGAATCCATTTGCAGACTTGTATCTTGTCCAAGTCACACGCCCTAATGGACCAAATGTTATTTGGTATCATACATTTATCTCCGATCATACTGTATGATGTATTGTATAACACCATCTAAAACATCATCTTTTACGTGTATGGTCACGCTTTTCTTTTTACTTCGAACCACTTTCTGTGTATTCCAGACGACTTTGTGTATTTTGTCGAACTTGAAAAGATCTCAAGTTTTCCGACAAATTTGGTAAACCACCAAAACAGGAACATTCGTATAAACAAACCTAGTTTTATTTAATATATTTATACGATCCAAAAAGATATAATGTCCACAGATATATTGCAAAACAGATCCAAGAAGCGTTCACAAAACAAAGAGACCACAACTCTATTGTTTGAGCTATCTGAGAGCAGTTCACAAAACAAAGAGATCACAACTCCATTTTTTAAACAATAAAAATGAGAGTAAACTAAGCCTCAGGAGCATCTGGCGGGTTGACCGGAAAGATTATGGCGCACTTACCTTTAATTAGGATGCGGGTGAAGCCTTTGTTGCCCCAACCGGTCCCCCAAGAATTTTGGACGAGGTAAAACGTTTTTCCATCTGTCGTCTTGCCATACCCGACAATCAGCATCACATGCAATTCTACCCCTTTTTGTTGTTCATCTGTGATAGCATCCATGATAGAATGCTCATAAATTCCCTACGAATATATAGATAGATTCAATTTAGTTAATCAATCATTTATTAAATATATATATATATATATAAAGTTTTACTAACCTCGCCAAACTTTTTGAAGACTTCTGAAACCCCTATTACAAGTCCAATGGGAGAAATGTCGATCTTCGATTCCATAAACTCTTCGGTAGGATTTTCTTGTGTGATGAATTCTTCTTTCTCGTAGTGTCCCACTGAACCGC
>NW_010965019.1:1239979-1254763 GCF_000463585.1 Tarenaya hassleriana
TGAACCGCTTTTGCTCCCCTTTCCCTAATGAAGTTTGGATTCATAATAAGATTAAATAATTAATTTTCTTTTGGTAATGCATGTATTGATAAAAATGATAAAAAAAAATTATTTTGAATTTGAAATTTGATAATAAATGTACAAAAACGTTTATAAATTGAAATACCTTGAAAGATGTCGTAGACGATTTTTTCTTCACGCCTTTTTCTTTTACATGCTTCAAAACGGGTTTGAGATTAGTAATTTCCTTGCTATCATCTTTGCTCTGCTTCTTCCCTTTAAATGCCTTTATGATTTCAACCAGCTCTTCAAATTCAAATTCCAGCATATATTTGATTTCCTTGTTAATGTTGAACACGGCTTGTAACAACCGTGTTACAACTACAGCCCAACAATATGCTGCACCAAAAAATAATAATATCATAAAAAATAAATTATTAATATATGTTAGACATGTTATTTCATATATATATATATATATGTATATATACCTGCTTGTTGATTTACGACTTTTCCAATCACTAGATTTTCTTTGTCTCTCCAATCTTTGATCAGTGTAGTGTTATCTCCAAACTCCTGAAATCATTAAAATATAACTAAGATGATAATTAAATTTATAGTATTGTATAACAATAAGTACATATACCCCTTTTGGATTTGGTTCATGATCAGGAATTCTTTGTTTTTCATCGGGTTTAGGTTGTGGCGATGGAACTTGATTTTGACGTGGATTTCTTCTATGACTCTTATTGGATTTAGCTCCAATATTTGGCCCAGTATATTCCATCTGCAAATTTAAAAGAAATGAATAAAAACATTTATAATATAACAACGTACAAGTATATATATGTATTTATATTATATTGAGATATACAATATAAATATAAACAATATACATGCAAAAGAAGAAAAGAGAATGTAACTATATACACATTAATATATATACGACAGTACATGCAACAACTAAAAACAAATTCTATATAAGTCAACAAAACTTCACATATCATTGATTTGAAGATTTATTGATTTAGACGAAGTCAAAGAAAAACGAAAATATTAAGATTAAGAATGTTAAAAAAAAATTATAGATGATACTATTTCCTAAAATCTGGAACTAATATGATACATTAAATGGACACACAATACCTAGAAACAACAAATAATTTAAAGGTGACAATTTTGGGATGCGACCCAAAACCTGGCCCCCGCCCGAAAAAATGATCTAGTTCATACTTTGACTCTATGAAAAAACAGGGCTTCACACTTCGCCCAATTCAAAACAATTATATATGATAAAATGATTTAAATCAAAAAACAAAACCCTAATTCACCGGGCCAATCCAACTCGAGTCTATCTTATAGACTCGGGCTTTAGGTTTAATTTTGTAGGCTCGAAAAAATTCAGGCACACTCGAACCCGAATCTAAAACCTTGGTGCAGGTAGGGATCAAATCGGACTATTTGACACTCCTAGAATAACTTCTAACATAATATGTCTTTGTTCATATTCTTCATGGGCTAATATCCATAAAGTTGGAGAAAAAGAGTTCTCATTTCATAAGGTTCTATCATAAATTCCAAAAAAAACAACCATAAGTTATAATAACCATTTCAAAACACGACTGAAAAAGACACAAGATTATCAAATTGCATCGGGTTTAGTGGGTTGGGTTAACCCACTAAACCCGACGCAATTTTTATTGTATAGAAAAATTTGATTAGGGTTATGTTCGTCAATAGAAACAATACCCATGTCGTGTGATAGAAAAAAAAACATTTTAATAAAAGTGTCAATCTCTTGTAAAGAAAACTACATTTATTCATAATTTTTTTTTCTTGCAGTTTTATACTAGAACTAGAAGATAGAGATATCAAAATGTACCCAAATGGGTTAGTCCATTAATTTGGCTAATGTTTTAAGATGGGTTAAAGAGGTTTTGACCCATTAAACCCATTGATTAAATGGTTAACCCATTAAACTCATTATATATTTAGTTAAAATTAAACTCATCTTGTAACTAATTAAAATTGTTATATTTAGATATATAAAAATTAACATATATAGATATTTATATATATACTTATATATGTATATGAATTAAATCGAAATATTTGGTATTGTTTTCGAATCAAATCGTACCGAAAAATTCGGTTTTGTTTTCGAACCGTGTCGAAAAACTCGATACTGCTCCGAATCGAATCATACCAAAAAATTCGGTGTCGTTTTCGCATCAAATCGTGCAGAAAAATTTGAATCATATAAAAATTCGATACCATTCCGAATCGAACCGAAAAAATTGTTGTTCCCGAATCGAATCGTATCGAAAAACTCGATGGCATTTTCGAATCGAATCATGTCGAAAAATTCGAATTGTATAAAAAACTCGGTACCGGTCCGAATCGAATCGTACCGAAAAACTCGATGTCGTTTCCGAATCGAATCGTGGTGGAAAATTCGAATCGTATAAAAAATTCGGTACTAATCCGAATCGAATCGTATAAAAAAACCCGGTGTCGTTTTCGCATCGAATCGTGCCGAAAAATTCAAATCGTATAAAAAAACTCAGTACCGTTCCGAATCGAATCGTACCGAAAAATTCAGTGTCGTTTTCGCATCGAATCGTGGCGAAAAATTCGAATCGTATAAAAAATTCGATTCCATTCTGAATTGAATCGTATCGAAAATTCCCATAATACTGGAAAACTCGAACCATTTCTAAATCGAATTGTATTAAAAAAATCAGTGTCATTTTCGAACCGAAACGTTCAAAAAATCTAAACGACGGTATTTTTAAAACATCGAATCGATTTTAAAAAATCAAATAATCTGATTTTTTTAAAGAAATGTATAAAATTTTTTTATAAACTATCGAATATAATATAATATCCAATTTTGTATATATTTTTATTGAATCGATAAACCGAATCGAATATTAAAATGATAATTTCTAGGTTATATGAGTATACATATTAATAGTTATACATATGTATAAGTAATTTGTGAATATATAAGTGGGTTTATATAGTTTATACGGGTCTAATGGGTCGACCCAATCCAATCCACTATTAATAACGGATCGACCCAATCCAACCCCTTTATCTTTCAAATCCAAATGGGTTGGATCCAAATGGGTTGGACCAACCGAATTGACATCCCTACTAGAACAAAAGAACTCTGTAAACGAAGAGATAGAGAAGCCAAGATAATGTACACCAGCCGAACAGTTTTTCAATCACAAATTTTTATCTTGTTTTTACGAAAGACACCTATGAAACTACACACAGATTTAACTAATGACATAATGTACAAAAACACCAAAAAAGAGAGAGAAGAAAACACAAATCCAAGATTGGAACGAAGGTGTTACCGAGATTGTGAGAAGGCGGATGAGCTCCCAAGATTTAAGCCACAAATCCAATGTGAAAAAATTTCAAGCTTTAAGGGTTTCAACGATGTATATACGTATATGTATATGTGTATATACACACAGATTTAACTAATGACCTAATGTACAAAAACACCAAAAAAAGAGAGAGAAGAAAACACAAATCCAAGATTGGAACGAAGGTGTTACCGAGATTGTGAGAAGGCGGATGAGCTCCCAAGATTTAAGCCACAAATCCAATCTGAAAAAGATTCAAACTTTAAGGGTTTCAACGATGTATATACGTATATGTATATGTGTATATACACACAGATTTAACTAATGACCTAATGTACAAAAACACCAAAAAAAGAGAGAGAAGAAAACACAAAACGGGCTAGATGAACAAGATTGGAACGAAGGTGTTACCGAGATTGTGAGAAGGCGGATGAGCTCCCAAGATTTAAGCCACAAATCCAATCTGAAAAAGATTCAAACTTTAAGGGTTTCAACGATGTATGTACGTATATGTATATGTGTATATACACACAGATTTAGCTAATGACCTAATGTACAAAAACACCAAAAAAAGAGAGAGAAGAAAACATAGATGAAAAAGATTGGAACGGAGGTGTTACCGAGATTGTGAGAAGGCGGATGAGCTCCCAAGATTTAAGCCACAAATCCAATCTGAAAAAAATTCAATCTTTAACTTAGGGTTTCAACGTATATGTATACGTGTATATATATACACACGCGCACAAACATAAGGAAAATGAAGACATGGGTTTACTGGGCGAAGAAATGCGAGGGAACCTTCCTTCCTTCCTTGACACACACTGTACTCTCGGAGAGAATGGAGGAAGGAGGAGGATATGCAGAAGCATGTGGGGCCTACGCTATCAGCTCTTTCGTTTTCATTTGGATCGAAAATTACCAGTCTTTCCTCGGAAACGGCTTGTACCTTCCTTTTGTCGTCTTCAGGGTAAAAGATGAAGGTACGAACATTAACAAAAAAAAAAAAACCCTCAATTAATTGCTCTTGTCGGGAAGTTTCTATCCTTCGGAAATGTATTTTTGATGTTCACCTCATATGTATACGTACACCCCTTGTAAACATGCATCTTTATTGAACATCTGTAAAATACTGTAACCAATTTCAAATATTTAACATAAATTATCATGGATAGCCCATAATATATATACATATATACTCCCATCACACGTGTATTATTACTTACCAAAATAATACAAGTTCTCCTAACTTTATTTAGGGCTCAGTCGGCCACATTAAATGCTCTGATTATTTTTAGTGAATATTTTTAAAGTGCCTTTGATGGCACTTTCCATTTATTAAAATAAATTCACATTTGTTCTAACACTCGATGCACTGTTCATCCAAATCTCTTGGATCCACGTAGTCAAACACCATTACATTCTCTGGAAAGAGGATATTTATCGACATTTTGGATATGATTAACGGTGTTACATGCATCTCGAGTTATATGGGACCCACAATATCAAATCTTTATTTTTATTTTAAATCAAGGTGTTGTGTGGATCCCAATAAAAAAAAAAAAAAGAGTTATGTGGGACTCACAATATCAAGTGTTTATTTATTTATTTTTGTTTCCAAAATCTGCTGGCCCTTTCTAAGCTCTTTTTACGAGAAAAAGAGCTCGTACGTTTTGTCTCGGTGGAGAAAGGCGAATGCATTTATTTTAAATTCTTTGTTACGATATTTTATCATTTCTGTAGAAAGATGATTGGTTTAACTTTTCTTTTGTATCGGGTAGGAAACGATCAAATCTCATGAAATGCACTTTTAAATGTCATAGAAATTCTTGGGGCTAATTAACACCATGAACATGACAAGCTTGATGCTTTTTTATTCAGCAAAGTGACTATTATTTGAAAATGTTATTGCATTTGGTGCATGTATATATATATATATATACATTGTTGGTGCTAAATAAGATGAATTAGGCAAGAAAGTTTATCGAAAAATAAAACATTACATAATTCAAAAATAGAAAAGCGACAGAATAATTAAAAAAAAAACATAGGAATATTTAACCAAAAAAGCGTAAATACTTTTAAAGACAATTAATGAAAATAGCAACGACCGGTAGGATGGGATCCCTTTCTCCGAATGTAGGAGAGATCGTAAAATGATTTTTTGCAGTAAAAAATAATAGTGTGTTTGTTATGTGAAATTTTATTGCATTTGATGCATATATATATATATATATATATACTGCTGCTAAATAATATGAATTAAGGAAATAAAACATAACATTTCAAAATAGAAAAATGACAGAATAAGATAAATGCTTTTTAAGAATAATTAGTGAAGATGGATAAAGATGATAAATAAAAGAAAGAGATTTGACTATTATTACTTTTTCTGCAGTAAAAGAAATAAAGTGGGTTTCATTATTCTCTGTACGATGTCCTTTCCATCAAGGAACATAACAAAAGTAGAAGCATAACCCTATATTTTTCAGTTTCTGTAAATTTAAAATTTGTGGACATTTTTACCCGCGGCGGCTGGGCTGTGATAATAAAACTTTACCATAGGGGTAAAAGATAAAAATATCTGACACTTAAAAACCCTTCATTAACTGCTCTCGTCAGAGAATCCTGATTTCCAAAAAGCATTCCATAAAATTCGATTTTTATAAAAACGAAACAGATTTAAATGGGAAAGCTCTTTCAAAAAGTATTTTTGATATGATCCCATTGATTTTATTTTTCTATATGTGAAATATATTGAACAGCAAGATGTACATCTATGGTTCAGAACTAATTAATATTCTAAATAGAATGTTCTCAGTAAACTAGAAAGCTTAAAAGCATGCATCTTTATTGAAAATTTGTAAAATACTGCAACCAATTTCTAATACTAAACATGATTTCAGAAGTTCTCTATTAAAAATTATAATTATTATGGATAGCCCAAAATATATATGTACACCCATCACACGTGCTATAAATATGTATCATCTCTTATCACAATAATATATAGTTCTCGGTCATTGGAACTTTATTTAGGGTTCCGCCACATTAACATATAGAATTATCCAACATAATAATATGGAAACACGGCAGATATTTATTGAAGTTTTGGATACGTGCAACGTTCCCGGTTTTATGTGGGACCCGCAATATCAACTCTGGTTTTATTTTATTTCGGTCTTGTAAAGACGAAATCCGCCTTTCTTCATGATCAATGTGTTACATGGTACAATGTTTTTTTTTTCGGTCCCCTAGGATTATAGTCTATAAATCTAGTAAAATAATAATTAAACAAACAAATTCTTTTTTTTTTGTTAAACAAACAAAGTCTTGTTAACCTAACAAAATAAATAGCTAGCGATAACTATATAGTGTTCCAAATGGCACAGCAATTTTAATTTAAGCACGATAAATTTGAATGTTTTAATAGTTAAAGACGAGAGTAAGAAAAAAAACTTTTACATGTAATGTTCATTCAATTATAAATAGCTTTCTTTTTTAAGATGTTAAGAACGTATAGGGAAATTTGCAAAATTAAACTATTCTCGGAATATTAAATGTGATAAGAAATAATCTTGTACGTGTCTGAAGTTGGAGGCGGAAGACTCGGACAAAAGGAGGACCTGATCAAGTCGAGAGGCCCGATCAAAGATTGTTTTAATTTCCAGATTTTTCTGCAATTTCAGTTGTGATTTGTTTTCAATTTGCTATTTGTTCGTATTTTGTTTGTCTATTTAAAGTGGAAGTAACGCTAATAAAATCTGAAGTTTTTCCATTACTCTCTCTCATATACTCTGTTTTTCTGGGTTTCTTCTTAAACAGAGCCACGAAGCTCTGTGATTGAGGGATTTCGGGAGAAGCTTCTGATAACATTTGGTATCAGAGCTTCGGTTCACCGTGACCACCAGAGAAAATGTCTCGCGAAGAATCGTCCGGCAGTGCTGTCCGTGATCGGGACACCGCTCAGACGACCCATGTCAACACGGAAGTCCAAGGAAGAGAAGGGAGCATCTCGATCCAATACCCGATGTTAACAAAGACGAACTACGCAGTATGGGCCATGAAGATGCAAATCTTCATGGGAGCCCAAGGAGTATGGGACGCGGTTGAATCCGAGGGACCAGTCGATGCGAAGAGAAACAGCATGGCACTAGCAGCAATTTGTCAAGGGATTAGCGAGGAAACATTTTTCCAGATTGGCGTCAAAAAGACGGCCAAAGAGGCGTGGGAAGCTTTGAAAACCCTCCATCTCGGTGTTCAGAGAGTGATGGAGGTCAGAGCGCAAGCGTTGAGATGGGAACTAGAGGGATCCAAGATGACAGAAAACGAAGGGATAGATGAGTATGCCGGACGAGTCTCAACTACTGTAAGCAAGTTGCGGTCAGTGGGGGAGACAGTGGAGGAAGTCTACGTGGTCAAGAAGCTCCTAAGATCAGTACTGCCGAAATACATACCGGTGACCGCATCGTTCGAGAATTTCGGTGACCTGAAGAATATAAGAGTGGAAGAAATAATCGGGGCTCTCAAAGCTCATGAAGAGCGTATCAAGAGTTTCGAGAACAACGGAAATGATCAGGTTCTGCTGACACGAGGAAATCTGAAAGCAAAAGAAGGTGCAAGTAGCTCAACCGACAAACGTACTCGAGAACAGGGGAGCTACAGAGGACGAGGAAGAAGCTGGGGTTGGTCTAATGGTCGCGGCAGGGGACGAGGAAACTCTGGAAGAGGCCGAGGCTTTGACATATCGAGGATCCGCTGTTACAATTGTAACGAACTCGGGCATTTTGCAGCTGATTGCGAATTGAAGAAAGAAGAAGAAGAACAGGTTCATATAACTGAGGAGAAAGAAGATGAACCTGCATTGCTCATGATGGAGATGTGTGAGCTAACACATTCTGCAGAAGAGAGTGACAATAAGGTGTTGTTGAACGAAGAAAAGGGAAACGAGTTGAGAAAAACCCAGGCAAACGAGATGGTCTGGTATTACGACACAGGAGCCAGTAATCACATGACTGGAACCAGAGAAGCCTTCACAAACCTAGATGAGAGTGTGAAGGGGAGTGTCAGATTCGGAGATGGTACGAAAATTGAAGTCGAAGGAAGAGGAGTTGTGATTTTCAGATGCAGAAATCAAGAACAACTGAGGATGGAGAACGTCTACTATATCCCCAAGTTGAAGACAAATATTATCAGTCTCGGACAGTTGGATGAGTCTGGAGCAAAGATCGTGGTCGAAGGGGGATTGATGAAGGTGTTTAACGCAGAGGGAAAGCTAATGGCTAGAATTCCCAGAGCATCGAATCGATTATACACCATGACACTGGTGCAAGAGCAGACATGTATGGTGACAGAAAGAAATACAGAGGCTTGGATCTGGCATGAGAGGTATGGACATTTAAACCTCTCTGCTTTGAAAGAAATGGGAAAAAACAAGATGGCTGTAGGATTGCCTGAGATCAAGACATCAGGAGGAAGTTGCGATGGTTGTCTTATGGGGAAACAACACCGGCATAGTTTTCCCCGAGCTACAATGTTCAGGGCCAGCAAACCTCTGGAGTTATTACACGGAGATATATGCGGACCTATAAGTCCAATGACTCAGGGCGGAAACAGGTATTTCCTGTTACTCGTTGACGACTTTAGCAGATTCATGTGGATTGAGGTTCTGAAGAACAAAAGCGATGCACTAGAAGTCTTTAAGAAGATAAGGATTGTTGTGGAGGGACAATCTGACAGAAAGATCAAGATGTTTAGAACAGACAGGGGAGGAGAATTTACATCAGGAGCATTCAACAAATTCTGTGAAACGCACGGAATACTGCGGCAACTCACTGCGCCATATTCCCCGCAGCAAAACGGCGTGGTAGAAAGGAGAAATCAAACAGTGGTCGAGATGATCAGATGCTTACTGCACAACAGAGAAGTACCTGATTGTTATTGGGGAGAAGCAGCGAAGACAGCGGTGTATATTCTGAATCGATCATTGACCACAAGTGTGAAAGGTAAAACACCGTATGAGGCCTGGTTCGGAAAACCTCCAAGCGTGTTTCATTTCAGGGTGTTCGGCTGCATTGCATATGCTAAACGTGTTGGTACACACCTACAAAAATTAGAAGACAGAAGCGAAAAACTTGTGATGCTGGGATACGAACCGGGGACCAAAGCATACAGATTACTCAATCCCAAGAGTAATCACATAGTGGTGAACAGAGACGTGGTATTTAAAGAAGATGAAAAATGGAATTGGAAAAACAAAGAAGTGGAATCCAGCTCAGCAACTTCAGGGGTTCGTGTCACAGTGACGGGACAACACGAACCTGATGTTCTCACTCCAACATCACCCAGAACACCATTACAACCAGTGACAGAAGCTCGGGAAAGTAGCGACTCAGGGGAAGAGAGCAGTTCTATGAGACCGAGGGGGTACAAATCCATACGGGAGGTGTACGATGCAACGCATGAAGTTGTACCTTGGGAGGACCTGTATTTGCTCTCAATCGAAGAACCGAGCTCGTTCGAAGAAGCTACAGAGGATGAGAATTGGAAGCGAGCAATGATCGAAGAGATCGAATCGATAAATCGAAACAAGACGTGGGAACTGACAGACCTACCAGATGGTCATCGTGCAATTGGTCTTAAGTGGGTTTTTAAATTGAAAAGGAACCCAGAAGGAGACGTGATCAAGCACAAGGCAAGACTTGTGGCAAGGGGATATGTACAGAAGCTCGGGATCGATTACGAGGAAGTATTCGCTCCGGTGGCAAGACTAGAAACAGTAAGACTCTTGCTGGCGTTCGCTGCACAGATGGGGTGGAAAGTGCATCATATGGACGTAAAATCAGCGTTTCTCAACGGAGAATTAGAGGAAGAAGTGTACGTTCGACAACCAGCTGGATTCGAAAGGAAAGGGGAGGAAGACAAGGTGCTGAGATTAAAGAAAGCCTTGTATGGGCTCAAGCAGGCACCAAGAGCATGGAATCAGAAACTCGATCAAAGTCTGCGAGAAATTGGGTTTGAAAAGTGTAAAGTGGAGCATGCTGTCTACAAGAGAGAAAGGCCAGAGGATGTGCAGATTGTAGGTGTGTATGTGGACGACTTGATAATTCTGGGTTCTAAGGACAAGAACATAAAGGAGTTCAAGAAACAGATGCAGAGAATGTTTGACATGAGCGACCTTGGTTTTCTCTCTTACTATTTGGGAATCGAAGTGCACCAAGAGCTAGAGAGTGTAACTCTCAAGCAGACCGGATATGCAGAGAGGCTTCTTGAGAAGCTGGGAATGGCATGCTGTAAACCGTGTCGAGTACCCATGGATTCCAGGACAAAGTTGAGCAAAGAAGGAAACGACCCGCTGATGGATGCAACGTTATACAGGAGCACGATTGGGAGTTTAAGGTACTTGGTTCACACTCGCCCGGATATTGCGTTTTCTGTGGGTGTTGTGAGCAGGTTTATGGAAGCGCCAACCATCAAACATTGGGGAGCTGTGAAACAGATTCTCCGCTATGTTCGGGGAACCCTCAATTACGGTTGTAGATACACACGAGAGAAAGGGGACGCAAAATTGATCGGATATTGTGACAGTGACTTAGCAGGAGATGTTGATGAGCGGAAGAGCACAACCGGGGTAATGTATTTTTTCGGGAATAGCCCGGTTACGTGGATGTCACAGAAACAGAGAATTGTAGCTTTATCCTCATGTGAAGCAGAGTATGTGGCAACAACGGCGGGAGCATGTCAGGGCTTATGGCTGGAGAGATTGCTGTTCGAGATCAGAGGACACCACGACCGAAGGGTAAAGCTCAATGTGGATAACAAATCTGCAATCGCACTTGCAAAGAATCCCGTTCACCATGGCAGGAGCAAGCACATTGAAGTGAAATATCACTTCATCCGTGAATGCGTTCAGAAAGGGGAGATTGAGCTCGACTTTGTCAGAACTGAAGAGCAATATGCAGACTTGTTAACCAAGCCATTGCCAAGAGACAGACTCGAGGAACTGCGTCATGCGATCGGAATTCGGAACCTGAGATCAAGGGAACAAGATTAAGGGGAAGAATGATAAGAAATAATCTTGTACGTGTCTGAAGTTGGAGGCGGAAGACTCGGACAAAAGGAGGACCTGATCAAGTCGAGAGGCCCGATCAAAGATTGTTTTAATTTCCAGATTTTTCTGCAATTTCAGTTGTGATTTGTTTTCAATTTGCTATTTGTTCGTATTTTGTTTGTCTATTTAAAGTGGAAGTAACGCTAATAAAATCTGAAGTTTTTCCATTACTCTCTCTCATATACTCTGTTTTTCTGGGTTTCTTCTTAAACAGAGCCACGAAGCTCTGTGATTGAGGGATTTCGGGAGAAGCTTCTGATAACAAAATGCTCCTCAATACCTGAAATTATTATGGATTACATATATACATACATTCTCTACAAACGCATAAATATGTATTATCACTTCACTTGTACATTATATGGCTATATGCGTGCATTACCAGTAAATTTTGATTATATAATATCGGTATTCCATAATCCAGCGAAACTACCTGGTTCACTTATGTCAACGTAAAGTGATTATATAATTTTATAGTGACAAATATCTTTTTTACAGAATGATTCGGGTATCCATGCATTCCCGTTTATGATCATTCTTTATTTATATGGACTCGTATCTGGACTCAGGAATATTTTTTAAAAAATGATTATGTAAATGATGAAGAAGACAAATGTCACACAAGAAGTTAACAATATATTTAAAATACAATAGCATAAAAATGCATGCATGAATTTTTAAAAATTATCATATAAAGACATGAATATTGATACCAACCACGGATTTGCAAATATATCCCATATTCCAACATTGACAATAACGGCATCAATATCGTGTTGAATGAACTGATGGAATTATCCACGTATTTGCCACATGTTTTAAACATGCCACGTCATTTCGGTTTACTTAAATTGAACCGAAATAATATCTTAATTATGTATGAAATTGTTATCACTCTATTATCCATATCATATTTTATCTGTTAATGAATAATGAATTACTAGTAATTGTCATCAGAACTCACGCTGTTTGAAAAAAAAAAATTGAAACGTTCAAATCAAACATTGAAAACCACAAGTACTATTAAAAAAAAAGAAATAGTTTTTGTCCGAAGATGTTTTGCATGACGCGCGAAAACCAACAAGTTTTAGTCCAAAGCAATCTTAAAGACCTGTTACGATCTAATCCAATCTAAAAATAATAACATAATGCATATACGTATACAATACGTAGAGGCATACAAGTGGATAAGTTTTAACCTAATGACATAACCTCGAGTCGTATAATTTTATAGAGACAAATATCTTTTTACAGAATACGTAGAGGCATACAATACGTATACATTCCCGTTTATGATCATTTCTTTATTCATATAGACTCGTATCTGGACTCAAGAATATTTTTTTTTAAAAAAATGATTATGTAAATGGCGGACTGACCTTATAAAGCGCAGACACCATAACATATACACTTTACGCATATGATGCCACATTCACAAATTTCCTGATGTTCTTATGGATATTTTTTCAGGAGCCACAAATAGATACTAGTTTTCAAAATGAATTAAAACGTGAAACAGTAGTGATTTCAAAAAAAGTTACTGGAGATTCTTGACAAGAAAAAAAAAAGGGTATGGAGACACAAGATCACACTTATACGTTTATACTTTGACCACACACACTCATTGTTTTATCGTATTCGCATGTCATGTCGTGTCTGTTCTTAACCCATCATGAAGAACCGTGAGCTGTTTTTCTGTCGTGACGAAAATACCCTCCGACCATTCTCTTCTTCTGCTTCTTCTTCTTCTTCTGCAATCGCTTCTGGTTCATATACCCACCCACGGGGTGTTACTATTTCACAGTTACCCATCTCTCATTTTCTGACAACCTTCCAAACCCAGATAGAAATTTCCTATCTTTTTTACTCTATCTTCTGTTTTTTTTTTTCACTCTGTTTCATTTTTTAGGGTTTAAAGGAAGAAGCAAGAAATGGGTATGGGGACAAGCACTTTCGTCATCTAAAACTGTTTACAACGATTATATCTTTGGATCAAACTTTTATATGGTTTATATTGTTTTGTTTTTATGTATAATCTTAGTGCCTCGTTTTTTTTTTCGTATAATATTACAATATGCTTCTTTACATCAACAACAAAAAATTATCTCTATAATTTTTATAAAATAGTAGGCACAACATTAAAAAAAAAAAAAAAGGACTTCGGAAAATGTAGAATCTGTATCTTCGAGAGCCCATCAACAGAAAAAGATGGATTTGCATTGATCTTCATCATTAATTGGCCAATGTTGTTAGCAATTATAAAATTTTAATATATATATATAACCTGAACCCAAAAACCTCCGAGCATTTATTTTCCGGTAGATATTTTAAAATTTTAATATACAATTTCTTAATAGTAACAATAATAATTTATAAATTTTGATATTAAGAAATTAGAAAGAGTTTCCTGGGTAACTTTCCACAACCTTGAACCAATAAATAAAAAGGTTAAAAAAAAATAAAAGCACTAAATGTGATGGCAATTGGGTAAATAATAGTGTAAGTTAGTGTTTTGCTTTTGTCTATAGGAATAAGATATTTTCGCGCGCCCAAGTCGATAGTGCCTAGGGTTTCTTGTGCGACCATGGATCCGAAATCGGCGAGCGAGACCAAGACGATGACCGAAGAAGCTTCGAAGGAGCAGGAGACGAAGACGACGGAGTCAATGGAGATGGCGGATTCGTCCGTCAAGAAGCGCAAGGCCGAAGAAGATGCCTCTGATTCCGAATATGCGTCTGATCCCGAGGACGACGGTGAAGATGGCGAGATGGAGGTCGAGAATGAGGCCGGAAAAGAGGGTAGCAGCAGCTCGGACGACATACCCGAATGGGGCGTTGACAGCTTCGACGGGGCGGAGTACGAGTCGCCTGACGATGATCATAAGTATTTGTCGGACGAGGAGGCTAATCTGAAAGTGCGTCGATACCTTCGTCAGATTCACGAGACCAGGGTACGTGTAGGCCTGAGCAGATGCGTTCTTTTACCTCGAAGTACGTTTCAATTCCGTCAATTTACTAGAAAATCCCTTGTGTTACGATCTAGGGTTTCGAGGTGGATAGGGAATTGATTCCTAGATGCATCGGAGGATACCATCAGGTTAATCTCGACGGCCCCTTCTTGCACGGCCTCACAGGCCGCCGATACATGGAAGATATGGCGAAACTGTGTCTGGAGAAATACAACCAGATTGAGGCTAGTACTCAACCTTGCTTGGATTGGATTGTATATGTTCTGCTGGTCTCCTTCCTTCCTGTATTGATTCATGATCTTATTATGTGATTTGACAGGGAAAGA
>NW_010965019.1:1254923-1292419 GCF_000463585.1 Tarenaya hassleriana
AGAGTGTGGAATGCGATCACATTGTGAGGGCAGTATACAGATCGAATGCTGGCATCGTGTCGCACATTACATTCATGGCGAGGGAGAAGCCTGGGTGCGAAGAGCTTGTGGAATACCAAGCCAAAACCATTTGGAAGGTGTGGAATAAGGATGTTACTCATCTAATCTTCTGCAGAAAAGCTTCCGAAGCAAATGGTGGGTTCCATCCACTATGTTCCTGCATCGACCCTATGTTGTTTGTTTGAGTTTGACTGATGATCCCACTCTTACAATATGTACAGATGCAGCTAACAGACCAAGGAGACAGCGAAAGTACAGAAAATTCATCTGTTTGGTTTGAACGACAGATGGGATGTTTGCTAGGATCAAGACTGCTTCGATGATGATGGGTATTACTATTATTAACTTATGAACTTTTTGTTTTTGTTTTTGTATCAAGACCTCTTTTGTTTCCGTCTAGAGATTGTTAAGACCCTCTCTTCTAATGTCTACAAGAACGTTACATTTATCCCTTAGATTGATAAATTGCTCTGTACGTATCGTTTTTCTTTGATAGAAAAGTCTCCCCGTTGAATCCCTAAAGAAATCAATATATGGAGAAATTAATTCGATATACATTAATGAAACTATATATAAAAAAATTGATTATATTTTGAAATATCTGATTAGATGTTTTTCTTGACGCCATTCTTGTTCAAGGATAAAAAATTCTTGTGTCCTCTTCCTTCAAGTTTTGAATTTGATAGTTTCTTTTAATCCATTTTGTGTATGGATATTTGCATGTAATATAAATCTAACCCATATTATTGTTTCTTTGATGTTCAAGTAGAGCCTACAATACCAATTTCTCGTAGCCATGCATGCATTCTAATATATTTTTTTATTACAAAGTATCAAACATTCAATTGGATAAAACTGAAGTATATTTCAATGGGAGCAATTAGGTTCGTCTGTTTTGGTCTTTTGTTTGACGTAGACAAGACAAAGCCAACATCCGCTATTCCTCGTACGTATATACTCTCATACGTGTCTCTCTTTTTTTTACCCAAGGATATAAAAAATTTGTTATATATTTGAAATACATGATTGGAGGTTGTAACCTTCTTTTTTTTCAAACTCTTTACTTTCACATGCTTCAATGAGGTTTAAGACTACAAGTTTCCATGTCCTCTTTGTCCATCTTCTTTTTTCCTTTGGGCAATTTAATGTGCTTGACAAGTTCTTTCTATTCAAATTAAGTAGTAATCTGGCTATAACATCCGCCTTTCTTCATGATCAATGTGTTATATGGAAAGAGGAGAATAATAGTGTACAATGTTTTTTTTTCGGTCCCCTAGGACTATAGTCTATAAATCTAGTAAAATAATAATTAAACAAACAAATTCTTTTTTTTTGTTAAACAAACAAATTCTTGTTAACCTAACAAAATAAGTAGCGATAACTATATATTGTTTCAACCAAATGGCACAACAATTTTTAATTCTAAGCACGATAAATTTGGATGTTTTAATAGTTAAAGATGAGAGTAAGAAAAAAACAGGGTTTTTTTTTTGTGACGAAACAAATTATAAAAAAGGGTTTTATTTATGCGTTATTTTTAGTTGGTATTTTTGAACTTTTACATGTAATGTTCATTCAATTATAAATAGCTTTCTTTTTTAAGATGTTAAGAACGTATAGGGAAATTTGCAAAATTAAACTCTTTTCGGAATATTCAATGCTCCTCAATACCTATAATTATTATGGATTACATATATACGTACATTCTCTATAAACGCATAAATATATACTATCACTTCACTTGTACATTATATGGCTATATGCGTGCATTACCAGTAAATTTTGATTATATAATATCGGTATTCCATAATCCAGCGAAACTACCTGGTTCACCTCTGTCAACGTAAATTAATTATATAATTTTATAGAGTCAAATATCTTTTTAACAGAATGATTCGGGTATCCATGCATTCCCGTTTATGATCATTCTTTATTTATATGGACTCGTATATGGACCCAGGAATATTTTTTTAAAAATGATTATGTAAATAATGAAGAAGACAAATGTCACACAAGAAGTTAACAAGGTATAAAAAAATTCAATAGCATAAAAATGCATGCATGCATGAATTTTTAAAAATTATCATATAAAGACACGAATATTGATACCAACCACGGATTTGCAAATAATTCCCACATTCCAACATTGACAATAACGGCATATAAGTGGACAAGTTTTAACCTAATGACATAACCTCGAATCGTATAATTTTATAGAGATAAATATCTTTTTACAGAATTATTCGGATATCCATGCATTCCCGTTTATGATCATTTCTTTATTCATATAGACTCGTATCTGGACTCAAGAATATTATATAAAAAAATGATTATGTAAATGGCGGACTGACCTTATAAAGCGCAGACACCAAAATACCATTCAACTCGAAACATGACTGGAGCCTAAAACGTCGTCGTTTTCTTGTTTCTCCTAACCTTCCAGTTTGCTCAGAAGTTTAGCAGCACGGGGGGAGTTTTCAGACATCAACAATGTCGCCTTCTTTTGCTATGATAAAAGTGCCATATTTTGATATTTTATAATTTCGGTAGGAAAATGATTGGTTTAACTTCTTCTTCTTCTGTTTCGGGTAGGTAAAGAAAAGATTAAATCCCATGAAATTTTACTTAAATATAAGAGAAAATATTGGGTGAATTAGCAACATAATTTGCCCAGATCGGCAAACTAACCACAATTGATTTTTATTATTATTATTTTTTTAACTCAATTCGATAAGTATCAACTTGACTTTCATGCATAATGTAACAAAAATATATTAAAAAGATTTTATTAACTATTGTCTTTCCGCGAACATTACACATGACATGATGTATTAATGCATTTGGTCACGTTTAGATAAAAGTATCATGTTTGTATGTTGTAGCACAAATTGTCGTGGCGGCGATGTGTGCGAATTCCACAACATGATATTAAGAATAATTACAACACAAAATGAATACTTCACGATGTGATTTTGTAGTCGGAGACCCTTTAATTCAAAATAAAATCCAAGTCAACATTCCATCTATATTAAAAAAATGTGTGAAGGAGAAGGAGAAGAACATAGTTGGGTTTTGTCTTAACTTGATGATCCAAATCAATTATATGCTTATTACATGAATGAAAATTTGCTTACACATGTCCGTTATTTATTACAGTTTAATATTTCTGTTTTTTCTAACAAATATATTACATCATCCTTATCTTTTTCGATACAAACAATTTGTTTTTCCGGAATTGTTTGAAAAGCTAAAGTTTCAGAAAATAAAAGATATGCGAATAAAATGGTTGATATTAGTTTTCAAAATGAATTAAAATGTGAAACAGTAGTGATTTCAAAAAAAGTTACAAGAGATTCTTGACGAAAAAAAGGGTATGGAGACACAAGGTCAAACGTATACGTTTATACTTTGACCACACACGACTCATTGTTTTATCGTATTCCTATGTCGTGTCGTGTCTGTTCTTAACCCATCATGAAGAACCGTGAGCTGTTTTTCTGTCGTGACGAAAATACCCTCTGACCATTCTCTTCTTCTTCTTCTTCTTGTGCCATCGCTTCTGGTTCATATCCCCACGGGTGTTACTATTTCACAGTTACCCATACCCTCTGACCATTCTCTTCTTCTTCTTCTTCTTGTGCCATCGCTTCTGGTTCATATACCCACGGGGTGTTACTATTTCACAGTTACCCATCTCTCATTTTCTGACAACCTTCCAAACCCAGATAGAAATTTCCTATCTTTTTTACTCTATCTTCTGTTTTTTTTTTCACTCTGTTTCATTTTTTAGGGTTTAAAGGAAGAAGCAAGAAATGGGTATGGGGACAAGCACTTTCGTCATCAGATGGGTCAATCTTCTTACAATGGTGAGCTTACTCGTTCTTCTTCTGGGCTTAGTTTCTGTTTCCCGCATTGCTTTTGCCTTTTTATCGCCTCATTTGCGTTGCTTGTTGTCTGGAAAACGTGCCTACTTCACTCTGCTCTTGTTCAACTGTGCCTCATTGATTCTGTTTAGGGTATTTGATCCATTGATTGGTTTGTTCATTTTGATCCTTAGTTTACACAAAATAAATCATATTTTGGGGATTTTTTCATTGCCCAATTCCTTCACTATGCCGTTGAATTGAAAATTTTCGTGATTGTATTGTTTCGCTTCATTATGAGTAGCAATGCATTATTCTATATGTATTGTATTGGTATGGGAAATCCTCAGAAAAAAAAAGCAGTGAACTTTGTACAAAATTTCAGTCAAAGAAAATTTTTGTTGCAAGTAACTCAACCCTAAACATTGTTTCTTCCAAAACATAGCAATAACCAGCATTGTTGAAGTTGAAGAGTTCAGTAATTTCTATTGTATGTTACCGTACAAATATATACATATACACAAGCATATATAAGTTTTGCTTACATCTCTCCGTCTCACTGAGGATTTCGCTGTGCAGCTCTTGGCTGTGGCAGTTGTAATCTTTGGAGTATGGTTGAGTACTCATAACGATGGATGCAGAAGGTCCCTCACAATGCCGGTCTTAGCACTCGGTGCCTTCATTTTTGTAATGTGTGTTCCATTTTTTCTGAGTGTTCATTACATTTTTTTTGTTATCGTCCTTATTATACAATAAATCATTTCTATCGATGTTTTCAGATCCATTATCGGGTTTCTTGGAGCGTATAAAAGAAGCACGGTGCTTCTTTGGATTGTATCCTTTTCTCTGATCTGTTTTTTTCCGTGCCATAGATATAGTTTGTTGTTTCGTTTTGTAAAAGAAAAATTTGATTCCTTGACATAATCCTTTGAAGTATCTTGTTGTACTCTTGATCATTTTGATTGCAATCCTCGTCTTCACTGTATTGGCGTAAGTACTGCTTCTCCGGATTATTTCTCGAAGAATTAATTCTGTTTTCTTGTGAAGAGTTTTCAGTGTTTGTTCTCTTGATTCTCAGGTATGATTTTCTTTGGGATTTTACAGGTTCATTGTTACAAACAATGGATCCGGACATGCTAACCCTGGTTTGAGGTAGACGCTTAAAGGTTAATTTGGATTTCAGTTTTTTGAAATCTGTCGTTTTTCAGTCTTTCTCTATTCATCGACCTATATTTAGGCATGTATTTAACTAGATATACATACATACATGGACGCTTTATAAACTTTCAGATACAAGGAATATCACCTCAAGGACTACAGCTCGTGGTTTCTGAAACAGGTACCATGATTTAGAATACATACGAAAAACACCTTCTGTAATTCTCGTAGGTATAACTAAGTTCAGTTCTTCCATGTTTCAGCTTAACAACACCAGTAACTGGAAAAGACTAAAGAGTTGTCTGGTGAAATCCGAGGATTGTGCTAACCTCTCGAGAAAATACAAGGTTTTATACTTTCTTACCACCCGAGAACTAAACTGCCTTATTTATTTGTGTCATTATGTTTGATCTTTCTTCGGGCTCCAGTCATTGAGACAGTTGAAATCAGCAGAGTTAACCCCGATAGAAGCTGGTTGTTGCCAACCACCATCTGAGTATGTTTCTCCTATGATGTTTTTTTTCTTCTGTTTTCTAAGTTTCACAAATATTTTTCCAATGATAAATTTTCCGTGCCTGCAGGTGTGGTTATCCTGCGGTGAATGCTTCATACTACGACTTGAGCTTTCATCCGATAAGTTCCAACAAAGACTGCAAGCTTTACAAGAATTCCCGGGCCATCAAGTGTTACAATTGTGATTCTTGCAAGTAGTTTACCTCTTCCCCTTTTAACTTCTCGTATCGTTCCTGTGGCATAATCTGTCGATATAAACATTCGTTTGATGGGAACTAACTACAGGGCCGGAGTGGCTCAGTACATGAAAACCGAGTGGAGACTGGTCGCAATCTTCAACGTGGTTCTGTTCGTCGTCTTGGTAAGACGTTAACAGCTCGATACCTTTGAACTTGTTTCATCAGTCTAGACAACGAAAAATTATAAGGGTAATATAGTAATTCACGGTTAAATTCCGGCTATATTATACGCATAATTACTATATTACCACCATATAAAAAGAACTGAAGCTTTCTTAGAGCCACCAATGGAGTTCTGAAACGTTTGATGCTCTGTTTCTTCATGACAGTTCATGAAAGCTGTTAACTTTCTGATGTTAAATTGTCCGAGAATCTGATCGTTGTTTTGTCTGTGATGGTCAGTCGATGGTTTACTTCGTCGGGTGTTGCGCGAGAAGGAACGCTGCTAATTACCGTTCTAAAGATTAGAAAAGAGAGAACGGTAATCTCGCCGGAGAAATATTCCGGCACATCTCCGGCAATGTGTTCAAGACAGTGACGAGAGCATTTGCAAGATCAGATCTTTTTGTAAGAAGCAAAGCGCTCCCCTAGTGAAACAATGAAGACTCTATTGAACATGGTTAACCGGTTCGGATTGTGAACCAATTGAATTGAGCATTTGACATTTGGTTGAGCCGTATTTTTTTGCTCTCGTGATAACTATATATTTTTACCATAATTTAAAGTTACATATAGCATATTGTCTACGCTGAAATTCATTAAGAAATATATCAAAGTGGAATTCACACAAAGACAATGAATTTTGAGACGTTAGAAACATGGGTGGGAAAAATAGGAAAAAAATGTATAGTTTATGGGTTTACTTGAATTAAAACTAATATCAACCATTTTCAAAGTAAATTTGATTCAAATTATTTAATTCTATGAACTGTCTTAATGTTTTGAATTACATTTTTTTTTAATTTTATAAAAAACTCTAAAAATGCTAAAATTCTAAGTTACTTTATTTTTCTAAAAAAATTTTACTGAGCCATTATTATTTGAAACATTTAGTGAAATTTAAAAAATGTTCTAATAATTCCGGAAAGATGAGAAAAACCCGAATAATTTTAAAATAAACCCAGTAAATGGTTAAAAGCCTAAAAACCCTTGCCCCAGGTTCTTTGCCTGTTAAACCCTTCGCCTCTCAGGCAAGACCCTTGTCGGAATCTTCGCTTAAACCCTAGAAATTCACCGAAATGTTCTCAACGATTCTCCGGAAACAATCTGACTCCGTCTCGGATCTTCTATGGACCCGAATCATTGCCCGAAACATGGGCGGCGGTCCGAGAACCTTCCCGGGCGGGATCAACAAGTGGCAATGGAAGCGTCTTCACGAGAAGAAAGCTAGAGAGAAGGAGAAAAAGCTGCTTGAGCATGAGAAACAGCTATACGAGGCTAGGATTCGGTCCGAGATTCGGGCAAAGCTCTGGGGGAAACCCGAATCCGGTGAATCTACTGCCAATTCGGGTCAGAGTTACGGACCCATTAGTCCAAAAGAGCATATCAAGGGCTTGGCTGATCGGTTCATGAAGCCTGGAGCGGAGGACTTGTGGAACGAGGACGATGGTCCGGTGAAATCCGATGAAGGGTCGAGATTTTCTCCGCGGGTCAATGGGCGATCAAGTCCAAATGATTCTTCGCCTGGTGACGTGAGAAAACTGTTTTATGAGAACCGTGCTTCGGTAGATAATCTCCGAACTGCGAATTTTGGTAGTGTTAATGGTAGTAGTTTGATCAAGAGTAGGAATTTTTCTGCGATGAGTAGAGGTAAATTTAGGAGAAATGAGAGTTCTTGTGATGAAGATGACTCTAATGTTGAATCAAAGGTGAACACGGTAAGCCCTTTTTCTCGTAAATTCGCCGGTAACAAGGAGAAAGTGAATTCGAGGAACATTAGTGAACTCGTAAGGAACAAGGGTTTGTCTGGTCGGAGAAGGTTCTTTAAGAATGATAGTTCAACTAGTGAGGAGGACTCGGATTTTGATCCCAACGACGAGGAGGGGGAGCAAAAGATGAAAGGGTGGAGGGATGTGAGAAAGACAGGAAGCAGTGCATCTTTGGGAAACTATGATGTGAAACTGACAAAAAGAGTGCATCTACGAGGCTCCGAGGAAGACTTTGATCCTCCAATGGACATTGAATGTATCAGAGAGGATCTTAGGAAGAGAAAGTCTGTGGAAAATCAAATCGGGCAACAAGAACCAGAATCAATTTACAGTGAGAAGAGGTATATAGAGGCTGTTGAAAAGTAGAACATTCTCTCTAAGGCTTTTCATTAGTCAAAGATTCAATTTTTGGTGCATCCTTATCTGAAGATGTCTTGATTCATTCCAAACTGCAGATTCAGTGAATGCAGTATATCTCCTTTGACGCTAAAGGCAATTTCGGCATCTGGAATTGTTAAGATGACCAGAGTACAGGATGCCACTCTATCTGAGTGCCTTGACGGTATGTTTACTTGCTTTGTTATGTCGTGTATGTTGATACCTGTCATTGATGTTTGGTGTGCCTTTGTTTAGTTCAATACATGAAGAAAATATGATCCCTTATCCTACTTCTTTTCCAATGTTGTGTTCCTTTTATTGTTTAATCTTGGTTATCTAGCCTTCCTATTGTAGGAATCCTTCCTTACTTTTGTATTGATGATTAGAAAGGATAATCCTGGTGCTTTGGTAGTAACAAGGATACTCCTGATGCAGGCAAAGATGTTTTGGTCAAAGCCAAAACCGGCACAGGAAAAAGCATGGCCTTTTTGGTACTTCACGAGACCCTCATATCATCACATGGAAATTAATACATGCCATTAGCTTTCTTGCTTGTAGATGATGTTGTTAAATGAAAACAGCTTCCTGCAATTGAAACAGCTCTGAAGGCTATGAATTGTGATAGTGTTCAGAGGGTTCCTCCGGTTTATGTTCTTGTCCTCTGTCCCACGAGAGAACTTGCTAGCCAGCTCGCCGCAGAAGCTAAGGCTTTGCTCAAGTACCATGATGGAATCGGAGTTCAGATGCTAGTTGGAGGTACCCGCTTCAAACTTGATCAGCAGCGTCTAGAATCTGAACCCTGCCAGGTTTGCCTTAATCCCATATGTCACTTGCAGTTTGAAACATGCCCAGGACTCCATGTGTTGGAGAAGTATGATGACAAGTACCACAGAAATTGTGCAACTTACATAACCAAATGTCGAGAAAAGCCATGAATGTTGATAAATATATTATGTAATGCCCTACCTAGAACCACAAACTAGGGGCTTCAATGTCAGGATTTTGGTTGTTTCTGGATTTAGGGGCTGAAATCCTTGAAACCATGATTATGACCTGAAATGGAAAAATCCATAATTTTTTGTTCTGGGTTTGGAAGTTTATTTCAAAGTTTACAGTGCTTGAAAACTTCAGATATCTTTCTGTATCATCCAACAATTTAGTTTTTTTTTCTCAACGATTATCTCTACTGGGTATAGGAAGAATGTCTAATGTTTGTTTGTGCTATGATTCTCACTTTGCATGAAACGTGTATTTGGAAGTGCTAATCTTATTTCTTCCTGGTCTTTCTGCAGATTCTAATTGCAACACCTGGCAGACTGTTGGATCACATAGAGAATAAGTCTGGCCTCACCGTGCGTTTGATGGCACTGAAAATGTTTATACTAGATGAGGCTGATCTCTTGCTAGACCTAGGATTCCGGAGAGATGTGGAAAAAATTGTGGACTGTTTGCCTCGACAGAGGCAATCTCTTCTCTTTTCTGCAACCATTCCAAAAGAGGTACGGATATTATACATAAATGCTTTTAACTTCTGTGTACATATATGCTATCCCCATCCGATGGATAAAAAATAGGGGGTTTTAGGATTATAATGCAGAAGATGAGTAAAAGTAAGGGGTTTTATACTGAATTTGGTTGGATAATGCAGGTCCGTCGTGTATCTCAGCTTGTTCTGAAGAGGGATCACTCTTACATCGACACAGTTGGCGTTGGTTGTGTAGAGACACATGAGAAGGTAAACTTAAACTCTGGTTTATTTGTTATTTTGCTTCTCGTGAACTTATAATCATCAATTCTGATTGTCAAAAGACAAAACTGCAACATCACAATTTCTGTGTTGTGTCAAACTCATTTCTAAAGAACTTCAACTCATATCTGGTCTCTATCGGTTCCCTCCAAATTTCGAAGAGGAAATTTCATGATTTCGATGACTTAACCTTGGTCCATGAACAATTGGTTTGCTTCAGGTTAAGCAATCTTGTCTCGTTGCATCACACGAGTTGCATTTCCATGTGGTACACCAGTTGCTGAAAGAGCATATTGCTAAAACACCCGATTACAAGGTAAAAATGTTCATTGACATGGTTTTACCTTGGCCTTTGGCAACCTTATGCTGTCTTGTTTCTAAAAGCTTCCAACTTTGTCGTAGATCATAGTGTTCTGTTCTACCGGAATGGTTACATCATTGATGTACATGCTGCTCCGGGAAATGAAAATGAACGTTAGAGAGATCCACGCGAGGAAAACACAGCTCTTCAGAACTCGTGTTTCCGATGAGTTCAAGGATGCAAAAAGGCTGATCCTTGTCACATCTGATGTATCTGCTCGTGGAATGAATTATCCCAATGTTACTTTGGTTGTCCAGGTAAACAAACATACACGCGCACATGCTTGGGTAAAATCTCGACAGGGCGAAAATTAGGGAAAGGGTCTTTTCTAGGCAATGTAGGGTTATCGGGATTGTCATCAATAATAAGAGTTTAAGATATAGTTTTGATGTTGTATATTGGTTAGGTCGGAATACCAACTGATCGGGAACAATATATCCATCGACTTGGAAGAACTGGAAGAGAAGGCAAAGAAGGAGAAGGTGTGTTGTTGATTGCGCCATGGGAAAGATACTTTCTTGATGAATTGAAAGATTTGCCTCTCGAGCGACTTCCTGTTCCAGATCTTGAATCAGAAGTTAAACTTCAGGTGCACACTGTAACCTTCTTCTGCTTGAATTTCATGTCGAGTGAAAATGGAAATGCACGAACGAAGATAACGTTGTTTCGGTTTCTGATGGCCGGTGATGAATCTTGAAGCTTGAGATTTATTTGCGTGATTTGTGATGCATCATGTTTGATTATGATTGGCGATGAATGTTGATGCATGATGGGTGATTCATGTTTATGATTATGATGCAATCAATGTGCGTGATGCATGATTATGTGCTACACTTGATTATGGCAAATACTGTGGTGTGCATGATACATCATGCGTTTTGGATTATAAGTGATTCATGGCTGATGCACCATGCATGACAAATGGTGACACTTTGATGATGCGTCATGATTATAATGATCTGGGCGTGCTTCATGACCACGGCGATTAGATGTCGTTGCATATGATGCTTATTGTATGGCATATTTGATGCGATGCATCATTAGTCATGACCGACTGCATAGGACGCATACACCTGATGGTCATGATGGTTGAATTCTCTCTTGACATTGTTTCTTGTAACGCAAGTAACCTCCGGTTTACCACTCTTAACCAGGTCGATGATTCAATGGCCAAGATTGATACCAGCGTGAAAGAAGCGGCATACCATGCTTGGCTCGGTTATTACAACTCCATTCGCGAAACCGGTCGAGACAAGACCACATTGGCCGAGTTAGCTAACCAATTTTGTCGGTCCATCGGTTTACAAAAACCGCCTGCATTGTTCCGGAGAACCGCTGTGAAAATGGGTCTCAAGGGTGTACCCGGTATTCCCATCCGCAAGTAAACCGGCTTCTTTAGTAAACCGAACTGGTTTTGTTTTGGTTTAATTTAACACCCATGTTTGTGATGCAACGTATATCAACATTGATTTTGAAGATGGGTCCATGTGTAATAAACAATTTGGATTATATTTAATGTTATTTAATTGATGGTCAAATTAATGTTTCATTTCGTATGTGTATATGGACCAATAGTTTTGAGTATGGCAAATTGCAATTTAGATTATTTTTATGATAGACTGAATGCAAAGTCTAACTGCAAAAAGGATTAAAAAGCCTTGTCCAAATTTACCAATCGTGTTTTATATAAACACGTATATATATATATATATGTATGTATACATACAAGTATATGGGCCGCGTCTGTGTGTTTGTATTTAGTGACGAAATGTGGAAAAAATAAAGACTTCCTAAATGTTGTAGTGCGGTCTTCGTGAATACACGTTTGTGGTAGGCATCCATTTAATGGTCACTTTTAATTAATACGTAGTTAATTTTCTCTAACACATTCCACCAAAAATGTTTTAAAACTTTAATAAATAGACGCATGAAATTGGCAGTGAGGCATACCATAATCAGATTGCACATACGAATAGTTTATTAAAAATATGCATGTGTATATATATATATATATAGAGATGTCATGCAAATGAAATGAGATTGCTACATTACAGAATCATAAAACAAGATTAAAGTATATAAACATTTATAACATTGATGTATCAAAGCGTATACACATATACTTAATTTATTAAAAAAATGGTTACGTTACGTCCATATAATCTGATTGTTCCAATTTGAATAATAAGAAGAGAGTCAACGCCATGATCAAGGCCGTCCAATCCATTGACGGAAAACGTGTGCTTCGCGCGACTACTCCAATTTAAATGAAATTACATAATTACCCCTTAGTATTGTTTCTTGGGTACGGAAACGTCAACTCTTCCGCTCCTCTTTTTACAAAGAAAACGCGATTATATTATATATACACACACGTTATATATGTACGTTCACATCATTAAATGAATCTACACATATTTTATACGTTTGTACGTGTATATGAATGCAACCTTTCTTACGCGAAAAGGGTATCTCCGTCATTACACACTAACAAACAATATTTTAGTTACGCGAGTTTTTGTTTGTTTCCCCATCGGCCCAAAGTCCTTGCATCGACCCCCTCATTAATATAAATCAAACCCTAAAACTTATATTATAACCCAAAAGAATAAAACCAAAGAAGAAAAAATGAAATATTCAAGCCAAAGAACTTTGTTTCTCATCTTCTTGATCTTCCTCTTCGCCGTGATCTGTATCTCCGATGGTCGGAATCTCCGTCCCGACAAATCAGCTTCAAGGGAAAAACAAGAAGAATCGGAAGTGTGGGTGAAGGAACCGAAGCGGACGATGACGGCGGACTTCTACAGAGATTTCCGGCGAACCCCCACCGGAGCCACCGTGAGAATCTTAACCGGTCAGAAACCGGACCCGGTTTACGGAGTTTCCGGCAGAGAAGTTCCCGCCGGTCCAAACCCTCTTCACAACCGATGAAATAGTATCTTATTATTGTTTTGTTAAATTTAAAAAAATTGTTATAATGTGTATTTGATGTTCGTATATAGATATGCATTGATAAATTGATATATGTTTGGAGAGTTTTTATATTTTATCAAGTACGTACATCTCTGGCTGTGTTTGAAAGAGAGCTGAGATCGGAGAAACAAAAGGGATCACGCGATTTTATTTTTATTTTTTTTGTTGGGTTGTACTTAATGTATTATGATTATTGCTATAAATCTCTATCATGTTAGTTGCGAGAGTCTACAAATTTTATTACTATTATTATTTTGTCTAATCGATTTATTACCCTATTTTTAGTCTTCTTATTTACGTACAATTTAATGATAATGTGATAGTTATGAACGTAGGGACCGTTTGTTTGACCATTTTTTTTAAGTCCAAGATGTTACATGATATATCGACACAGATATCAAATATTTATTCATACAAGTAACCGTAAACGCATATATGACATGGATATAGTATATATATCATACTGATAATTGAAACGCTCTTTTTGGTATTTATAGACAATTTTGTATCACTGATATATATATTATGCTAAATCTTTTTAATGATGGACATATTTCAAACATTCTTGACTGCGCAGTTGAAAACAAATCGTATTAATTTAATCGACTTCTTACAAATTGTTCTACTTAACCCTAGCGGATTAATGTGTGATTATATAATATCAATATATCATAATTTTATCTTATTGATTTATTATTCTATCCACATGCAACTCTGAATCATTTAGTAATACTTAAATTTATATTTCATAAAGATTTAATGTGTATCTAAAGGATCTACAACGTAAGATATACTTACACATATTGCAAGATCCAATCCAAAATTCTAATTATATTATCTAAGATTAAAATACTCTAATTTCAAATCAGTATTGTGTTGGTTCTGACATTATATGTTGTTATAAATGGCTAATATTTAATTGTCTTCATCAATTATAATCAAATCAATGTTTTTTATCAATGCATGTAGAGGGATAATAAAAATTATTTGCATGCTTAGCGTTTTCTTTCCCGGGAGTCAAAATAAGAGGGATAATGAAATTATTTGTATATTATAGAATATTATTCATGGCTGACATCACAATTTCCGTAATTGTCTGATCGTATATTTTTTACACCAAATATTATCGAATTAGATCTTGATATTTTTTATCCGATCGTTGTTGAACATTTCAATTTAGTTTTATGACATAACTAGTATAATGGCATGTTGATAACTCTTCTAATGCAACAGTAATCTTGAAATCTATAACATTATGGGACCCCACGAAGAAGTTTTGCTACAATAAATATTAAAAATATATACTTATAGACAGTATTATAATTTCGTTTCGTACAAGTTTTAACCTCTAGGTGTGATGAGACACTAATTGATAGACAAACGTTGAAATTGCACAAAGACAAGCTAATTAATAGACCCAATCAGAAGTTAAATTTATAGAATTTGAGTGTTAGAAAATGCTTAGGAAAATTTCATATAATGAAATAATTTGTAGCCTTTTTTCTTGTTACTGTAATTGCAATATATGTATCATTTTTCACTCTATTAATTTCGATTTTGCAGATATTTTTCCAATATTAATATGCAAAAGATAGAATCGGATTATATTGTAAGTTAAGGAGACGACAAGAGAATTTCCGTTATTATACGTATGTATTAATATTTCGACGAATGTCACTGTTCATGTCTATGAAATATAAAAGAGTGATTCTAAGATATTTGGGTTATATTTTTTAACAAAATATAGTTACTCGCCAATATGATAATATTCTAAACATTAGGGTTCTAGTTGAGATTAAAATATTTTGTAGGGGTCAACAAGTAAACGTTTAGGACATGGTGTGACACGTGTCCTCGAATGCCAACGTGACGTTATAATTCCGAAGTTGCAATCGCTCAGCCAGTGAGTGGCGAGACTGTGGAGAATCATTGATCGCCGGAGAAATTCAACTTCCGGCATGCTGCGTCAGCTTCCGCCGACAATTACGGCGGATAAGTCGCCGGACTGGCTTCCCGCCGGTTGGATCGCTCAATCTACTGTGCTTAAAAGCGGCCGCGAAGTTAGGGTACCGATTTCCTGTTCTCTTGAGTCCATTCGCTTCTTTGTCTGCGATTCCTCAGCTTTGATACTAAAATTAGTCCTTTCAGTTTTTAACCAAATTTTTTAGAATCCATAATCAATTGAGAAAATCGACGATTAATTCGCGTATGTAGTAGTGTATATGGGTTTATATGTGTGTTTACTCATGAACATATATATAATTGATGTACATTGCATGTGCATGTGTAGACATTGGACTTCAGATTTATCATTTTGCTATACAGATAATGGATTTCAAATGTATGTTCATCCAAATGTATACGCGTTTTTGGATGATATGGTCAATGTGTTTTGTGTATGTACTCTGAAAATTCAAGTTCCTTGGTTGCAAGCTGAAGTTATATGCTGATCAAATTTCTTGTTCCTTTGCAGTCTTACACGCATTTGAACACATGTCAAAGGTTCTCTAGCAAGGATGATGTTCTTCAATACATTGAAATGGAGAAAATTCGTGAGATTCGATACTCAGAAACTGAGAGGGAGAAAGTGAGGACCTCTTCCATTTTTGTTATAATTTGTTCTTCTTGGCTGTAATCTTATCGATTCTTCTATCTTACAGAATTGTGGCATGACAATTCAAAATCCTGGGTGGCTTCCAGATCATTGGGTAATGGAGGAAAGAAAAGGATCTAGCGGAAATGTCTACAAGGTATTATACAGTTCCTATTCATAAAGAGCCATTTCCTTTGTCAGAAATGTGGATATATTGATGTTCTTACTTTTGCTTCAACTTGTATATATCTCCTTCCTGCAGGTTTACACTAACCTTTCAACCGGATATAAATGCTATACCAAACGAGCTGTACAACGATGCCTTGGATATGCCGAGCAAGAAAGTGGTGAGCAGAAAGAGGTATATGCCTTGAGAGATCTCTTGACACACCTTACGTTCTCGTTTCAAGACTATCCTCTGCTCATATTTGCTACGCGTGCAAGATGTGTAAAGAGATTGAAGTCTAACATGATTTTTGTTCCAAGCAAAAAACCCCGATCACAAAAATAGGAGCAGATATCTGATGAACAAAACGATTTCTTGTGGGTGGATTCTCAATGAAATCTTGATAACTCGATGATTATAAGTCTCCGACATAGACTTCCTTAATAACACACGCTTTATGGTTGTTGTTGTGTATACTTGTATTCTTTCTCTTGGAATTTCCCTAAGTGTCATATATCTCAATCATAATTTCTGTCTTTATAGTTAATGTTGACAACAAATGATAAACCAGAATGGCTGCCACAGAATTGGATAATGGAGGTGAGAACCACCAAAAGTGGGAAACACAAGGTATGGAAATATGGCTGCTTCATATACATGGAGCAAGTATTTACCACCTTTCCTGATCATTGGCCTTCGAAAGGATTATGCATGTATAAAATTATAAGCCAAATAGTGAACGTAGGCTGGATTGGTGTTGCTTATTTGATCTTTATTTACTATATTGTTGCTTTGAGCTGCTAAAACCTATCTGATACTACTCGAATAGTTTCTCAGAGAAATGATTTGTGATTGAATCAAACCAAATAGCAAACAATACCCTAAATCATGGAATTATAATAAACATACTTTTTTCTGTCTTTTGTCTTTGTTTCCTGTCATAGATTTACATCGATATGGTGAGCGGGTGTAAATGCCATTCGAAGGCAGACGTAATTCGGTTTCTTGATTCTCTAAAACTTGAAGCTTCAACAAAAGAATTGGAGGACAGAGGGACCAATGAAGACATTGTAAGAAACATTTGTCATATGTCAAAGTAGAAGTTTCTTTCTTTTTTTCTCCCTGGTCTTACTAAGAGAAAAGCTAAAAGTCATTTGACATAGGAATCTCTTCTCATGTGAATTATCTTCTTTCTTCTTCTTCTTCTTTTTTCTCTCCCTATTTTACTTTCTTATCCTGATTCCTGTTTGGTTAAGTATGGACACCGTGGAGAGTTACCTGCCTATCCAAAGATGAAGCTGAGAACAAGAAAGAGAGGGTTAACCAAGGGAAAACAGATTGAGGTACAAGTTTCTGATTCAACATCTCGCCTCAGATGGTTTTGCTTGTAAATTCTTTCTTTTTTCAATTACTTTTCTTAACCGTTAGTTTAACAAAGTAGGATAATCTAGTTTCTTCTTCAGATGAGTTGGGTTCCTCATCAACATATGCTGAATGAATATGCATGTATTTATTTTAGCCACCATCGCCACCAGCAAGAAGGCAGAAACTGCGGTCCTGTGGAACAAGGCGGCAACTGTTTGTGGGTAAGGGGAGAAAAAAAAAACAAGGGTCTTACAAGAATTGATTGGTAATGATCCCATTGCTTGCTCTAATGACATAATCATTGCTGCAGATGACGATACCAACTGTTTTGGTGAGGATGCACTACCAGAAGCAGAAGCCTTAACAGATGCAAACCATAATGAGACAGATTCTTTAGAAGCGGAACTGTTTGTATCTCCCTTAGCTGTCGGTCATGCAGAGGAAGATCTACATGATGTCGTGGTTCAGTTTGATGATCTGACAAAGGAAAGCTTAGGTATGACTGTTTCATCTCTGTCTGAAATCAACGTGGGGTGTCAAGGTGGTTTGCCAGAGAAGGATCTGAATGAATGTAGGATTGAAGAAATAGGTGCGACAAGCATTGAGATGCCTTCAACTGATCCTAAAGTTGGTAAAGACGGTCTATTGATGAGTGGAAGTGAATCAGCTGAGGATGAAACATATCAGGAGTCTGGATGTAAGAGCAAAGAGCCTCTTAAAGAGCAAGCCCTTCAAGGAGTGAAACCGTGTCCAGAGGAAATAACAAAAGTGTCAAGCCGATTGCTTTTCTTTCCTTTCAGGGATGCATCTACAGATGCAGATCATGCACCTGCTCTCGACACTTCTACTGCTACATTATCTGCAGACGATCTCGGCAAAACCATTGAGCTTACTAAAGCATCATGCCCTGATAACCCAGGACGGAAGAATATCCGTATTAGTAGAATGCAAAATAAGAGCATCCGAACAAGTTTGCCCAAGAAAAAGGATAAAGACCACCAAATACCTTTTGGGTCAACTGAACAACATGAGAAAGCAGAGACACCCAGTAAACTGCGAGGCGAAAGAAGCAAAAAGGCAAGCATGAGTGCATCAGTGGAGCAACGTCTGGGTCTATACGGATCTTGGCAGGAAACGCATGATTTTGCCTGTAAAAATTCGCCAAGAATTGGTATGTCGGCAATAGCAGGGTCTTCAAGGAACAGCAGAAGATCTGCAAGACAATTAATGGGTCATTGGCCGGACCTATGCCCGGAATTTGTATTTGAGACCCTCACCAGTGCAACCCGAAAAGAGGATGACTCAGTAGTCCGGATATACTTGGAAGAACAACATGTTACTGCTGCAGGAAACACTGATGGTAATCTCCCTTTACCCGATTTTGGATTGCCTAGCTTTGCTCATCAACCTGATTGGCATAACTAAAGAGCTTTTGCCAAGTCCCAGTGGATATTGGCTTTTTAATTCAACCTACACTCTGAATCCAAGCTTTAGCTAGTTGCAGGAGACCAAGATCCTTCTGACTTGTGTTCTTTTGGTAGCTGTTCATATATGAGACTCTTAACGAATCAGAGTCTTTGGGATTGTGAACACAGCCCGTGTTGCAATCCATGTGGCCGTGAGCATATTTGTAAGAAAACGAGTTTTGTATATATGTAAGAAAAATCAGCGGCCCACTTTTACGAGTTTATGTAAGAAAATGCATGAAACACAGAAAGTTTGATGTTTTAGAAACTTGAGACACAAGAAACGCTGAATGTTCATTCAAAGCCCACACCCAAATCAGACTTGCAACAATTAAGACGAGTTTTCCCGATAATTAAAAAAAAAAGAGTCCAAATCAGGGCTGAACGCAAAGACAGCATTCTCTCAACAAAAACCAAACTCGTTCACTTCCTCAACGAAGAGATTTCTGTGGATGTCTTAGTATGATGCTTCAGAATGCTTCCACCCTCCATAGGACTCCTCGAAATCCAAGCTACGAGTTTCCTGACAATTAACACACCATTCTTCTTCAGTACTTTCAAGGGCTGACTGAAATCAAGAACTGTGATGATTGATTACCTCGGGGGTGAAACTGAGGCCGACCCAAATCTCTCCTTTGTATTCTTCTTCTTTGACCACATTGTACGCTATTGGCGCTATTTTTCCTTCGATGAAAACCGGCTCCAACGGTATTCTGCATTGTTTGTTTCAAACGACAATGGCTCTGAGACTTTTCGACAGATAAGAGCCTATAGATATGCAGCAGAGGAAGTGTATAAAAAAAAAGGATTTATGATGTTCTGAAAGCTTACGTTGCTTCACCAACAAAGTCATCCTCGGTGAACGTATCCTTGTCCAAGATTTTCATTCTCAGCTCTGAAGTTCCTTCGGTAACAGTGAACATGAATGTCTCGTTCCATTCCGGATCCGAACCCTGTCCTGAAAAGATCACATCAAAATTTGGTTTTGCTTCTCAGTTCACGAAACAAAAAGGGATCTTTCTATTGCAGATGACACTTTAAGCACTAGCAGGAGGATAATTTCTTGATCTTGAATCCAAATCACTCACCTGACGCAACACTGCTCTTCTGATCTTGAGTTCGGCAAGTGATAACCACATAAGGGTCCATGTTATCTGAAAATGTTGGGAATCGAAACTCAAGTCAGAACAGGTGCATGCATAAATGCACAAACCTCAAGCCGTGCATCCAACACAGAGATGTGTGCATAAGCAGGGCATATTCTATAGAGTGCTAAACTTGATCATCAAATAAACCAACAGATCAATGAATTGAAGACAGCGAATATATGTTGATAATAACAATCATTCCAGTCCAAATCCATCCATCAAAAAGTCAAATGACTCAGATCGTAAAGAATATAAATCAACTCGAGCTTCGAATTCCAGATTTATATCAGATCAGCTATAAATCAATCAAATTCACTCTTGCCGCAAAAAAAAAAAAAAAAAAAAAAAGCTTAAGATCTTTCAAGCCATCATAAGCGCAAAACATGGTTATCTCCGCATCATACATACAGACCCATGAAATTTTCCACACGCAATATACATTGTCAATGATCAAACACCATAAAACTGAAGCTCATCACATTATCATCCAAAAAGTCGACGCCTTTATACGCCTATCAACATGCATTTTCAGATATCACACGTTTGGATCAAAACCCATCAACGAAAACGTAGAGGGTTTCCATAATTTCAAAGAAAGACATGAAATTTCGAAAGAAAAAAAAAACACGAAAACGAAAAAGCTTACTCAGAAAATCCGTGTCCTCGAGACCCTTGGCATTGACAAGAAGAACTTCCAGAGTTCCGTGCGGCATTTTTTTTTTCTCAGAGAAGAGAAAATGCGAAGAACAGATCCCGAGAGTGAGGGAGCTTTGTCCGATCACTCGTATCTGTCAGAAGAGAGTCTTTTCCCGGAGAAAGCATTTTCCAGGACGATATATATTCACATTCAGACACGGTGTGGAGCGTGTTGTTGACGTGGCTCCCGCATCTGGGGAAGGTGAATTCAGTCGTGGAAGAATCTTTTTTTTTGTTAATAATATATTATTTACCAAATTTAGAATTTGTAATAATAGCTACAACAGTCAATGAGGTCCAATTTCAGCCAGTTTGTTCAAAGAATAAACTGAATGTCGGTTACGAATTAAAATTTAAAATTTATCACATATAACAATTTTTTTTATACATCAAAGTGGATACTGGACAAAAAGAAAATTCAACGATATGAACTATGAAGGCGATAAGATTTAGCCAATACAAAAAAAAATGGAATGAGAAAATATCAATTTTATCTTGCCCCTATATATATTGTACCAAAAAAATGATTCAGTTCGTATATTCAAATAGTCCATTTTAGTAATAACCAGGCAAGAACAGTTCATCTTGTTTTCCATTTCTTTTTCCTTTTTTGGAATTTTCTTTTTTCAAAATTATATTGTTTATGCTAAAGGACACGTTGTTATTTGTTCCGAAATATTAAAATGGTTATTGTTAATTAGTAAAATGATTTGTCACGTAATGGGGCATAAACCGTTCAAGATGAGCAATGATAAATGGGCTTTAAACGGACAACCCATCTTATGAAAACAAGTTTTTACACCGATTATCCTTTTGGAGAATCGCACACGCAGAATAGGCACGTGGATACCACGAGATTGAATTTCGCCCAATGATTTTGAAGGCGCGTGGAGATCTGTATTTAAGTTTGATTTATAAGAAAATTTGAGAGAGAGTGTGAGCTTTGCTTGATAGAGATAAGAGGACAATCAAGGAGCATATTGAGAGTAAATTTATGCATCTATATTCGGAATGAAAAGGAATATAACTAAACCGGCCGTAATTAAAATTATTTTTTTAACAGGCTTCAAAATATTTCAATCAAATAGTTACATGCATATTACAACATAAATAATAATAATAATAAAGGAATCCACACAATGAATGGTATATCATTGTGGACATTTAGTTATCACATCCATAAAATGAATCCCAAACTCTAAAGTTATTGTTTTCTGAAGTAAATAGAAGAGAGAGTTTTGAACCAACGGGGAAATACGCTAATGGAATCGGAGGGTTGTTCTTTCTCTTCCCATTCATCGTTGACGGCCGATTTGTGATCATCGGAAGATTCTAGAATCTTCTTTGATCTTCTTCTATAAGCTTCTGTCCCTTCTTCGCATGCTATTTTTGATGAACCATAGAAGTAACCCATCAATAAGCTTGAAAAAAGAGCCATTTGATAAACAAATCCTCACAAAAAAAAGATTAATATTAGAAAAGTTATAAGCGTTTTATTGTTGAATTAAAAGGAGATTAGCTTCTTAGCAAATTCTAAGAAAGTATTGTGTGTGCCTTTATGTGTATATATTTTGAAAAATTCAACAATAAAAGGCTTATGGATTTTCTAATATTAATCAATTTATTTATTTATCGGAAATTTCAACATCAGTCAAAATATAGTCAAGCAACCAACATGTAACAAAATTAGATCCCATCATTTTATAATTTTAGTGTCTGGGACAAAAATATAGATGATGTTTTAGCGTTAGATACACATATTAAAAAAATATATTTTGTGTAAAATATCCTTATTAATTATTCTTCTTAAATGATAGAATGTATTATCATTATCTTTCCCGATAAATCAATAATTTAATTCATCTATTTCCCGTAAACTATAAAAATTAACATTATTTTGTGTTTTCAATATTTAAAAACAAAAATCAAATTTGGAGCTAATTATATACGATTAATTTATTTAAAATTTTTGAATTGAGCCAAAACAATAAAACTACAAACATCAAATGTCTAAATATTGGATTAGAATAATTACAAACAAACAAACTTTCTTCATAACTTCTTATGATATTGGTTTAAATTTTCCGATTGTAAGAGAGTTTTTATTTGACTTAAACAAAACTTCAACAAATTCTAAAAATTTTGATGGCTTTCGTGAAGAAAGAGGAGATATTTTTTTCTACAAATTCTGGTAAGTTGGTTTTTTTATATTATCTTGATTAATGTTTTTATTGACATTTGATATATTGTGATACATCCTAAGTTATATAAGATGTAATTATGAAAAATATAAAAATATGTAGAATTATTATACATGCAGAATATTTGATAAGAGGTAAATTTGGAAAAAACAAATATTAAAAATACATTGGAAATATAAAAACGTCATTTGGTTTTTTATAAAGGTTGTTGTTGTATTACTAAATGGAAGCGTTTTGTGTATAATTACTCTAATTTGTTATTTTTTAAAATAAATATATAGTGATTAAAAATTATGATCTAAAAATTATAATTGTTATAATATAAAAGATTATTCATTTTAGCAAAATTTAATCTTTTTAATTTTAAAATTTATAATTGTTTTCTAATTTGATCTATTTATGTTTGATATTAGCGTTTCACTCCTCTGAATGATGAGTGGCCAACAATAAATAAACGTTGATAACAAACATAAATAGATCAAATTAGCATGGACTTGAATATATATGTACCAATGCAAACGCTCATATCAAACATATATATATCTTAGTGCTAACAGAAGATGACGAAGCCTTGGTTTTCTTTGATGGAGTCGAGTGCTTAGATTTCCCTTTTCCACACCTATGTCAGCACCTATGGGATCCATCTCAAAGCTACTGTCGTTTCGAATATCAAAAATCAAATTGGCAAGATATGAACATGTTAGACACACATGTGCATAATTAGAACAAACAAATATAGTTGTAAATTTGTACTCACTCAACATCGTGATCCGAAAGAAAGGCGGTAGCATCTCCCTCCCCACTCATATCCTTTGGTCAATGAACAATAAATATGAAAGCAAAAATGTGTATACATATTACTTGTACTTATACTTAACGATCTCAGAAAACTTCCGAGCATACATAGAACGCTTTTAAAGAGTAAATAAAAACAAGCAGATTAAAGATCAAATTTTCAGCAGATTAACCATAGATAATGAACTGTATATCGCTAGATGCTACAAACTTACATCCGGATAGTCATCGAAATTAATGAAAAAACATGAAATATATTTTTTTAAGAAGCAGGGCAATCAATGGATAAAATCAAATATTTTAAAAGAAAAGATTCATAATTTTTTTTAAAAAAAAAGGAATAAGAAACAAGATTGGACCATAGTTTCTCAAACATTATATCATGAAATGTCAGATGTGATCATTCTACTTATACGAAGTTTTCTATAACCATTAAACCAAATCATGACGATGATTTTACCTTGCCCCAAACATTCATTCCAACATCACATATGAGAATAAGGATACACAAAATTGAATTTTGTGGCCAAATAAAAATTACAGAGAGAACAACAGAACAATGTATCAGTAACTCAATGCTATGTTGTTGTTGTTCTTCTTCTTCTTCTTCTTCTTCTTCTTCTTTCTTCTCCTTCTTCTTCTTCTTTCTTCTTCTTCTTCTTCTTCTTCTTCTTCTTCTTCTTCTTCTTCTTCTTCTTCTTCTTCTTCTTCTTCTTCTTCTTCTTCTTCTTCTTCTTCTTCTTCTTCTTCTTCTTCTTCTTCTTCTTCTTCTTCTTCTTCTTCTTCTTCTTCTTCTTCTTCTTCTTCTTCTTCTTCTTCTTCTTCTTCTTCTTCTTCTTCTTCTTCTTCTTCTTCTTCTTCTTCTTCTTCTTCTTCTTCTTCTTCTTCTTCTTCTTCTTCTTCTTCTTCTTCTTCTTCTTCTTCTTCTTCTTCTTCTTCTTCTTCTTCTTCTTCTTCTTCTTCTTCTTCTTCTTCTTCTTCTTCTTCTTCTTCTTCTTCTTCTTCTTCTTCTTCTTCTTCTTCTTCTTCTTCTTCTTCTTCTTCTTCTTCTTCTTCTTCTTCTTCTTCTTCTTCTTCTTCTTCTTCTTCTTCTTCTTCTTCTTCTTCTTCTTCTTCTTCTTCTTCTTCTTCTTCTTCTTCTTCTTCTTCTTCTTCTTCTTCTTCTTCTTCTTCTTCTTCTAAGTTAGATGATGTTGTCTGGCTGTGTGTGCGCTATAAAAATTATAAAAAAGACAACACTGGAATAAAAACAAATGATAAAATTATGTAATCTAAACAAAACAACTTCTTCTTCTTCTTTCCTAAGTTAGATGATGTTGTCTGGCTGTGTGTGCAGTACAAAAATTATAAAAAAAGACAACATTAGAATAAAAATAAATGATAAAATTATGTAATCTAAACAAAACAACTTTTTCTTCTTCTTCTTCTTTCCTAAGTTAGATGATGTTGTCTGGCTGTGTGTGCGGTATAAAAATTATAAAAAAAGCAACACTGGAATAAAAACAAATGATAAAATTATGTAATATAAACAAAACAACTTATTCTTCTTCTTCTTCTTCTTCTTCTTCTTCTTTCCTAAGTTAGATGATGTTGTCTTGCTGTGTATGAGGTATAAAAATTATAAAAAAGACAATACTGGAATAAAAACAAATGATAAAATTATGTAATCTAAACAAAACAACTTCTTCTTCTTCTTCTTCTTCTTCTTCTTCTTCTTCTTCTTCTTCTTCTTCTTCTTCTTCTTCTTCTTCTTCTTCTTCTTCTTCTTCTTCTTCTTCTTCTTCTTCTTCTTCTTCTTCTTCTTCTTCTTCTTCTTCTTCTTCTTCTTCTTCTTCTTCTTCTTCTTCTTCTTCTTCTTCTTCTTCTTCTTCTTCTTCTTCTTCTTCTATTATAAAAGTTTATGTTTTTAAAAATATATTCTAAAGATGATTGTATATTCAACATTAGTCGTATATTCAATGTTTTTAAAAATATATTCTAAAGATGATTGTATATTAAGAAGAAGAAGAAGAAGAAGAAGAAGAAGAAAGAAGAAGAAGAAGGAGAAGAAAGAAGAAGAAGAAGAAGAAGAAGAAGAAGAACAACAACAACAACAAAATTTAATCTTTTTAATTTTAAAATTTATAATTGTTTTCTTATTATATTTAAAATTTTATTAAATTTTAAAAATATTTTTTTTTAAAGAAAGAAAGTGGGGTCCTATAAAATTGGGGGTCCTGTTTAATTGCTCCATTTACATCTCTTCATAGAGGGTCTTGAGTCTCAGTTAAGGGCTTCCTCTCCTTTTAAAAGAAAAATTTATCCACTGCTCATAAACACTCACGGCAGCTCTCCGAAGGGCTCTGTAAAATATCTCTCTCTGTGTTCGGATTTAAGTTATGGAGCTTGTTGTGGAAGGTTTTTGTGAAATGCACACACGCACGCTACTAACAATAAATATTTAGGGTTTTACCATTAAGATCATAAAAAAAATGTCTTGTTTCGTCTCCTCTCCGTTCTCTCTGATAACGTCATTGTTGCAGTGAAAATTTCTAAGCACTTTGCTACGTTTCAGAAACACCAGTGTTAAGGAAGTTTTCCTCCCTCATCATGTTATCTTTCTTAGCATAGTCATGTCTTCATTTTCATTCTGTTTGTGTGTGTATTGTTTACACATTGTTGAAATCCTAAGTTAAAGCTTGAAACTTTTTTAGATTGGATTTAGGGCTTAAATCTTGGGAGATCATCTTAGCTTCTCTTTCGTTCCCGGTAAGTTTTTCTACCCTTTGTCTTCTCTCAAATATCAATCTTGTTCATCCTCGTTTCATGTTTCTTTTTCTAATTTTCTTCTTTTTTTTTTTTTCTTATTTGTTTGGATTTTTTGTAAATTAGGTCATGAGTTATAATCTTTGCTTAGAAATGCAAATGATGGGTTTTCATAAGTTAGATGAGGCTGTCTGGTTGTGTGTGCAGTTTCAAAACAAAACTCTAGCAAAAATTACAAAAAAAGATAAGCACTGGAATAAAAACAAATGATAAAATTATGTAATCTTAACAAAATAACCTTTACATTTTCTTTTATTGCAAAAAAATGAATAGTTTTGACTTTATTCCCTCTACGAAACTGCGACGACAGACACTTTTCTCGTCTATTTTGAGTTAATATTTTGTAATTATTTTATCTTATTTTAAATATATCCCTCTGTCTCCAAATAACCTATTTTGAAAAAAACGAACTTGTCTTCCCTCACGAACATTGTTCTATTGTTCTCTCTAGAATTTTTGTTTGGTCACAAAATTCAATTTTGTGTATCCTCATTCTCATATGTGATGTTGGAATGAACATTTGGGGCAAGATAAAATCATCGTCATGATTTGGTTTAATGGTTATAGAAAATTTCGTATAAGTAGAATGATCACATTTGACGTTTCATGATATAATGTTTGCGAAACTATGGTCCAATCTTGTTTTTTATTCTTTTTTTTTTATAAAAAAGTTATGAATCTTTTCTTTTAAACTATTTGATTTTATCTATTGATTGCCATGCTTCTTAAAAAAATATATTTCATATTTTTCAATTAAAGTTGATTACTATTCAGAGGTAAGTTTGTAACATCTAGCAATATACATTCATTATCTATGGTTAATGTGCTGAAAATTTGATCTTTAATCTGCTTGTTTTTATTTACCCTTTAAAACCATTCTATGTATGCTCAGAAGTTTTCTGAGATCGTTAAGTATAAGTACAAGTAATATGAATACATATCTTTGCTTACATATTTATTGTTCATTGACCAAATGATATGAGTGGGGAGGGAGATGCTACCGCCTTCCTTTCGGATCACGATGTTGAGTGAGTACAAATTTACAACTATATTTGTTTGTTCTAATTATGCAAATGTGTGTCTAACATTTTCATATCTTGCCAATTTGATTTTTGATATTCGAAACGACAGTAGCTTTGAGATGGATCCCATAGGTGCCGACATAGGTGTGGAAAAGGGAAATCTAAACACTCGGCTCCATCAAAGAAAACCAAGGCTTCGTTATCTTCTGTTAGCACTAAGATATATATATGTTTGATATCAACATTTGCATTGATACATATATGTTGAAGTACATTCTAATTTGATCTATTTATGTTTGATATTAGCGTTTCACTCCTCTGAATGATGAGTGGCCAACAATAAATTCAATTCTTGAATTTTTAATCTATATATATTCATTTCATTTAAAATTTTCGATTCTAAACTACATTATTTATTTTTCAAACAGGACGTCTCAGAAAATTCTAAAAAATACTAGAAGGATTGGACCCTTGAGAAAAATGTCGTAGGGCCGGTTACACATCAAGGAAATTTGGGTAAGTATGATACATGTTTAGCTTTTCATTTGTGAGATAGGTTTATAGCAACCAAAATAGCATATTTACTATGTTCATGTATAGGTATTTGCTAGGCAGTGGTCATGATCAGATGTTTGGAATCGACTTTATCTATAGAGGAAAAAATTAAAGTACCTGTAAAATTGTCTGCCCAACATCTCTTTAATGGTGTTGAGCACAAAGACAAAGAAAAGGGAACGATCACAAAAGTTTACTCACACCCGCACGTTTATGATGGAATCGAGCACTGTTATAGAGGAACAATGTCCATACTATGGAACGATGGCTAAACCTTGTACCCACAAAATCGAGGTAAAAGTGTTGAAATATTAGTTATAATTTGGTTACGTCGAGTTTTGTCCACATAATATATTAGATACTATGGAGTTCTTCCTCACATAATATTAACCTACTGCTTGACATGATTTTTTTATAGAACTGCCAGATAATGAGCGATTCTTAGCCTCTCAGCCTCTCATACGCTTACTGCTACTCCCATGTGCATAAACTCCTTTCATCTCAATCTGAAAGCATCATCAACAAGACGACAGTCAGAAAAATACTCCTTCCCAATGCCCACTGACACGAGAGATAGGGGGAGAATACCCCAAAGACTACCTAGTAACTTGTTGGTAGACAAAGGGTTTACATTTTTCTTCTTCTTCTTCTTCTTCTTCTTCTTCTTCTTCTTCTTCTTCTTCTTCTTCTTCTTCTTCTTCTTCTTCTTCTTCTTCTTCTTCTTCTTCTTCTTCTTCTTCTTCTTCTTCTTCTTCTTCTTCTTCTTCTTCTTCTTCTTCTTCTTCTTCTTCTTCTTCTTCTTCTTCTTCTTCTTCTTCTTCTTCTTCTTCTTCTTCTTCTTCTTCTTCTTCTTCTTCTTCTTCTTCTTCTTCTTCTTCTTCTTCTTCTTCTTCTTCTTCTTCTTCTTCTTCTTCTTCTTCTTCTTCTTCTTCTTCTTCTTCTTCTTCTTCTAAGTTAGATGATGTTGTCTGGCTGTGTGTGCGCTATAAAAATTATAAAAAAGACAACACTGGAATAAAAACAAATGATAAAATTATGTAATCTAAACAAAACAACTTCTTCTTCTTCTTTCCTAAGTTAGATGATGTTGTCTGACTGTGTGTGCAGTACAAAAATTATAAAAAAAGACAACATTAGAATAAAAATAAATGATAAAATTATGTAATCTAAACAAAACAACTTCTTCTTCTTCTTTCCTAAGTTAGATGATGTTGTCTGATACAATCATCTTTAGAATATATTTTTAAAAACATTGAATATACGACTAATGTTGAATATACAATCATCTTTAGAATATATTTTTAAAAACATAAACTTTTATAATAGAAGAAGAAGAAGAAGAAGAAGAAGAAGAAGAAGAAGAAGAAGAAGAAGAAGAAGAAGAAGAAGAAGAAGAAGAAGAAGAAGAAGAAGAAGAAGAAGAAGAAGAAGAAGAAGAAGAAGAAGAAGAAGAAGAAGAAGAAGAAGAAGAAGAAGAAGAAGAAGAAGAAGAAGAAGAAGAAGAAGAAGAAGAAGAAGAAGAAGAAGAAGAAGAAGAAGAAGAAGAAGAAGAAGAAGAAGAAGAAGAAGAAGAAGAAGAAGAAGAAGAAGAAGAAGAAGAAGAAGAAGAAGAAGAAGAAGAAGAAGAAGAAGAAGAAGAAGAAGAAGAAGAAGAAGAAGAAGAAGAAGAAGAAGAAGAAGAAGAAGAAGAAGAAGAAGAAGAAGAAGAAGAAGAAGAAGAAGAAGAAGAAGAAGAAGAAGAAGAAGAAGAAGAAGAAGAAGAAGAAGAAGAAGAAGAAGAAGAAGAAGAAGAAGAAGAAGAGAAGAAGAAGGAGAAGAAAGAAGAAGAAGAAGAAGAAGAAGAAGAAGAACAACAACAACATAGCATTGAGTTACTGATACATTGTTCTGTTGTTCTCTCTGTAATTTTTATTTGGCCACAAAATTCAATTTTGTGTATCCTTATTCTCATATGTGATGTTGGAATGAATGTTTGGGGCAAGGTAAAATCATCGTCATGATTTGGTTTAATGGTTATAGAAAACTTCGTATAAGTAGAATGATCACATCTGACATTTCATGATATAATGTTTGAGAAACTATGGTCCAATCTTGTTTCTTATTCCTTTTTTTTTAAAAAAAATTATGAATCTTTTCTTTTAAAATATTTGATTTTATCCATTGATTGCCCTGCTTCTTAAAAAAATATATTTCATGTTTTTTCATTAATTTCGATGACTATCCGGATGTAAGTTTGTAGCATCTAGCGATATACAGTTCATTATCTATGGTTAATCTGCTGAAAATTTGATCTTTAATCTGCTTGTTTTTATTTACTCTTTAAAAGCGTTCTATGTATGCTCGGAAGTTTTCTGAGATCGTTAAGTATAAGTACAAGTAATATGTATACACATTTTTGCTTTCATATTTATTGTTCATTGACCAAAGGATATGAGTGGGGAGGGAGATGCTACCGCCTTTCTTTCGGATCACGATGTTGAGTGAGTACAAATTTACAACTATATTTGTTTGTTCTAATTATGCACATGTGTGTCTAACATGTTCATATCTTGCCAATTTGATTTTTGATATTCGAAACGACAGTAGCTTTGAGATGGATCCCATAGGTGCTGACATAGGTGTGGAAAAGGGAAATCTAAGCACTCGACTCCATCAAAGAAAACCAAGGCTTCGTCATCTTCTGTTAGCACTAAGATATATATATGTTTGATATGAGCGTTTGCATTGGTACATATATATTCAAGTCCATGCTAATTTGATCTATTTATGTTTGTTATCAACGTTTCACTCCTCTGGACGACGAGTGACCAACGGTAAATTCAATTCTTGAATGTTTAATCTATATATATTCATTTCATTTAAAATTTTCGGTTCTAAACTATATTATTTATTTTTCACACCGGATGTCTCAGAATTCTAGGATTGGACCCTTGAGAAAAATATCGTGGGGCCGGTTACACATCAAGAAAATTTGGGTAAGTATGATACATGTTTAGCTTTTCATTTGTGAGATAGGTTTATAGCAATCAAGATAGCATATTTACTATGTTCATGTATATGTATTTGCTGGGCAATGGCCGTGATCAGATGTTTGGAATTTTCTTTATTTATAGAGGACAAAATTAAAGTACTTATAAAATTGTCTGCCCAACATCTCTTTAATGGTATTGAGCACAAAGACAAAGAAAAGGGAACGATCACAAAAGTTTACTCACACCCGCACGTTTATGATGGAATTGGGCACTGTTCTAGAGGAACAGTGTCCATACTATGGAACGATGGCTAAACCTTGTACCCACAAAATCGAGGTAAAAGTGTTGAAATATTAGTTATAATCTGGTTACATTGAGTTTTATCCACATAATATATTAGCTACTACGGAGTTCTTCCTCACATAATATTAGTCTACTGCTTGACATGATTTTTTATAGAACCATCAGATAAGGAACGGTTCTTAGCCTCTCGTACCCACGTGCATAAACTCCCATCATCTCAATCTGAAAGCATCATCAATAAGACGACAGTCAGAAAATACTCCTTCCCAATGCCCACTGACACGAGAGGCAGGGGAAGAATACCCCAAAGACTACCTAGTAACTTGCAGGTAGACAAAGGGTTTACCTTTCTTCTCGGGTGTGGGCCTGCAGTACTGGAAGAAAGTTCCATACGAATAAAAGAAACGAGACTTAGCTTGAAAGAGTTTCGGCTTGTCATCTCCATCAGAAGGATCCTTGGCCTCAAAGATGATGAAAAACATTAGCCCCACACACAGATAATAGTGTGCTTTTATAGCTTTCACCACCTCAAACCTCTTTTTGCTGAACAAATCACGTATTAGTTAGTATACATAATTAAACATATAAAACCATTTTACCATCATACATATATGAAAACAGTATAAATAGCCTTCACCGCCTCCTCATTGGTGCTTAATGGCGTCCACACAGAGTTCCTTGAGCAAATCAAAAGCTTCTACTTCACGTTCATCGACCGTGAAGATATCATCGACAAAGACAGGTCGAAAATTGAAGATGCAACGGAATTTCGTGAAATCAATATCGAATCCCTATAAATACACAACCCAATAGAGAATAATTAGGAGGAAAACCCCCCAGAATCAATCGATTTGGAAGACAAAAGCAAATAGAGTTCAGAAGAAGAGCCAATCCTCGCTCTCCTAAGAATTGATAACAAAGTGTATACAAATTATTCTACATACATGAAATTATATATATTCAAATTAAACATGTGATTTTCAATGTAGATGATTTATGGTATATTTCAAATAAAGTGTATATAATAGTTTAAGTGTGGTTATTTTTTATTTTGGTTTCAATATCAGAAATTGATCCAAAAAAAATTGTAGAAACTGTTAAAAAAAAATTTTTTGATAAAAGAAACTGTTAAAAATTTTGATAAAAAATAATATGAATTGTCATTTTGATCAATAGTAGAACTTGATTAGAGGGGAGATAGCTCGAGAGATAGGAAATTGTTCGAAGCTTCTTGTAATAAAAAAAAAAAAAGAAGAAGAAGAAGAAGAAGAGAGTTTATGCATCTTCTAGTAGTTAGGTGGATAGCACGTGGAGTTTTGTGAAAGGAATGATGATAACTTTGGTATTATTTTCGAGAGTTTTACGCCTATCTGATTTTAGGGTTTCTTGAGATTGAATCCACCTTATAAGTTTTCTTTTCATCTTTGACAAATAAAATATTGATTTTCATGATGAACCAAAAAAAAAAAAAAGATGGAAGATGATCTTACAATCGTTTTTTTTTGTTTGAGCTTTATCCAATAAGATCATTTTTTTTGTGAAAGGCGAATTTTATCCCATAAGATCATGAATAATAACAGCATTTACAACTTTATTTATTTAAACTATATAATATATTATTTTTCCCGATAAAACATACTAAAATCGATTCAGAATCTATCTTCTTTTTTTTTTTTCTAGATTGCTTTTGGAATTTTGTTTTCGTTATGATATGACAATGGATGAGATTTATAGACGGCTCTATTTTGGAAAAATATATATTGGTGCGAAAGAATCTAATCCTTCTTTTCTTTTTTTCATTTCTATGGTAAAAACTATTTAAAGAATTGCCCTTTGCATTTCATATTCGTTAAAGGTGATTGGATTTTGACTGGCATCCGATTATTTTACAGATCACATGGCAATTGGATAAGCCTTAATAGTTGATACACTGTACATTCAACCAAAAAATGGTTAATAAACGGAATAATACCGGAAAAAATCTAATATAAGAAAAATAACTGAAAATTACTAATTCTGAGGATTCATGTGGACATGTAACAATGTTCTTCTCTACTTATCCATGAAAATTGAAAAAAAAAAAGAGAAGATTTTGCTACTGGTTTCATGAATTATATATTTATTTAAACCCTTCAACCCGCCCAGAAAAAGAGACAAACTTTGACGATCGAAACGCAAACTGTATTTCCCCCAGCAGTATATCTCTTCACGGATCATCGCCGTCGTCATCATTGTCATCCGTTTTATGAAAAGAAACCAACAAAAATCTCTCTCTTTGCCTAAATTTCGCTTTTGTCGCCTTCTTATCTGCTTGGAGGAAAGCAACAGACCATAAAAGAACCCATCTTTCCCCCCCTTGATTTCCTCAACCGCCTATCTTTTTCTCTCTCTGATATCCGATACAGTAGCGGAAACCGCAGGAATTTTCAATTTTGCGAAGTGGGTTTTGATCCTTTTGGCGTTTCTGTTGGTTTCGTTGTGGGTTTCTGTCAGAATTCTCTGGAAAATGGGTTCTTCGGTGGAGCAGAACATTTTGGTTACCGGAGGTGCCGGATTCATCGGTACGCACACTGTTGTTCAGCTTCTGAATGAGGGTTTTAGGGTTTCGATCATCGACAACCTCGATAACTCTGTCGTGGAAGCTGTCGATAGGGTTAGGGAGCTTGTTGATCCTGATCTCTCTAACAAGCTCGAGTTCAATGTCGTAAGTACAGACCCTTTTTTCCATTTTCTCTCTGGGTTCTCTTATTTTTCCGAGAAAATTTGTTGACGCTATGATCTTGCACAGTTTCATTGATGCTCTGTGTGTATGGTTGGATAGGCATGCTCTGTTCTTCGGCTCAGCTGGAACTTACAAAACAGAGAAGTCAACCTTTTTTTTTCTGAATTTTATATGGAATAAAGAAACTATTTCATTTATATTCCTGCATTTTCCTCTCTGTTTGGTTTCCGAGAAAGAGTGAAGAAGAAATGTAGCCTTTGGTTTAACTGTAGCCGTCTTCTTGACATTATAAGTTTTTGTTTCCTGCATTCCTGTGTATCTTTCACTTCTTAGGAGACAGAACAGATAAATTCGATAGAGTTTCTGAATTTTCGTGTTTCGTCGGATGCAGGGTGATCTAAGGAACAAAGGGGATATCGAGAAACTCTTCTCCAGACAGAAGTATGTAAATATTTGGACCTTCAAGCTTTGTGATCTTCCAGTTGAATCATAGAGTTTGCAACCTTCTTTTCTGATTCTCTGGTTACATTTTTGCCTTGTGTGGAAACAGATTTGACGCTGTGATCCATTTTGCGGGTCTTAAGGCCGTGGGAGAGAGCGTCGCAAACCCTCGTCGCTACTTTGACAATAACTTGATTGGAACAATCAACCTATACGAAACCATGGCAAAATACAACTGCAAAATGGTCCGAGTGGATCCTATATTTTGATTATTGTTCACCCTTTTTTTGTTCTGACGTATGTTGATATTCATATTACTTTACTGATGATGGAATATGCAGATGGTGTTTTCATCATCTGCAACTGTCTATGGCCAACCTGAAAAAATCCCCTGCATGGAAGACTTTGATTTGAAGGCTATGAACCCCTATGGTCGAACTAAGGTAAAGTTTACTCTTTTCCCCACTTTGAGTTCTCAGGCTTTGAATCTGCTTCACTGTTAGTTGCCCATTCGAGTTTTGAGATCAGTTTCATCCCTTCTTCCTGTAGCTATTTCTCGAAGAAATAGCTAGAGATATTCAAAAGGCGGAACCGGAATGGAGGATTATCCTTTTGAGGTACTTCAATCCGGTTGGAGCTCATGAGAGTGGCAGAATCGGGGAGGATCCAAAGGGTATTCCCAATAATCTCATGCCTTACATCCAACAAGTAGCAGTTGGACGATTACCTGAACTGAATGTCTATGGACACGACTATCCTACCGGGGATGGCAGTGCGGTATGCCTTTCTCCGGACCCTTTTTATGCAGCTTATCAGTAATCTAAACCAAACCCATTTGGGTTGGAAGGAATCTTGAATTTCACCAGGATGGTTTACCTTCATGAGGGGTTTTGATGATCACTGCTACAATACAGGTCAGAGATTACATCCATGTAATGGACTTGGCAGATGGCCACATTGCAGCAGTGAGGAAGCTATTTGCAGATCCAAAGATCGGTACTTTAACCAGATATACTTTCTTTTAACTGTTTGGTTTGATGGTTACCTGGAGAAAGTTTGTTGCTTTTGAATTTTTATTACAAGATACTGAGTGAGTTTCATGTTGTCATTGGTATAAGGCTGTACGGCTTATAATCTTGGGACTGGACGAGGAACTTCTGTCTTAGAAATGGTTTCTGCTTTCGAGAAAGCCTCTGGAAAGGTAATATCTTACAGTCTTTCCACCTCAACTGCTGAGAAGAGCTGTCACTATGTGTTTGTCTACATACATACATGCATGTATGTATCTATATTGATCACATTGAAAACAAACATTGCAGAAAATCCCTATCAAGCTTTGCCCAAGAAGGCCGGGAGATGCAACGGCTGTTTATGCTTCAACAGAGAAAGCCGAGAAAGAACTCGGCTGGAAGTAAGTCATTCCCTTGTTCAATCCCCTCTGAAACTGACAAATTGGGTTGCAAGTAATCTTCAAATAGATAGCCTTTCTTTGTGGGTTATGAATCTAGATGGCAAATTTCTTCTTAAATGTAATTTTGATAATCAAATGCATGAAATTTAGAAGCTTTTTTTGGGATAGTAAACAGATAAAAAAAACGATTGAATTTTGCAACTCAGTTGCAAGGAACTGAAGGCCCAAACTTTTGAATTACCTTACAAAGTCTTCCTGAGATCAACACTCAAAAATCTCATCTTATATATATATATAATCAGTATTTGTAAAAGTTTCATAAATCTTTTCTATGTAATAGTGTTTTTGTTTTTTCATAATTATTGTGGCCAGGGCAAAATATGGGGTGGAGGAAATGTGCAGAGACCAGTGGAAGTGGGCAAGCAACAATCCATGGGGTTACCAGAAAAAACCTTGAATTTCTACTTTCTTTTCCTGTCAATGGAAAGGGGTTTCTCCATTTTCAAAAATAAACACTACATTATCTTCATTAATTTAAAATGCACCTTCAAAATAAATTGTACTTTTTCATGCCATCTATTTTTGTTTTTGAATTTAACTGTCTGAAACATGTCAAAAGAGACAACATTTACCTGACTAAAGCCTTGTCCTCATCAGTCACAACAAGCTTCCCTTCTGTAATCTCACAATACTGAATTGGCAAACCAATCTGTTTCTCCATCTTCTTCACGACAAAGACTTGTGGTTCCTCACACACTGTCACTACTGTCCCTTTCCTTCCCAACCTTCCTGTCCTGCCTGCACGGTGGGCATAATGGACTGCGTCGGTTGGAAGATCGAGATTTACCACGAGATCACATTCCGCTACATCTAAACCCCTAGCCGAGAGCTCATTTGTCACGAGAACCCTAATCTCCCCGCTCTTGAACTTCTTCAGAATGGTTGACCTCGCTAGCTTCCCGAGATCCCCGTGTAGTTCTGCAGATTTCATTCCACGGGCTTCGAGTTTAAAGACGACGTCTTTTAGCTGCTTGGAGTGGTTCATGAACACTATCACTGATTGGGCGTCAAGAGCATGAACACATTTTCTTAATGTGTCGACTTTGTGTTGCAGTTTTGTGATACAGTAGTAGTGTTCTAATGCCGGGGGCAGGCTTTGGATTGTTGTTGTCTGGCTTTGCATCTCGGGATCTGAGCTTGTAGGGGATAATTTCACCGGGGCTGATGCTTGGACTGAATCGAGAGGCGTTACTTTGTTGGCTTGGACAAGAACTGGTTCATGACTCCAGCTTCTAGCTGCTCTTATAACCGAGAACGGGACAGTTGCAGAAACCAGAATAGTAATTCGGTCAGCATGTTTAGCAAGATCACGAGGGTCAGCCCCGGATCTTCGCCCTACGTGTTCCAAAATCCGATGCATATCATCCCGGAAATTAAATGACAACAGCTCATCAACTTCATCTATCACCAAGAATCTACAGCTATGTGTATGTAACTTCCCGGCTTTGCTTATCTCTGCAATCCTACCGGGCGTGCCAACAACGATTGCCGGCTTGTTCTTTTTAAGAGCCTCTTCTTGCCTCAATCGGTTTGCACCTCCGACTAACTGCTGAAC
>NW_010965019.1:1292804-1305784 GCF_000463585.1 Tarenaya hassleriana
CTGAACCATTTTTCGGTGTTCTGATCCAAGCAATTTCTCCACCTCCCTCACTATCTGCATCCCAAGTTCCCGTGAAGGAGCCACAATCATGGCCTGGATTTCCATCCTCTTACCGCTTTCACCAGATGAACTTCCAGATTTTTCGGCTAATGGCCCAACTTGAGATAATATAGGGAGTAGATAAGCAAGGGTTTTCCCGGATCCTGTGTAAGACTGAATTACAGCGTCATGCCCCGTAATTATCGTAGGAATAGCTGCAGATTGGACATCTGTGGGAACAGAGAAACCTTCCCTTTCTAAGCTCTTTAACAATAGATCCGGTAGGCCAAGTTCGAGAAACGACTTTGCAGAAAACAGAGGAGTTACTATCTCAACCGGTTTCTTTCCCTTTGCTGTTTTAATTCCACTAGTCTTAGCCATTCTAACTTTACCTGGGGGTGCTTCAGTCAAAGAAACCGGTTCAAGCTTTATCGCCTTACTCTTCCCAGTTCTTCCAGGCTTGTTCTCCAACCCGAGGTTTGCAAGAGTGAGAGGCCCATCTTCTTTCCCGACATGACACAAAAACCGTCCTTGCCGGTGGCAATAAGCTGTAGCAGAAACAGATGATACTCTCCTGAAGGCAGAAAACTCTTTCAGTAGAACAAAGAATCGCATTGAAGCTGATGCCGCCATGCCAATCTCTCGTATTTGCCGACAAGAAGATCTCTATGTCACAGATATGATGAGGGCAGCCTTAAAACAGAAGGAGTCTGCATCAAATGCAAAGTAAATCCAAGAAACTCTGATCAAGAAGCAGTTAGATACAATCAAAAGAAACGCTACAGTGCTCATCGAAGAGGTACATGCGAAGTAAATTCAGGAAGAAGACAGTCAAAACAATGTAATTTGAACTCTCTGTTGCAGAACTGTTTCGTTGCAACAACAGGACATCCAGAACACTGCCCATTCCAACAGAGTTGAAGAATGAATTACGAAAGACAAGATTGTTATCAACGATACAAGCTATCTAAAGCCAATAACTCTATCTACAAAACAAAAAAGAGAACAGAACAAAGACTATGGAGATTAGAGGTTCAAACTTAAACCATACATAAAAACACATGCTTTTGAGACATTCCATCGAACACTTGTCGAGCATGAAAACTATGCATCTCCTGCTAGCGAACCCTTCAAGAAACTTAACAAAAAATCGGGATTTTCAACAAAACCCAAGAAGAAGATGATGATAAAAACCCCTACTTTGAAACCAAAACTCCCAATAATCAGCACGAAAGTGTCCGAAACGGATATAGATTGATGCACGGGCATGAGAGAGCTTCGATATTTGGCTGTAAAAAGCTATTGCAGAACGCACATAAAGATCGAAACATAGCAAAAGATAAGCGTCAGAGACTGAGGAAGATCACGACGGAGCGACGTGAAAGCTGCGAAATTCGGTTCAGCGAAGATAATGATTGAATAGAAACGGAGAAGACGAGTATAAAAAGAGCACCTTGTATGTCTTGTTCTCAGAAGGACCAAACCATTTGGATAAAATCTGAAGCCTCCCTTCCTTTGTGTTGCCTTAAAATCTAGGGATAATAAATAAAAGTGACTACAAATGTTTTTTATTTGGATTTCTTTTCTTTTCTTTTTTTAAAATTAACAGCAAACGAAGCAAAGAAGAAAAATGTACAGTGGAAAAAAAGGAGAAGAAATATGGACAACCATCATCAATACAAAATGGCAACATCAAAATGTGAACAAGTCATAAAGCATTCATACAGATACAAACAATCCCCCAAGAGAAATTTTTTCACAGCAAATAAGACATCATGCAGAAGTGAGAAGTACTAGACTTGTTCTGCTCTGTCGTCGTTGCTGCTCTTGAGGATGTTGAATTTACAGAGAGGGCAGGTGGAGTTGATGAAGAGCCATTTGTCTACACATGCGCAGTGGAAATGGTGCCCACAAGGGAGCTCCCTTAGTTCATCTCCGTCTTCATACGCCGATAGACAAATGCAGCATTCCTACACGATTGTCAAACTAGAATCTTTACAACAGATTTTTACATATTCATTAAGGTGAAATATGGATATGAGTGTGAGGATTATGGTTATGGATTCTCTGATTAAGGGTCGGTATGTATATAAGGCGTTGATGTATGAGTTCTGTGCACTTACTGCATCCTCCTGCAGCAGAGTGTGCTCGATGGGCGAGTCTGTACCACATTCGGTCAGTACTCCCCCGATATTTCCTTGGACTTCACCCTTGTCAGAGTCACCAACCCGCCGGAATTTGAATTTGGAAAGTTCTTCAATGTCTTCTTTGGTTGCTCCTTCCTGAGTTATCATGTAAGAATTAGTACGATCAGAAAGAGGGAAAACCTAGGAGAAGAAGATGAGATCCAGTAACGACTTAGGAGAAGATGAGGTCCAGTAACGATCTACGTAAATGTGTTTTTTGCACGAGATCAAATGGGCTTAATATGAGAGGAATAAGTGTTATCTTTCTTAAACAAATGGAAGATAGGTTATGAGAAGTACCCGATCTGCAGCAGCATATAAGACTGCGATGACGAATGGTAGACAGCAGCAAACAGCCATTCCAATCACGCAAGCCAGCGCAACACAGAAGACGACAAAGAACACATCGAAACCTAGAAACACTATACACAACCTGCAGCAAATGAAGCATTTGAACAATGTCTGGATTGGTCAATGCTCTCAACACGATTCAGAAGGGCATAGAGACAAACCAGTAAAGCTGGGGGGATCCTCGTGCCAAGTCTTGACTACTGGCAGATACCCAGTAAAATCCAATGATCCACCAAATGAATGAAAACATTGTGTTGGCAGATTCTAGATGCTTTGCAACACTGCTCAGGATATAGTAAGACATAAGAATATACATAAGAAAAACGCATAATCCTTCTGGTAAACAAAAGAATGGACAGAATATCAAGAAGCACAACACAGAGATGCCGGGTCATAGAGTGTCGATAGATTATAAAGATCTAACATCTGGCAAGGAAAATCACTCTATTCCCACAAGTCCCATTAAGATTCATTACACTGTAACATTATATATAGATACTTTTAGTACATGCCAAGGCAATACTTCAAATAAGACCATACTATTTGAAGAAGGTGAGAGAGCTGGTTTTCTAAGTTTAACTTACAATTGACGATAGAGTATATAAGCACTCATTTGAAAATATAAGCAAAAGAAGAATTGAGCTTCAGTGTCTTAAATACCATATCAGAACCTTTCTTAGCATATCTATCAACAAAGGACCATAGATTCAACAACTTAAGATCTCTATCATTACAATACAACTCCAACTCCCAAGCAAGTTTGATACTTTAGCTTTCACCAAAGACCCCAAAGAAATCAACCTTCAATAAAGAAACTTGAAAGCCATCTCTCTGCGTTTTTGTTTTGATCAGATGGAAGCAACTACTAATTATGTGCAAAGAACATCGGCCATAAGGCATTATCACCAAACAAAACCAAAACTCACACACCAAGCAAGTATCTGTGTTACTTCGATTCAAAATATAGATAGGTTTCAACCACAGACACAATACATATAATATAAGATACCTGTTGTGTTCTTGCTCATGCTGCCCTAATGTCAAGTACCGTTCCCCTGAATTGCTGCTTAAACCCAAACCCTCTTCCTCCATGGCAGAAGACGAAGACGAAGACGAAGACGAAGAAGAGCGAGATCTCGAGCTCCTAGTCCTTCTCCGCCGATACTCCACGCACACGCAAGCCATATGCAGAACGCATTGCAAAGCATACCCAATGATCCAGACCCTAAGAGGCATGTTTGGCTTCTCATCGCGGCTCAACACAAGAATAGCCGCAGCGACGGCGACAAACGCCAAATTCCATACGATGTCGAGCACAACCACAGGCTTCGAGTATGCCCAATTGCTCTGACTCTCCTCCAGCTGCTCCGCCGCCGTCTCCCTCACCATCATCGACGGCTCCCGCATAATCCGGCTGCTACTCGCTCGCCGGAGAAACCTTGCCGCCTCCCTCAAGCCCTGCCTCCGCACGGATCGCCGGTCTCCGCCGCTCGTTTGACCGTTCTCACCACCTCCGCCGACGCTTCCGTCATTGCTTCCGCCATTCAAAAGTAAGGGAGACGAATCGATTGACGAGGACGAGGACGATGGCAGCGGTGTTGAATTCCCGGTGGTCTCCGTTGACATTGTTTCTTCCCTCTGGTGCTCTGCCCCTTTCTTCGATTCTTCAGAAACCCTAAATCGTTGAGATTCGTATAGCTTTACGCCATAAAAATGAGGGATTACGATCTCAAAGTAGAAATTGGACTGCTAGGGTTACGATTCTAGAGAGGAGAGAAACGATGATGGTGGTGGAAATTTTCTGACAAGTAATATATGATGCTTTGAATCTAAAAATTATTTATAGTTATTTATGTCGACTGCGACAACCAAGACTAAAGGGTGTAAATGTAATATTCAAGATTTACGGGCTACATTGTAAAGATTCCATACTTTACTACAAATTTCGTATTATACTATTTTACAAGACCTATTCTGCAAAATGGTCATATGAAAAAAACCCTTGGACCCTCCCACGATTTTCCCTCCAAACAAGAGAAAACCCCTAAATCTCATCAGTCGGAGCTCCAGGTTTCGAGTTCATCGGCGAAGAATCTTCTCTTAGGGAGGATAATGGCGTCTTCGTCTTCAACCGGCGTCGGAGGCAGTTACGACATGCCGTGGGTAGAGAAATACAGGCCGAGCAAGGTCGCCGATATCGTTGGAAATGAAGACACCGTCTCTCGTCTTCAAGTCATCGCTCGCGACGGAAACATGCCTAATCTTATCCTTTCGGTGAGATTTTCTGTTCTTCCTCGTTTTGAATTCTGGGTCGAACCACACTTTTTAGTTCAGTGTCTGCGTAATCATGGGGTTTTTCCTGCTAAATCTGAATCTTTGACGGAGGGAATTTGTGATCTCCCGGAGGGAAATCGAGGCAAGTTGTTCCATCTTTAGATTTCGGGATAACTTGGCTTTGTCAAATTAAGGTTTATTGAGGTTCTTACGTTGTCGGGGTCTGATTGATTTGTTCCAAAGCTTTCTCACTATGAGTAAAACCACTTCAAATGGTGAAGTTAACATTGAAGGCCTGACTTCTTTCTGTAATATCTCGGTGTGTGTAATTATGTTGCTGATCGAAGTTATTGTATTGCATGATATGTTTATTTTATCAAATAATCTGCATTTTATCCATTTCTCGGCCTGGATCGATATTCTGACAAAATCGAGATTGCATGATGCATAGGATTATAAAATCTAAGCATTACAAGTAGAAAGCTGAGAGGCGTTTGTCTGCTACTTTACTTATATTCTATATCCTTAGGGTCCTCCCGGAACTGGTAAGACCACAAGCATACTGGCTCTTGCTCATGAGCTTCTTGGCCCAAATTATAGGGAGGCTGTTCTGGAGCTGAACGCGTCTGATGACAGGTATCTGATGCCAAATCTTTTATCAATGATCTCGGTGTTGAGTATTGTTTCTTATCTTTCTTTGTTCGTTTGATTTTCCATGTTATTCTTCATGTTCTGTTTTGTTTTGGTTTTGTGTCCTGGTGTAGGGGTATCGATGTTGTTAGGAACAAGATTAAGATGTTTGCTCAGAAGAAAGTGACTCTTCCCCCGGGCCGTCATAAGGTTGTCATTTTAGATGAAGCTGACAGGTTAGTTAGTGCTGCTGAGTTTCTGACAAGAAATTTAGCCACTTTGTCAACTTAAAACAGAAATTTAGACAAGAAATCACTTCTCTGTCAACTTCAAACAGAACTGCATATTCATTGTCGGATGATTTTCTGATTAGCTTCCTAACTTTCTGTATTGAATTCACATATCCAGCATGACATCTGGAGCACAACAAGCCCTGAGGAGAACGATGGAAATATATTCAAACTCTACTCGTTTTGCTCTTGCGTGCAATACATCTGCCAAGATTATTGAACCTATCCAGAGTAGATGTGCCCTAGTCCGATTCTCTAGATTGTCTGATCAAGAGATACTTGGCCGTCTCATGGTGGTGGTTCAAGCAGAGCATGTACGGATGGCCCCTTTCTCTCTCTGCTTACTGCAGACAAGAAACCTTGTTTTCATTCTTGAATCTTGACCTGTCTAATAAGCCCACGTTCATGATCTCTCAAGGTTCCTTATCTACCAGAAGGCCTCGAAGCAATTATATTCACTGCTGATGGTGACATGAGACAAGCTCTGAACAACTTGCAAGCCACAAACAGTGGTTTTCGATTTGTCAACCAAGAAAACGTCTTCAAGGTTTGATACAAACCCAGTTATCAACTGGTTAAACATATGTATTCATTCTATGACCATCTTCACCTGTTTCTTCCTTTCTGTCTTTAGGTCTGTGACCAGCCTCACCCGCTTCACATCAAAAACATGGTTAGGAATGTATTGGAAGGAAAGTTTGACGGCGCTTGTCAAGGTCTGAAGCAGCTCTATGATCTTGGCTACTCCCCAACCGATATCATCACGACCCTTTTCCGCATCATAAAGAACTACGATATGGCTGAGTATCTGAAATTAGAGTTCATGAAGGTATCATTTATCCCCCAATGCACGAATCTAAACCCTAAACCCTCAATCATCCTTGTGATAATAACCGAATTCCTTCTCACACCTAAGTTGTGCAAATGATTATAGGAAACCGGGTTTGCTCATATGAGAATCTGTGATGGCGTCGGGTCGTATCTTCAGCTATGCGGCCTTCTTGCTAAGCTAGCCCTTGTTCGTGAAACCGCTAAAGCAGCCTAGCAAGGCAATATCATGGCATCTCGAGTGATGAGATTAGATGGTTAATGCTCGTAGTTTTGTTAGTTCTATGGTTCCTTCATTTGGATCTTTCTTGCCTAAACCGTGTTTTCTAAATGTGGAAATGCTTGTGAATGATTCTTGAAGCTAAAAGAACAAAACTTGTTGAAGCGTATTTTTCATCTTTAAAGCTACATATGTATAAGATCTCCTTGGTTGTGTTGCAGCAGTCTCTCGTGTTGTTAACCGGAATGAACCAGAGTGGTTAACCGGGTGTGGGTTATTCGTATCCGAATAATCTCGGTTAACTGGCCGTTGTACCAAAATGAGGAACCCTTTCCATCTAACGCTTTTGCTAATGTTAGATCAAAGAAAAGAAAAAGAAAAAAGGCAAAAGGCTTAGAAGTACACAGAAAGCGATTGATAATCGCATCTTTTTAGGTAATGCCCCTCCTTTTCAAGATCGTATCAATTCATTATACGGTTCTTAATTCTTCTATACACGTATATGTATCGCATGGATTTGGTCCACAATATTAAACTCCGTCATCCGATTTAAGTAAAACTTCAGTTAACGCCGGCAAGCTCCACGACCACGTGTGTATCTAAACTTCCGTACACGTTGAATCGTATATGACATACATACCTATACATATATATATAGGCATGTGTATATGTCAGCATCTGCTTGTCACCTTACACTCGACGTGTCTGTCTCAATGAAATGAAACCGCGTGGACCATGCCTTCTTTATTCATGTGATGATGCCCTCTTGGTACAATTTTGATAGAGATTAGTTACCCCGTTAATCTTATCATATTTGTGAAATAATTGATTTTATATACACGATTAATCAAAGATTTGTAATAAATTGGATATATATGAGTTTCTTCCAGTTGTTATATTCACCAGAAATTACGGCAATGATTCAAGGACTAATGACTAAAATGCAATCATTACTAGTCAATGGATTTGTAGCATATGCTATTGAATGGATGTTTCAATAATGATAATAACCTCATAATTAGGAACTTTCCTAATCAGCATTTCGAAATTATGCTTTGAGGGGATATTTTACGCGTGTTATAATGATATTTAATTATAACAACAATTTAATTAAAAAGAACAAAATAAATTATATTTTTGCCAATTGACGGATTAGATATTCGATTCTAGCGACTCGGTAAAAACAGGATCTTCTACAACAACACAAAAAAAAAGGACATATTGCAGTTCTAGAGTTAGATGTCAGACCAAATTTCTCATCCCAATTCACAAATATAGATAAAATTATATATAAATATATAAATATACACATATATACTGTATGTATACGTATTCGATTCAGGGTTTTTTCGTTGTTATGAGTAGCAGGAGAGCCAGGAGAAGAAACCTTGGGAGGGCTGTCACCACCGCCTAATCTGCCATTGACACACCACCAAAAGCAGCTTTCTTTCTCAGAGAGAGAGAGAGAGAGAGAGAGAATAGTTTTAGTGGGAAAAGGGTAGAATTCTCTGTCGTGAATTCGATTCAACGGTTGAATCTCCCAAATCCAGAAAGGGAAAAGAGTGAAAAAGGTTACAACTTTATTTTTTCTCTCTTTCCATGTTCTCCGATTTCCGATGCTCTGTCTCTTTCTCCTCCTCTGTTCCTCACCCTTGTTCCTTCCAAGCTACTTCTCTCTCGATTCCGTATTTGATCCGTTAATCCAACCCAATTTCGGGGTTTCGATTTGACAGGGCTTTATATAAACCCAAACCCAGATCGAGTTCTTCACAAATTCGAGGAAGTGGTTCTGAAATTTCTCGCAGAACAATGTCGAGTAGAGATGTGGAGAGAGGAGGGAAGAACAGAGGAAACAACAGTTATTTCTACGATGAATCTTCAGGAGACACACAGTGGACGTCGTGGCTGATCCCTGCGATCGTTGTGGCGAACGTCGGCGTTTTCATCGCCGTCATGTTTGTCAATGACTGTCCGAAAACTGTTTCCGGCGGCCGAGGAAATTGCGTGGCTGGGTTTCTCGGGAGGCTCTCGTTTCAGCCTCTGAGGGAGAATCCTCTCTTTGGTCCATCTTCTTCGACGTAAGTTCTTAGAGCATTCGATTTCCAGATTCAAAGCTCACAATTTGATCGAATTGATCTCTCTGGTCCTTTAATGCCCTTGAAAATCAAGTTCAAGCTTATGGGTTTCTGTAAAGTTCCCACTTTTCAGCCCTAATTGTGAATATGTAACTGGTTTTGCCCCACTGGGTTTCTGCTCCAATCCTATTTAAACGGCTAAAAGAATTGCGAAAAAACGCCTATCATTTTTTGCTCTGTGATTTCCCAATCAATTTGTCCATACAAGATATTTCTGTTTCTGAGAAAACTCTAGAACAGTTCTCCTGAATTTTAAACTTAAATTTTTCATCCAGTGCCCATTGTTTTGATGTTGATCATATGCTGATTCGAGCTTGTGACAAGTTAGGTTTGTTCTTGTACTTAGCTGATAACTAGAAAGGTTTTCATCAAACGACCCCCGGGAATTCGAATTATGACCTTTAGGGGACTGTGAATATGCTGTGGAGGTAGTTATGAAGCTTCGTTTCCATTTCCATGGTGGGTTGCTCGGTATTGATTCATACTTGGTTATGTTTCAGATTGGAGAAAATGGGAGCTTTGGAATGGAGAAAAGTTGTGAAAGAACATCAAGGATGGAGGCTCATCACTTGTATGTGGCTTCATGCCGGTGTCATTCATCTTCTTACAAACATGTTGAGTTTGGTCTTCATCGGTATCCGCCTCGAACAGCAGTTTGGCTTCAGTAAGTTCTCGCACTCTACCGATCAATATATTCACTTCCATCTGTGAAACTCTCTATTATGTCTTAGATTTCACCTTAAAAAATGCAGTTCTCGGACATTATGCTCTGATCATAGATGATAGCTACTAGATCTTGTCACAGGCTTGTGGCTTATTAATATTGTCTTGTTCCCATGTTCATCGGTATTTTCTAACGATAGTTTCCACCCGTCTTTTGAAATAACGTGTTTAGTACGAGTGGGGATGATCTACCTCATGTCGGGACTCGGTGGAAGCGTATTATCTTCACTCTTCCTTCAGCAGAGTATCTCTGTTGGTGCCTCAGGTGCTTTGTTCGGACTTCTTGGAGCTATGCTTTCCGAGCTCCTCACCAACTGGACTATCTACGCCAACAAAGTACGTACCTAACCCCCGAAAAAAAAACATCGGATATTCACTAGATAGATTATTAGAAACCCTATATCGATTTAGTTAAGAAAGTTGATTGGATTGTCATAATCGGAGACATTGCATGAAAAAATTTCAGTTTTCAAATGTACGATTAAGTCGGCTACGTGGTATTTCCACCGTGACAGAAACATTGTTGAAATTTTTTTGTTATTCTTCGATTTCGATCAGTTATAGGTTGATCAATCTCTAAGTGTCTGCATATTGATTCTCCTAATTTGTTGAAGCTGTTTAGGACAAGAAACCGGAACATAGTCTAGTGAAGCTTGATTCCTATTTGGTGTTTTGTCTATGGCACTTTATTGAACCATCCAAATCACCGAAGCGTGTATTATATCGGGTTTTGAATACCCTTTTTTGTCACGTGTTTATAGGCTGCTGCCCTGTTAACGCTCGTGTTCATCATAGCCGTGAACTTAGCCCTCGGAATGCTTCCTCGTGTGGATAACTTTGCCCACATCGGAGGGTTCTTGACAGGATTCCTTCTCGGATTCGTCCTCCTGGTACGGCCTCAGTTCGGCTGGGAAGAATCACGTGTTGCTTCGTACGGCGTCCGTACCAAACCCAAGTACAATGCTTGCCAGTACGGCCTCTTCATTACCGCCGCCCTCTTGCTCGTCCTCGGGTAAGAAAACTGTCACTTTTTTAGATTCTTGTATAATTTTCTTGGAACAAGAACTCGTCTGAGAATGTCTCATCTGTTTTCTTTTGGTGAGGACAGGTTAACAGTGGGGCTGGTGATGCTGTTCAAAGGGGAGAATGGGAATAAGCATTGCAAATGGTGTCATTACCTAAGTTGTGTTCCTACTTCCAAATGGACCTGTTGATTGTGTTCAATTTCATACAAAAAATATTGTCTATCTTCCTCTTCTTCTTCTTTGTGTTCAACTCATCATCTAATGTTATCTATTTTTCAAGTTTTTTTAAAAAAAAAAATTTGATTGTGTACATTACTAATACATTTGCTATGTTGTTTATCTTGAAGAAAGAATCTCTTATTTGTTAAAGCTTAAGATTTGTGATTGTGTATATACATACATCAAACCCAACCAACTCAAGTAGGGCACTTCAATGATTCACAAATTTCATATGATGTTAAAACAAAAGTGGGTTGAAGTTGGGTTAATTGGAATTGAATGAATTGAAGTTTTTTCTCTTTGGAATACAAATTTTCTCTAGTTTGTGTAAATTAAACTGTTCATCCCCTTGAAGAAACATGAGTACAGAATCATGTGAATTATCAAAAGCCCTTGTGGTAAAAATATGTGTTGGAGGGGTAAAAATAAAACCCTTGTTGCTTGAAACTGATTTTTATAGAATTTTACTTCATTTTGAGAGTTAAAAAGCTACATCTTGTCTGCTTTTTACATGTCTGAAAAGCTAAAACTAGCACACATTACACTATCTGACAGACTTAAACTGCAGATGGGATGAACAGCAAAAAATCTTTGCTTGGTTTTCACTCGAAAAGCACGAGTAATATGTAATACCCGTCCCGTGCTTTCTTTCGAGTTGTTTCTTGTATGGATCACTGTCTAAAATTGGCTGGAAATCTGGCAATGATTTCAGGAGGAATCTGGTTTTCCATATGTATTGCCCGAATTTGCCGTTCTTACTGCATTGCAACTTGTTTTAGCAGGCTTTACGAGCTTCTTCTTCATGTATATCTTTCTGAATTCCCTCTCTTTGTGAGTTTAACGCGATACCCGTTTGGAAACTGTAATCCCGGAGTTCGAATGATGTTTCCTCCGCTGATTTCTCGCCACCTGCGATGATTCATCGGGCAAAATCCATTAGGGTTTTCTCTCCTTTTGGGCATGGAGGAGGTGACTTGGAGAAAAAGATGTTGTTCTGGAACCTGTACTTAGTGACCAGACAGTGAAGAAACACAGCCATCTGCAACTTGGTGAAGTCAGTTCCGACACAGAACCTCATTCCACCACCAAACGCCATGAAATTCTTAGATGCATTATTGGATTCTGATGCCTGAAAAGATTCCATTTTTAATCTTTGCACAAGCTTTTTTTTTAGAATTTGGTTATTATGTTTGAGGTTACTTGGTGTACAAGTTATGTGAGAAAGTTTTGACTCAAACCTCCCATCTTGATGGATTGAAGACAAGAGGATATTCATATCTGTCTGGATTCAGATGTACAGCTGGAGGACAGACCATCACTGTCCAGCCCCCAGGAATTGTGTATCCTGCATCACCATCATCATCATCAGCCAATTCTCATTGATTAATATAATAAAATGGAAACCACTTAAATCAAACAAAAGATAGATTACCTTACCTTTGAATTGGATATCTCTCAAAGCTTTTCTGAAAATGGCAGGAACGATATTCGCCAGTCTAGCTGTCTCGTTTATGAACTGCATCAAGAATTTAAACTTGGGTTTTTAGCTGAATCATGCGTACCATGCTTAGGATTTTCTTGATTCTCATTGGATGTTCTTGAAGCTACCTGGAAAGTATAAGTCATTGATCTGTATTCTTTCCACGTAAGTTCGGAGTCTGGATCTTCCCGTTCTCTCAGAATAGCTTCATGCTCCTCCTGCAGAAGGAGAAAAGCTTTAGAATTTCGTCGGGAATATGGGGGAAACGCTAAGTTTGTGTATTTTTCTTCACGGAATTGACAGAGAAAAGTGGTTTACTGACAGTTAAACGCTTCAGGACTGAAGGGTAATCCGTGAGGAACTTGATGGACAAGGTTAAAGCCAGAGAAGTTGTTTCGAAGCTGGCGAAAAGCAGGACGAACATCAAATCTAGGGCAATTTCTTCCGTCAATATTGTACCCTCTTTCTGCAGTTCTTCGATGACATAATCGAAGAAATCACTAGGGTTCTTCCGTGGGTTACCCCGTCTCTCCTGAAGCATATTCTTGAGCATTCTCATTGCCCTTTCCCTCCCCTGCGA
>NW_010965019.1:1306151-1355061 GCF_000463585.1 Tarenaya hassleriana
TTTCCCTACCCTGCGAAACCCATTTAAGCATTAGTATCGAATCAGAGAACGTGATCATGGAATTCTTAGTAATGATTCACCTTCAGACATTTGTGATAAGCTGTTCCAGGAATGTCGAAAGGGAAGGAGATCAAACCCTTAATGAACGCAACAAAGTTTTCTCTTAGATTCTCCGAGGAGTTCCCTGGATCATGGCTTATCAGCTTTTTAGCAGTGAGGTCAAATATCATCTGGTAAAGAAGGAATCCATGTTAGCAAACTAGGAATCATCATATCACAAAGAACTGTATCAAAAGACAGGATCTTGTTTTTTTTTTTTTTCTTCTGTTTCTGCACTTACGCTTGCGGTTTCGTCTTTCAGTTCTGCTGAATCCTGACTCGACCAAAGATCTAACTTTCGACACGCAATCTGTTCGATTTCAGGGAGCATCTTCTTCAGGCCTTCATGTCCGAAGAGAGTCAAAACCATGTTCTTGAGGTACTTATACATGAATCCATGCAAAGAACCCACATTCTGTCTTCCAAATATCTCTGTGAAGGTTTCGGGATACCAGCTCTGGAAGCAACGCCCCTCCTGTTGGAACACGAAATAACTAAGCTCCGGTTCTGTCGAGACAATAACCGGTCGTCCCACAAGACTGGTCTTGAAAACCGGCCCGTATCTGCATATCACAAATCAAGAAAAGGTTAACCTGCAACAATCAAGAACATTAATATGCATAGAGATAAAAAGCAAAAAAAAAAAAACTTCACTTCTTTGTTCTCTCTTTGATAAAGGATGGAATGTCTGAAGAGGTATTAGGCCTGAAGAACTGGAGGGTCTCACCGAGCAGCGGCAAACCCATGGAACCGGGCGGAAGGTTCCCTCTGCATTTAGGGTTTCTCCATCTGTAAACCCAATGAGTGATACTAATCAGAAACAAAGATGCCCAAATGCACAATGCCCACATCACTGTTATAAGATTGCTTTTGTAAGATGAAGAAGTAATAATGGAAATCTGGTTATATGTAGCTGACAGAAACTGAAACTGAAACGTGCAGAAGGAAAGAAGACAGAGAAGAGAAGCTGTATAAGTGCTGGCGTATCTCATCAACCATATGATGAGCCCTTAAATAGACAGGCCAGTCTCTTATTACACGTCCCATTTTATCATATATATATATATATATATACACACACACTCATAGAAAGCACTCATACAATAATGTGAAGGTTACAAGGATGCTTCCTTTGTTATTGTTTATGTGTCTCTCATACACATTAAAACTATTTTTCTCTTCCCATATCTAATGCTAAATATTCCATGATCTTATGAAATCTTAGATACAACGATCAAAATAACTGACAGGTTGATCATATCTCTTGTGGGTTCGTTACAATTATTTTTAAGTCTAATTATTGGGTTCTCACATTCATGCTCTAAATCTCTTTATTAGATCTTGTTGTCTTGTGTTTATTATTACTTTCATATATATATATATATATATACACACTTTATTTTTTGTTAAAGATGTATATTTATGTATATACACAACCTCAATTATCATCAAAACCCAACAATCTCCTAATAAATTTAACCCATTTCACTTAAACAAAAACTCGGAATTTATGCATCAAAACCATGGGGGCTTTCTCTAATGACAAATAGGTAGCTCACTGTGTAATCTCCATTTCCCCTAAACCATTAGATTATGCATTGATTTACATAAAGTATGTGGGTCGAAAAAGCTTAGTTTAGGGATCGATTAATTAAGACTGGCTATATATATATGCCTAGAAGAACTAATCAATTCAAGACTATCGTGACAAAAATAGATGATGGTTAGGGTTTCACATTATTGTGGTATATCTCACATTATATCATGTATAAAAGATATTATAAGGAATTTAATAGAAAATAGTGAGAATTTACATAATATTGCAAATTGACAGAATGGCAGTTTCTCACATCATGGTACAAAAAATGGTTTATGTCTTCATCTTTGGACCAACTCACTTAATCTCTCTGCAAATTGTGTTTCCTCCATTTTTATGTTCCAATTTGAAAGGTATTGTGAAGATAGATATATTAAGTAAATATATATATAAAGATTTTCTTACATAAGGCTCAATTAAGTTAAGACCGTGAAAGAAAAAGGGAAGAAGTTCATACAATGCATAGAATGTGATGGTTTGGGAGATGCACCAATACAATGACAGCTCAAATAAGCTATTGTTTTAATTTCTCACACTTTTATAATGGAGTTACATGAATGATAATAATATATGATTGTTTATTTAATTCAACATTAAATAAGCTATTTTAATAATGTGGTGATGAATTGGTGGAATTTTCTTTTGTTTTTTTTTTCTCGAGATTTAGGAAATGAATAATTATTAGAGTTCATTGGATATTATTATTATTATATAATAATTATTATTGTTATTATGATTATGGTCATTGTAACCGTATTTTACCAAAAAGGAATATCGAAATTGTATTTTTCTTGAAAAAAGAAAATAAAAATCTCATTAAATTATTTGATGGAGCTGTTCAAGTGTTCCCTTCCCCATGATGTGGTGCGCTCTTATCTTTGCTTGAATCCTGCCTGTGTACCACGTGGCATAAATTTATTGGTGTGTCCAAACAATGTGGGCCCATAAGATGGAGATCTTCATGGTTTGGGCTGGCCAGTCTGGCTATATAATACATTAATACCCTTATTTCTTTTCCACTTTTATATTACATCGAATATAGACCATTAGAAATTTAGAACATCCATCACGAATAATTAGAATAAAATGGATATAATATCTATGGAAAAATTTGATATTATAATAATTAAAATCTTGCATTTATTTGGTCTTATGAGTTTTTATAATATTGAAATCAAGATTGATATATTTTAAAATATCTGAAATCAAATCTAAATAATTTAGATGAAATTATTTACAAAATATTTAGTGGTTATATTATTGACGATGGAAACAATAAGAAATGATGTTTTTTTTAATAATTTTCAAAGATCTTCGTGATTTATGTCAATATATTATGTTTTTCATTTCATGTGTCTCTACTACTGAGATATTCACTTAACATATCCAATCAAAAAAGAAAAAGAAAAATCAGTGGGAAGGTGGTGGTCTAAGAATATTATTTATCCCACTTTATAAATCTTGTTCCCGCAACATGAATATCATAATATGATATGAGTACGACTACTATTTTATTTTTTGAAAACCATAGTTCATATTCATGAAATAGGATTATAATAATAATAATAATAATAATAAAGAATTAAAGGTAAGGGAGAGAAATTATTGATAGAATAAATTTATAATAGGCGTTGAAGCTACACGAGGCTTTGAGAGAATTATGGAGAAAGCCTCTTCATCTTGTCCGTGCCGTACGCACTCAGTAACAACGACCACTTTGTCTCAATTTTTAATCCCTTTTTATATGGAAATCTTAAAGAATATATATAGTAAAAAATGGAATAGAAATTATGCTATATAGTATATAGCACATGTATATTGAGATAATTTTTATTGATAAGATCTGTCACTGGAATATTAACGAAAACCAAAACGGTTATAAAATATCGTTTTTAAAATTAATTTTACAATTTTCTACTCATCCCAAAATATCCAAATATACGATTTGAATATCATTATCGTTTAATTGCCAGTGAACCTTGTTCATTTTTTTCGTAACTCAAAATTTAAACGATGTATATAATGACACTAATCATCATTATCCGTACAATATGAGTATTTTTCTTTCAAAAGGGAACAATTAGGGTTGAGGACAGAAATTGGTGTTTACGTGTCTGCTTGTCCCCATAGGATTTGACCTTTCGCCTAAGTAAAAACTGCATGTCGTTGTGACTCACAACCATTTTAATATTTGTTTTTTATTTTAAAAAATTATCCTATATAGGTTTTATTATGGACATTCTATTTTAAATAAAATATCATCTGTGAATCATGTATCTCACTGTACTTGTAACTGCTAAATTATTCTATTTACGTTTGTTATTTAAAAGTTAGGGTTTTCGACCGAAATTCTTGATATTTTATAACTTAGTAAAGCCATTTGATGGGCTGAATGAATATTATTGCTAATGTATATTGAAATACACGTACAAGAATGTGAATGTAACTATTAAATATTTGTACCATTTTTTTTTTATTTTTTTATAATACAAAAGTTTAACGAGTATTTGACACTATTATATCTCTCAAAGAATCGAAGAAATAATATATCTCTCCAAATTTAGATTTAAATTTTAGTTAAAACTTTTTTTGTTTTATTTTTTAACCGTTGAACTATCCAATCTTATATATATTTCCATATTTTTCTATACATTTTACCAAAACCGGATAAATAAGTTGACCGACACTAATATTAAGCGATTTTAATTGTTGTTTGAATTTATAATCAGAAGATATACATGCTCGATTATTTCTACATATATATATATATATTATGGTCTGAGTATATGCAATTTTATAATCCGATCATTCTCATTAGAATCTACAATAAATCCATCTGTATTTTCTGAAAAAGACAGTCAATCGAGATCTTAGCCTGCATTTTGCATGCAATTTGAGTCAAATAAAATAATGTATTTTTTAAAATAAAATAAAATAACCTTGAGGGATAAGCAAAAGTAAAACTAATAGCTATGTTGTGGTCAGCAATGACCAAAAGACCCCGTCATAAATTATGGACCTAGGGAAACGCCAACTTAATTTAATAAGCCTCTACTACATGTTTACGTATTTTAGTACATATGCATAGAGATACACGTATAGGATATAGGTTTAAACCAAGTAATATAAATAAATTAATTAATTAATTGAAATTATGAAGTCCAAAAGTGTTAATTTGTTTTTAAGTTCGCATTTCAGTACCACGTGAATTTGCACGTAGCTTCGGTCCCACTCAAATTCAATCAATGAATATAAATAAAGCTACAAGCATATATTTAGAATCATAATCAGTTAACAACCCAATAATAATAATAATAACAATAATAAAGGCGGTGATGATAATAATCTTGGGTTTCTTTTTTTTTTCCTCACTGTTGTATCCAAAAATAGGAGTGATCAATTCGGTTTGATTCATATTTGGTTCTATTATATTTAAATTATGTTATTTGAATTTTATAAATATTATAACCATTTAATTTTTATATCGATTTCGAATCAGTTCGATCCGCTAGATTCAATTTTTATTGATAAAAAAAAATCTCTGTTTCGGATTCAGTTTCGTTATTTTTTTTATTTGATTCGATTTTTTCAGTTTAGAAAAATCATACTCTTTGAATTTTTATGTGCTCGACTATATAGTTATATATGATATTCGGTTGAAATTGGTTCTTAAACCCTATATTTTGCGAAAATATAGAATCAAGAAGATTCCGCTATGTTTGGGCCTGGCCCATTAACTTCAAACGAAGCCCACAATTTCATTTCACGAGGCCCGTTCCCATGAACAAGTGCGCGTGTTGGTTAATAATTATATCTGCAAGCAAGAATCAGAGATATTGGACCTTTCCTCTTCCTTTCCATGCTTTTCAATGTAAATTTACTCATTGAGCATTTGTACTTTTATTATTCCAAACACCCATCCCCTAATTTGTTTAATGTTTTTCTAAAATATATATTGATTAAAAATTATTTATATTTGTTATCAAATTATATTTTTATTTTGTTTCAATTTTTTCAAAAAATTTAAGATTACTATAAAATAAAACAAATCTACCGTAATTTAATCAGATTTAAATTTTATTTATATTTTTTTCTTTTATAATGAATTTTATTTTTTTATTTAAAATCCATATAATTATCAAATTTTAAAAATAATTTTTTTTGAAAAAAATGAGATCCTAAACAATTGGGGGCTCAGTCATGACACCACTTGCACACCCTATTAGACGGTCTTGGTTATATATATAAATATAATTTTTGTGAAGGATATATATTTAACAATATAAATGTGATCCGTAGAATGGACTAATGAATACATGTTTGATATTACTCACTCACAATATGAAGAGAAGGATGAATACAAATTTCATATAGAAGAGAGAATCTCGTTATTATACTCAATTTATCAATAAGATAAAATACAATGAGAGCAAATTGCACGCTACTGTTTACCAAAAAAAATAAAAAATTGCACGCTACAGTACATACATGTATATCTATATACGCACGTGTTGTCAGGCCACGTGCCATCACTGTAGATGGAAGTGAAAGACGTTGGAGGAGTTATCTTATAGTTAAAGGTGAATTTGCGCATTGGGAAATTAGCTAATAACCAACGGCCAAGCGAAAAAATAAGAAACCGAATCCGAATTATTGGATATAATTTTTTTTTTGATTGAAATTATTGGATATAATAATTTTACTATCGAATTCAAATTATTATGATATCCAATTTTTAGATCAAATTTGGATTATATTTGAGGTATTATCTTATGGTTAAGGTGAAATTTGCATTGTGGAAATTATCTAATCACTAACGGTAAAAGGGAAAAAAAATATATGCGTCAGTCAGGCGACAATCACGTGACACCAGAATGGCACGCACCAATATTAAAAAATAAATAAATGCGAAAAAGAAAGAGTGAAAAACAAAATACAAGTAATATTCTTTGCCCAATCGGAGACACCTTATTGAATTTGCCGTCGCAGCCAACGGTCATATTTCTCCGACAACATACCAACGGTCACTTAGCCCACCTTTAGATCTGCAAATCCTACGGCCAAGAATACTCCAAGGTTCCTCTCTCTTACCATCCCACTTCCCGACAAAAGAGAGAGAGAGAGAGAAACAAAATACAAGCAAAAAAAAAAGAGTGTGCGTGTATATATTTCTAAAACCTTCTTGAATTGTCCGTACACCGACCTCAACCTTCCCCTCAACGGTCATATTTCCCCGACAAATCACCAACGGTCACTTACCCCAACATTCTCCACCGTTGGATCCGAAGATCCTACGGTCAAGAACACTCCAGATTCCACTCGCCTACCATCACACTTCCCGACAAAAAAAAGAGAGGAAAATAACTTGCTGTAAAAAGGAAAGGTGGGAACTTCAATTATCGGAGACTAGGAAAGAGAGGTAGGAGTATGGTATTAGTAGCAGTAGTAGTATACTACTTGTAGTACAGAGGCGAGGGGGAGAGAGGGAGAGAGAGGGAGAGAGAGAGAGATAAGAAGAAGAAAAGGAACAATCTTTGAGAGTTCTATTTGTTTCCTTGATCTGGGTTTGTGAGTTTTGAGCAGTTCTATGAACCTGTAAAGAGATTCTTGATCTGGGTTTTCCCTGGATTCTTCTCGATTAGGGGTTCTCCTGGTTTCAGACCGATCTTTGAGAGTGTTTTCTTCAGCCGGGTGTTTGTAATTTCCATCATCCGAAGCTCTGGAACCGCCATGGATATGGCCGTTAACCGGGATATCGAACCGGGTTCGGAGCTCCTCGCATGTCTTTTCACTTACAGAAGCAAGCAAGATTCCTCTGTTCGCGAGGTGAATCTCTTGGTTTTCCAATGAATTGCTTTTGAAAGTTTAGGAATCCGATGATTGTTTTGTGGTAGGCTGTTTTGATCTTAGATTAGAAAATTTCCTTCATTCTTTCATTCTTTTTTCTGGATATAGTTTGCGGATTTGTTTCAACATTCATTCCATTTGTGTTCTTCAATTTTTTTTTTGCATACTCATAGGAAGATTTATTCATCTTGTTCATATAGGATCACTTTGATTTCACAAACACAACCAACAAAACACCCTTTTGATTTCGCTTATTTACTCATCGGATTCCTCTTTTTGTTTTTGGTAAAAAAGAATTCACACACACTTGGACTTAGACACTTTCTTCTTCAAAAAAACTCAGAGATTTGTTCAAATCATATAGGAGAATCAACCATACAGACATTGCATACTTGCATACACAGTTTTAGAGAGATTAGAACCAGAAACTGTAAGAAACTTGGAAACAAGATTAGGGTTTAAAAAGAAAAAAAAAGCAGAGACGGCCGTAGTCGGTAGAGGATGTTGGCAGGTTGCTCGAGCTCCACACTGTTGTCACCGACGAGAAGATTGAGGACAGAATCACCAGCAGCAGTTCAGTTTCATCATCACCACCATCAAGCTTGCCATTTTCCCATGAACACACAGAGATTGGACTTACAATGCAGTAGCTTCTCCCGCAAGGAATCTTCTTCGAACCGTTCATCATCACAGTTCGCCAGACCCCTCGGCAGAAGCAACTCACTTGACGGCAAACCCATCCAGTCCAAGACTTCTCTCAAGCAGCACATCAAGCTTCCACCTTTGGCAACAGCAAGAGGTGGAGAAGGGTTTTCTTGGAACAGCGGCGACAACATCAACAAGGGGAAGAATCTGAAGAGGTTGGCAGATGGTGACGACGAGTCTTGTCTGAGCAGAGCGAAGAGGAAACGAGGCGAAAGCCAGGATCAACCGTTGGGATCAGGTGATAGTTTCTGGTTTGGGCACTTCACCGGGCAGAATTCCCCAGAAGTGCCGTTTTCTCTGACGTGTTCAGGTGAGGAGATTTCTCAGCAATGGCCGAGTAATCCAAACTGGGTGGACTCGGTGATAACCGAGTTAGCGGGTATAGGGGACAAGGAGGGAGAGAGTAGCAGACCCGCACCGGTTAAGGAAGCTTCTGGATCAAGTGCATCATCCGAGAACGGCTTGCGATACAGGTTACCCGAACCAACAAACGGCTCAAGGAATCCTTACTCGCACGAAGGCAGAGGAGGAGGTGGAGGAGGAGCAGGGACAAGTGAAGAAGTGGACAACAACAACCATGGAGATGAGTTGCAGAAGGACTTTGAGCTTGTCGGCTTGCTTACAGGATGCTTAGAAGCAATTACCACAAAGAACATTGTGGCGATCAACCATTTCATGGCGAGATTAGGCGATCTTGCTTCTCCTAGAGGGAAAATCCCTCTCACTCGGCTCACTGCCTATTACACTGAAGCTTTGGCTCTGAGAATCACAAGGATGTGGCCTCACATCTTCCATGTCATGCCCCCTCGGGAATTCGAAAGAGCAGACGAGGATGAATCGGGAACTGGATTGAGGTTCTTGAATCAGGTGACCCCAATTCCAAAGTTCATTCATTTCACAGCCAACGAGATGTTACTCAGAGCATTTGAAGGGAAGGAGAGAGTTCACATCATCGACTTTGACATCAAACAAGGGGTGCAATGGCCGAGCTTCTTCCAGAGCTTGGCTTCAAGACCGAACCCTCCACTCCATGTTCGGATCACAGGCATTGGAGAATCGAAACAAGAGCTCAACGAGACAGGAGACCGTCTCTACAGATTCGCAGAGGCCCTGAATCTCCCGTTCGAGTTTCACCCTGTCGTTGACAGGCTCGAAGACGTAAGGCTATGGATGCTTCACGTCAAAGAAGGCGAATATGTGGCCGTAAACTGCGTTTTCCAGCTGCACACGGCGCTATACGACACGACAGGTGCAGCGATTAGGGCTTTTCTAGGGTTAATCCGAAGCATAAACCCAATCGCAGTCGTTATCGCGGAACAAGAAGCAGATCACGACACGGGTCATCTCGAAGCCCGTGTCTGCCACTCGCTCAAGTACTACTCCGCGATATTCGATTCACTGCACTTTAGTCTTCCGACAGATAGCTTGATCAGGGTCAAGGTCGAGGATATGTTCGGGAGGGAGATCAGGAACATCGTTGCTTGCGAAGGAAGCCACCGACAGGAGAGGCACATGCGATTCGGGCGATGGAGGAGGTTGCTGGAACAATCAGGGTTCCGGAATCTGGGAGTCTCGGAGAGGGAGGTTTTGCAGAGCAAGGTGCTTCTCCGGATGTACGGCGGCGGAGGCGGAGGCTTCACCGTCGAGCGGCGGGAAGAGGAGGAGGAGGGCGGCGGAGTGACGTTGCGGTGGTCGGATCAGGAGCTCTACACAGTGTCGGCTTGGACGCCCGGCGAGATCGGAGGGAGTTCTTCGTCTTTCTCTCAACGCAGCTAAATTTTTTTTTAACTTTTTTTAAAAGAAAAAAATACAAGAGTTTTTTTTTAGGATTTAGAGAAAGCTAGAGATGAAAAATGAGGGAAAAAAAATAGAGAGATCGGATGTTTTTCTATTATTTTTTATTCTTTATTTTTTTTTTAATTTATTTTCCAGAAAACTACAAAACTTAATAGATGAAATTGTATGTCTTTGTAATGTTTTACATTATTGTATTTTTTTTGTTCAGTAATGAAAAATTCTATTTCAGTTTTTAGTGAATTTAATTGTGCATTTTGTGGCTATTTAGACTTAGCATTAGGCAATCTGTTCTGTCTGGTTTAATATAAATATCTGTTTTTTCATATGAAATCGATCCATTAGCGGTCAAAAGGGAAAATGAGATTGAAATAAATAGATTATGGATAGCTACAAAGATATCTAAATGTAACCAATAATAAATTAAATATTATTTAACAGGTCCTACAAATAAATCGCCCTTTATGTATATATGTATCTTCTTACCAAACATTTCCCTTTTATTGCCCTGTTCTTGAGGAAAGAATTGCGTGTGCGACGAGACCCGCGATGAAAAGGTTCGCAATTTCTGAATAAGGTTGGAATATTCGATTTCTGGAGAATTCAATCCGATCTATTTTCCTTTAAATTCTCAGCATCTTCGCATTCGAGGAGGGATTTTTTCTAGGGTTTCGTTTCCAGTGCGTGATGGGTGCGGGTCTCTCTGGGTTTCAAAATGGGTTTTCTACGGATTCTTGCTCTGGTGATCGGAATTTGTCGAAGACCAATCTGGGTGATTTGCCGGAGAGTTGTGTGGCTCTGATCGTTGAGAATTTGGATCCGGTTGAGATCTGCAGATTCGCGAAGCTTAACAGGGCGTTTCGCGGCGCTTCCTGGGCCGATTTCGTCTGGGAATCGAAGCTTCCTCCGAATTACAGTCTTATCCTCGAGAGAATCCTCGGTGTTTTCCCGGAAAATTTGCAGAAACGGGATATTTATTCCTGTCTTTGTCGGATCAATTCCTTCGACGACGGCTCCAAGGTTCGTGCTTTACGCCCCCTATGCTTTCTCTTACTTTGCCCTGTTAGTTTTCCCGGAAAATTTAGGGTTTTTGGACGGTTTTGGGAACAGAAGTTTCGAAGGATTTGTATGAACCAATCTGTTTGATCAAATCTCTGTTTGCTTTTCGGGAAAGCCAGAGAAAATTCTTGAATCAGATGAGATGAAAAAAGAAGAATATGTTATCATCTGTGTCTTTTCGTCCGGGAAACTTGCGTGTGTTGGTGTATTGATTTAGCTTTTGTGAATTGGTTTTGGCATTAGCAGGGACAAGTGAAGAAGTGGACAACAACAACCATGGAGATGAGTTGCAGTTCCTGCAGAAAGTGTGGCTTGATAAGAGAACAGGAGGCATCTGCCTATGCATTTCGGCCCGGGGTTTATCGATCACCGGCATCGATGATCGGAGATATTGGAGTCATATTCCATCTGATGAATCTCGGTAAGACTCGATCAACAATCTCCATTTGGATTTGGCAAAGAATCATCAATTTCTGTCCATAGTGTGTCTGTGTTTCCCCACAACCAGATTGAGATTGAGTCTCACATGGCTTATTAGATCTGTCTCTATTTAGGTATGTCATTGGTATAATTTTGATGATCAAACATTCACCATTTCCGGTTAAAATTTGCATTTTTCCGATAACTGAATTCTGAATTTGTAATTGATTATGAAGCTTTTACATTTCGTGTCAATTCATTTTAGTCGAATACGGATTTGTTTCTAAAGAAATCGGCAAAAATGTTTATAGGACACTTAGATAACAGTATTACTGAAAACAGCTAAAAAGTTTGGAACTTTAACCGTCATTTCCAGTTGAAGTTCGCATTAGCCGGTTAATATTTTGATGATCAAAATCTAACGTTCTTGCCAGTATCTGTTTCTTTCACTAGTTCTGTGTCTGAAAATAAATCCTTTCTCTTGATTATACAGATTTTCATGCATAGCATATCTCCAACAAATCTGGTGGTTTGAAGTCGATGGAGAAATCAACTTCCCGCTCCCACCCGGAACCTACAGCGTCTTTTTCAGGCTTCAACTTGGCCGACCCACCAAGCGGTTCGGCCGTCGGGTCTGTAACACTGAGCAGGTCCATGGTTGGGACATCAAACCTGTTCGGTTCCAACTCTGGACAGAAGACGGTCAGTACTCCACTTCTCAATGCATGTTAACCGAGCAGGGAAACTGGACTCATTACCACACCGGAAACTTCGTGGTGGAGAAATCGAAAAGGTCGAGTACAAGGTTAAAATTCTCAATGACCCAGATCGATTGTACGCATACCAAAGGCGGGTTATGTTTAGATTCTGTAATTGTATACCCGAGCCGGTTGATGCGGTTTTAGGTCATCAACCGGGGCCGGTTTAGGGAGAGGTTAAAGCCCCGTTTTTTAAGGAGTTCTTTAGCCTTTTTGTAGAATTTGGGGGAACAAACAAACAAGAAAAGAATGCAAATGTTGTGATAGACCTAAAATTCAAGAGATTTTAGTTCAGGGTTTCTCAGAGTTTATAAGGTCAAATATGTAACCAAAAGTTGTGAACTTTTATTAATCTTTTATTTGTTTTGTTGAATCTCTATTTCAGTATTTTCCAAGTCAACCAAAGGTGGGTACCAATGTTGGTACAGTATTGGGATCGGTATGATAATCCGGTTTATAATTTGCACCGGTTAAGCCAAATCAGAAGATGAGTGTAGTAGACTCTAAACATGCTTCAAGGCTGTTAGCGAAGTGTTTCCTTTCCAATATCCATAGGTAATCAAAGGTAAAAACAATAACATGGGTCCTAAGTGAGAGAGAGCAGTGTTTCGACAAAATAATCGTCAAGGCTAAAGACAATGACCTTAGTCACGTGGGCAAACGGTTGGATTCAGTTCGGATTCGGCAAAGATAACGTGGTGTTTAGTACAAACCTCCGTGCATGCTACGTTCCAGCAGGAACATGAACGATTCAGAAAGTTAGATTAATTTAAATTAAAAATGACAAAAATTGAGAAAGGAAAAGCATGATACACGATCCACACGACTCTGTGTATATATATATATATATATATATATATATATATAGGTAGGCTGTTTTGATCTTAGATTAGAAAATTTCCTTCATTCTTTCATTCTTTTTTCTGGATATAGTTTGCGGATTTGTTTCAACATTCATTCCATTTGTGTTCTTCAATTTTTTTTTTGCATACTCATAGGAAGATTTATTCATCTTGTTCATATAGGATCACTTTGATTTCACAAACACAACCAACAAAACACCCTTTTGATTTCGCTTATTTACTCATCGGATTCCTCTTTTTGTTTTTGGTAAAAAAGAATTCACACACACTTGGACTTAGACACTTTCTTCTTCAAAAAAACTCAGAGATTTGTTCAAATCATATAGGAGAATCAACCATACAGACATTGCATACTTGCATACACAGTTTTAGAGAGATTAGAACCAGAAACTGTAAGAAACTTGATTGTTTTTTTCTTCTCTCTCTCTCTCTCTCTCTCTCTCTCTCTCTCTCTATATATATATATATATATATATATATATATATATATATATAGTACAAGTTCATGGACATATTTTCTTAATTTCATTCCTTTAATCATATGTATGTAATAACCTTTGAATTTTATATTTTTATATATCAATCCGTTTCAATAATATTCGCAACGCTATAAGTTATAGATAATTATGAATCAAGAAGAATTTTTTTTTTGTGAGAGAGAACTACGCTACGCAACCATATAGGTATCAAAATAAAATATTTATTTATATATCGAGCAGTGAATATTAAAGGAATGAGATTTCGAAAATTAACAAGTACCAATTAGAACATTGGTATTACAAGTTCTTCAATAGTGTCTCCCATCATAGATTTATGTCTGGATTCGATCTTCATTTCATCTGAACAAAAAAAAAAATAGAAGGAAATTGTTAAAGTGATAATTATATATTCAAACCCTAACAAGCTAACCATGAAAATTTTTATCAAAGTCAGGATTTCCATTGATGAATTATGTTAAGATGAAAAAGAAAAATTATAAAAATAAAAGAAATAATGAATGGCATATACCTTTCGAGGTGTGGCGAAATGAGAGTGAGAAGAGGAGAGAGAAGGAGGATTCCGACACTCTTTGATGCAAGTGAAAGGACAGACAAAGGCCTTCCACTTCTTCTGCATTGCACAGCCCACAATGCAAAATTGGTAGCACTGTCCGAACGAGATTGCTTCTGCCTCTATCACTAGTGTCCCCATCATCATCATCATCATCACCATCCCCACCATCATCACCTTTCTGCTCTCCATCTCTCTCTCTCTCTCTAAATGTTTGTTTGTGGGTGTTCTTTGGGTGGGTGCGTTGGGTGGGTTTATATAGAGGGGTAATTTGTTTCATAATTTCATTAAATGGGTTTTCTCTTTTTGTAATCTTCATATAAAGTGAAAGAAATCCTGAAAATAATACCTGATTAGTACACAATATCCAGCTGATTGAGATCTCTAGATATGGTTTTAGTGAAAAATTGACGCTAAATGGCGCGTATATGACAAACAGGAACTTGGATCATTAGGAAAGTGAGATCAATTTTACAATATATTTGACAGAATTAGAATTTTTTCAGGAAAGGAATTCGACGATGCATGCATGTCTTCATGCAGGTGAACTGTATCTAATGTATACATTGGATCATGCACATTACTGTGCCTCAATTAAGGCATTACCCTTAACTTCCGTTGGTAGATTACAACTAGGTAATTGGATGTTTTATAAAAATAAAAATATTTGTACAAAAAATAAAGAACCTCGCTGCTTGTCGCGAATTACACAGAAACAAAAAACTAGTTGATGATTTAATAATATAAACCAGAAATAATAACAGAATTAGGCAAATCTAACCCTCCACCTAAACTGGAGTCTCTCATGTCGAATGGCACAAAGCAGCCAAAAGCCCATGTATCATAATGCTTCAAGAGCATCGCTTTCACAGTAAAGCTTCCACCTTTAACAATGGACTGAGACTTTACATGCATCCTCCATCGATAAAGCTTCAATCTTTTGTTTTTCGGTAAAGGTTGACTGTATTACTAGAGCAGCGTTACATTGAGTGTTCTGCCTCGCATATTACAAAAAACAAAGGAGACAATTCCTAAGTAGTAGGAATTATAGAGACAGAGACAGAGAACTGATTGTTCTAATCATTACCCCCCAGGAGGCAGAGGAGAACCAGATCTGCAAACAAGAGCTTGCTCGATCGGGATTTTGCAGTCGCAGTGCCGCGATTCGTGTTCGAAAAGCTCTGTCGACTTCTCTCTTCATGCCCGATATGTCGGAGTAAGTTGCCATAAAACGAGTATCATCCATCTTCTGTCCCTGCATAGCTGGTAGTGTGGCATGGCCTCTAGCACCTGAATCCATGAGAGAACAGAGAGATTGATACCAAGCCTACCGATACCCGATGCGAGGATCAGCTGTAGAAGATGTGATCTCTTGAGGAATTATATAACAGGCAGAGGGGATTGTTTCCAATTCCCCATGAGATCATGCGATCTTTTGTTGGGAAGCGATTCAAATTGATCAACCAGAACATGAAGGCTTGTTGGCCTTTATACCATATGGTGGCTAGGGGAGGCGAGGAAGTTGCCGAACTCCCGAGTGATTTCCATATGTCCTTAGCCACAAAGGTAGTGATAGGCAGGCTGTTGGCTATCCATATACAGGTGTCTGGGTCTGAGGATAGATGCAAACCTGCAAGGTAGGTGGCGAGAGCGAGGGCAGCATCAGATCGCGGATGTGCCAGCCTCCAACGACCTTGGTTATGGGCGTTGGAAACAAAGGCATCCCGAGGAATGCCCATTTGAGCAGTTCCGGTGGCACCGGAAACATCCCATGGAGGACCCAACGGTGTCCAAGAATCGAACCAAAATTTGGTGGAATCTCCGCCATCCGACGCGAATGCTGACGAAGGATGATGCCCATGACCGTAACTTGAGCATTTTCTTGAAGGTCCATGAGGGTGCTTCAATCTTTTAACACTGATGACTTGAGAAACAGTCTTCTCTGTGTTGTAAAGAGGATACAACCTTTTAAGATAAGGACCTAAAATTCAACAGATTTTAGTTTAGGGTTTCTCAGAGTTTATAAGGTCAAATATGTAACCAAAAGTTGTAAGCTTTTAATCTTTTATTTATTTTGTTCATTCTCTCTATTTCATTCATTTCCAAGTCAACCAAATGTCGGTACAAAAGATATTTGGAATCAGTATAATAGCCCGGTTTTAAATTTGAACCGATTAAACCAAATCAGAAGAGAAACGTAAACTCTAAATATGCTATGCTTAAAGAATGTTTCTGTGGTCTATTGGTTCTGTAAGTATTTTTTTTTACTTTCATTCTTTTAATAGCATATATGTTGTGTGAATGAAATAAGATAACCCTAGAATTTCATATTTTATATATTAATCCGTTTCAATAGTATTCCTAACGCTATAAGTTATTGATAATTATGAATTGGGAAGAGTTTTATTTTTTTGGGAAAATCCTAAAAATTTATTCATCTTTTCAATTTTGATAAAACCAAATCTCATTTTTTTAACTAAAAAAATATTGAATTTCTTAAATTGTCCAAAATAATACATGAACTATTCGATGAGTGTCAAATTAACAAACGAACTGTTGTGGTGTACGAAAGTGCTGACGCGACGAACAAACGTGCAATGTGAAAACTTTTTTACACCACGTCTACTAGGGGTGGGCACGAGGGGTATCCGGACTTTTTAGGGTACCATTATCTCGATCTTGGTATTGTCGAGTTTTTGATTGGAATGTATAGATCTCTATCTCGCGATGCCCGAGTACTCGAATCTCGGATACCCGAGACACGAGTTCGGGTATCCGCGATACCCGAACTCGTGTAAAATTTTGAAAAAAAAACTGGACAAATTTGAGGGAGCAAGGCAGAGACAAAGAGACTAAACGGAGGAGTGCAAGGCAGAGACTGAATCGAGACAGAGTAAAGCAGAGATGGTGGAGAGACCGCAAAACTAGGGGAGCAAGCCAGAGATACCGAACTGAGAGTGAGAGAGAGTAAGCCAGAAATGGAGATACCGGTCTGTACTCGTCACCCGACGACAAAACTGAGACCTGGCGGAGAGCATGACAGAGAGCAAGGTGGAGATGAGGCTGGACAAATCTCACAAACGCAGAGCCACAGAGATGTTGAGACTAGAGAGAGAGGGCTGAAACTTGTAAAAAAAATGAGGCGGAGAGTTGTCTGAGAGAGAGAGAAGACATCGATTAGAATTATGAATATTAAAGGTATTTAGGTAAATTTATTAAAAATTAAGGTATTTTAGTAATTTATTTATTTTACCGGATATCCGTGTGATAATCCGTCTTGAAATATCTAAATCCGAACTCAAAACTCGGGTTTTTCATCTCACGGAACCTGATCTTTATCTTATTGTCTCACGAGTAATTATTTCTGGGTATCCGCGAGATAGGGTATCTGAAAATCCGCGGATCTCGGATAAAAATGCTCACCCCTAATGTCTACAGTTCTGTACGCAACGCGGCTCAATTGTTTAATTTGACAACACTCATCAAATAATTTATATATTATTTCGGACAATTTAAAAAATTTAGCATTTTTTTCAAAGAAAATTCAGGTATTTTTTTGTCAAAATTGAAAAGTCGAGTATTTTTTTCTCCATATATTTTTTTTTTGTATAGGTACCAAAATAAAATATTTATTTATATATATAAAGTAGTGAATATAAAAGGAACGTGTAACTTTTTTCCTTATTGATGATAATAAAAAATTAATAAAAACCAATTAGAATATTGATATTACAAGTTCTTCTGTAGTGTCTCCCACCATGGATTTACGCTGGCCCTCGACCTTCACTTCATTTGAACCAAAAAAAAAACGGAAAAGAAAAAGAAAATTGTTAGAGTGATAATTATATATTGAAACCCTAACGACCTAGCCATGAAAATTTTATCAAACTCGAATTTATACTGATGAACTAGGTTAAAATGAAAAAGAAAAATTACAAAAATAAAAGAAATAATGAGTGGGGGTATATATGTATACATTACATATATACCTTTCGAGATGTAGGGGAATGATCAGGGAGAGAAAAAGAGAGAGAATCCTGATTCCGGCACTTTTTGACGGAAGAGAAAGGACACATGAAGGAATAGCACCCCTTCTCGGCTATACAAGCCACCAGACACATTGGGTAGCACCGTCCAAAGACAGTGCTTCTGTCTCTACCACCAATGTCCCCGTCATCATCACCATCACGTTTCTGCTCTCCATCCCTCTCTGTTTGTGGGTGTTCTTTGGGTGGGTATATATAGAGGGGTAATTCGTATCATCATTTCATTGAATTGGTTTAATTTGTTGTAATCTTCATATAAAGTGAAAGAAATCCATACACTTAGAAAATAATGCCATGATTAGTACAAAATATCGAACTGATTTTGATCTCTCGACTTGGTTTTAGTGAGAAATTGGTGTTAAACGACAACAAGAGCTTGAAAAATCAGGAAAGAGATCAAATTTACAATATATTTGACGAAATCAGAATATTTTCAAGAAAGAAATTCCACGATGCATGCATGTCCTCATGCAAGTGGAATGTGTACGGTGATTGTATCATGCACATTAAGGCATTACCCTTATTAGCTTCCACTGGTAAATTGCAACTAGGTAATTGAATGTTTTATAAAAATAAAAATACTTGTAGAAAAAATAAAAAACTTCACCGCTTGCAATGAATTACACACAATCAAAAGGTGGTACGGCATTGAAATCGATATAATATATAGCCCGGTTTTAAATTTGAACCTATTAAACCAAATCAGAAGAAGAGTGTAGATTCTAAATATGTTTAAAGGTTGTTCCCATCGTCTTTAGGCTCTATACATATTTTTTTTACTTTCATTCTTTTAACAAAAAATAGCATATAAATACCTAAAGTTTTATGAAAATCTCACAAAAATATCTGGACTATAAAACTTCTATATAAATATCTGAACTTTAAAAATCCTATATAAATATCAAAACTTTTGAAATTTTTTCCAAATAAATACAAATTTCAGTTATTTTTTAGATAAAAACAGGTGATTTCATTAACAAATTTCTGGCGGACCATACTGGTCAGTCGGACTTGTGCATGTGGCTCGAACCTGTCTTGGTCCGGCGAACTGAAATCTTGGTCCGACAGACCAAGAGTTGTCGGCAGTGTCGGTAATGCGGGCTTGGTCCGTCGGACCAAGAGTTGGTCAGCACCAGACCAAGCAATTGGACAGACCCATAGTGTGTTTTCTCATCTTTTTCTTGGTGGGAAGTAGATGGGGAATGCTAGGCATGCACAACCTTATCTCATCCTTAGACCATCAGATGAGCCAAGGGAAGTTTGGAGAGACTCTCTCAAGCGTAGGAGTGTGTTCCTGAATCCAAAACAAGAGATTTGATCTCTTCAAACTCTAGCAAGCAAGATTCCAAGTGTTGGAATCTATCCCAATTGGGCGTGGATCGCTCAAGAAGGTGTTGGCTCTTTCAACACCTTAGTTGTGATCAATTAGTTGCCTTCAGATTGTGAATTTAAGGTTTCAAAAAGGTTAGTTTTTGTTCTTGAAGATCTTCATCAAAGCATGATTGGTTCGTGGTCGTTCAAAATCATTTTGAATGTCATTTTCGTTGCGCAAGCCTGTGGACCAGATCTGAAACATGGTTTTGAATCGGTGAATGAGGATCCTGCGTGACTCGGCAGTGGTATTAGAGTCCGGTTGTTGGTTTCGATGAAAAATGACCACTCTTGAGGGAATTTGAAAGTGTTCAAACTTAGATTTTCCTTGGTTTTGATCCATGTAGAAGCTGTGATATAATTGAATCTATGGTAGATTTTTTTGTGTAACTTTACATGGATGTGCAGAGGCTTGAATCATGAGTCAGTTCGAGAAAACGGAGCGAAAAACGGATTCGAATAAAACTCAAAATCAGATCGAGTTGAAAAACTTTTATTTTCTGCGCAGAATCCTACGGTCCGGCAGACCAAGAGTTAATCAGCCCCGAATCGCAAGTTCGAACTTTGACTAGGACAAGTTCGGTGGACCCAAAAAGAGAAGAGTCAGACAAAAACAGTCTTGGTTCGGTGGACCAAAATGTTGGTCCGGCGGATCGGACATCTGTTTGGTCCGACGTGAAATTCTATGGTTCGAGAGCCCATCCGACATGTGTGGTCCGACGGACCAAGAGTTGGTATGACCCTGACCAAATATTTCGGATCAGACAGAACAAAGTGTTGGTCCGAGATGGCGAGCCACTGACTGAAGGTGGCTAGTCCGGCGGATCAAATGTTGGTCCGACTCGGACCAATCACATCAGTTCGAGCGGATTGAACTCTGGTCTGTGTGAGAAGGAGTTGAGTCTTGGGTCCTGGTCCGACAGACCAAGTTCTTGTCAGGACCGGACCAACTCTAGAGACTCCGGTGCTTCTTTTTTAGTTCGAGCTGACCATCCGAGTTCACTTGTGGTTTGGTCCGGCGGACCAAGATATGGTCTGGAACCAACCAATTGTTTGTCGGATTTTCGCGTTTTCTGAACTCGATTTGGTTAAGTAATGTTACTTGATTGAGTTGATTGTGATAATTTTGGTCTATGACTTAATTATGTAGATGGCCTATATGAATTAAGTGCATAGAATTTAATCAAGTATAAGAGTTACTTGATTGAGTGGAAATTTCAGGACTGAGATTACTAAGCTGAATAGATGATCTATTCGAGCTAAGTAACAAGTCTGATCAAAAGTATAATGATTATATTTTGATCGAACGAGAAAATAACTATTACAATTAGAGTTCTTGCCAAGACCTTGGTAATTCGTGTATGGGACACCTCAAAACTGTGTACACTGAATTATTTAAGTGAGATAGGGATTGAGAAATGATTTCTCATCTCTTGAATGTAATAAATTGCTTTTTGATAACGAAAGAATCTCTCGTTATAATTTCAAACTAATATCGCTCATGTTTCAAGCACTTGTCAAGGTTTCGATCGTCTGTGATGGGTCATGTCAAAGCTGAGTGATGGCTCGGATGTTATCTAGATTTCATTGCGATATGCCTTTGGTTTTTAGATGGGTTTTACACATCCTAGGCATTTTAGAGCCCATTTAGTCCTTCGGGACTAGTTTACGGTTTTCGCAGGTCTGTGAGGAGAAATGTAGAAATTCGACGTAAGACGAGGAAATCAAAAACTCGGATCAGACTGAATCAACGTTGGTTTGGCAAAACCACACACCCGAGGATTTGGAGACTTTGCATACACGTGTAGGTCGAGACCGTTGTGCAGAAACCGAGACAAAAAGCTGAGAAAACGGATTCAAGGAGGAAACCCCTGGACCAATCGGTCCAGACAATATCGCCAGCCAGATCGAGACCGTTCCAAAAATGATCTAGATCGGTGGGTCCACACCTGGACCGATCAGTCTAGACGAACTGATAGACAAAAATCACGAGTTTCGTGATTTCTAGGGGATTCTGTACTTTGGGGACGAAAAAAGAACCATTTTTTCTCTAGTTGGAGCTTGGTTATTGATGTTATGGAGGAGAGTGAAGGGGATTTGCCATGGAATTGAAGATTGAAGCCCATTTTGAGCATCTCTCTCTCCCTTCTCTCTCTACGTTTCCTCTTTTCTCTCTTTTGTTGTTGAACATGGTTAGTGATACGATCTTGGACTCAAAAGTTCTCAAATAAGGTGAGAAGGATAGTCGTGGATGTTACCAAAACCCCTTAACAATTCGTGAATCAAACCTAGGAGTAGTCTCAATCCTTGAGGACTTCCTAAACCCAATCCAAACATGGTTAAAAAACCATGTAAGATATATCCATGAGTAAAACTCGAAAACGAATTGAATTGGACGCAATTAAAAAATCCGAAAAATCGAATATTTTTTAAAAAGATCGAATTTTTTTAGTACAAACTGAAACTGAACCGAACCGAATATGATATAATAACTGATTGGTAAATAATTTTGTAAAACTGAAAGAATCGAACCGAACTATTCCTGAACCAAATACTGAAACGTCGATCCCTACTTTTATTGATTTTGTTCAATCTCTCTATTTCAATAGTTTCCAAGTCAACCAAATGGCGGTACAAAACGTGGTATGATATTGGAATCAGTATAATAGCCCGGATTTAAATTTGAACCGGTTAAACTAAATTAGAAGAGGAGTATAGGTTCTAAATATACTTAAGGTTCTTTATGTTATCTATGGGTTTTATAAGTATTTTCTTACTTTCATTCTTTTAATAGCATGAATGTTGTCTAAATAAAATAAGATAACCCTAGAATTTCATATTTTATATATCAATCCGTTTTAATAATATTCGCAATGCTATAAGTTATTGATAATTATGAATCGGCAAGTGTTTTATTTTTTTAGAAAAATAAGAAAAAATGAACTTTTCAATTTTAACAAATAAAACCTAAATTTTTTTTGAATTAAAAAAATACGAAACTTTTTAAATTATCCAAAATAATACTTGACCTATTCGACGAGTGTTAAATGAATTTAATATCCTGTCGTGGTGTACGAAAGTACTGACGTGGCTAACAAAAGTTCAGTGTAAATTTTTTTATGCCATGTTATATTTCCATACGCACGTCAGATCAATTTTTTAATTTAACACTGTCGAATAATTTAGATATTATTTTTTATAACTTAAAAAGTTTAATGTTATTTTCAAAAAAAAAGTCAAATATTTTTTTGTCAAATTGAGAAGTAGAGTGTGTGTTTTATGTCTTTATTTTTATTTTTTGGAAATGGTACCAAAATAAAGAAAAATAAGAAAAAATGAACTTTTCAATTTTAACAAACAAAACCTAATTTTTTTCAATTAAAAAAATACGAAACTTTTTAAATTATCCAAAATAATACTTGACCTATTCGACGAGTGTTAAATGAATTTAATATCCTGTCGTGGTGTACGAAAGTACTGACGTGGCTAACAAAAGTTCAGTGTAAATTTTTTTATGCCATGTTATATTTCCATACGCACGTCAGATCAATTTTTTAATTTAACACTGTCGAATAATTTAGATATTATTTTTTATAACTTAAAAAGTTTAATGTTATTTTCAAAAAAAAAGTCAAATATTTTTTTGTCAAATTGAGAAGTAGAGTGTGTGTTTTATGTCTTTATTTTTATTTTTTGGAAATGGTACCAAAATAAAATATTTATCTATATATCGAGTAGTGAATATGAAAGGAATGGAGATCTTTTTTCTTTATTGATGATAAGTGACAATTAACGAGAACCAATTAGAACATTTGTATTACAAGTTCTTCCACAGTGTTTCCCAACGTGGATTTACGCTTGCCTTCGACCCTCATTTCATCTGCACCGAAAGAAAATTGTTAAAGTGATAATTGTATATTGAAACCCTAACAACCTAACATGAAAATTCTACCAAACATCATAAAGCGACGTTCGGTTTTCGACTGATGGATTAGATTAAGATAAAAATAATAATAATTATAAAATAATAGAAATAATGAATGGGGGTTATGTATGTGTGCGTGTATATATATACACCTTTCGAGATGTAGGGGAATGATCAGGGAGAGAAGAAGGAGGAGGATTCTCTTCCCTGCACTTTTTGTTGCAAGTTAAAGGACAAATCATGATCAACAACGGCGTCTCGTTTATACAGGTCGCCACACAACGTAGTAAGCACTCTTTGAAGTCTGCTTTTGTCTCTTTCACCATAGTCCCCATCATCATCACCATCATCATCATCACCACCATCATCGCTTTTCTGCTCTCCATCTCCCTCTCTCTCTAAGTGTTTGTGGGTGTTCTTTGGGTGGACGTGCTAGGTGGGTTTATATAGAAGAGTAATTTGTATCATCATTTCATTAAATGGGTTTTATTATAAACTTCATATAAAGCAAAAGAAATCCATATATTTAGAAAACAATACCTTGATTAGTACACAATATCCAACTGATTTAGATCTCTAGATTTGGTTTTAGTGAGAAATTGGTGTGAAAGTGTGTATATATGACAACAGCTTGAATAATCAGGAAAGAGAACAATTTTACAATGTATTTGACAAAATTAGAATTTTTTTATGAAAGGAATTCTACGATGCATGCATGTCCTCATCCAAGTGAACTGTATCCAGTGTATGTCTATCTGCATTGGATCGTGCACATTACCATGCCTTGATCAAGGCATCACCCCTAATTTCTTTTGGTAAATCACAACTAGGTAATCGGATGTCTTATAAAAATAAAAATGCTTGTACAAAAAATAATGGACTTCGCTGCTTGCAAAGAATTACACGGAAACAAAAAACTAGTTAATGATTTTAATAATATATACCAGAAATAATCACATGATTAGGCAAATCTAACCCTCCATCTAAACTAGAGTCTTTCATACCAAAAGGCACAGAGCAACCAAAGTCCATGGATCACAATGTTTCAAGAGCATTGCTTTCAGAGTAAAGCTTCTACTTTAACAAAGGGCTGACACTTTATTATGAGGTCATCGACTTGGATGGCTAGGACACGGACGATTAAACACTTGAAAGGCAAAGAGAGCTGGTTGCGGACGAAGGAGGAGATACCTACATCGATGGAGAAGGTGCAAAACCTAATCTTGATAGTTTTGATGCTCTATGATGATCGTACGATATGAGAACTTGTATGTAATGATGAATTCATTGGATGAATACATTGTTTGTTCATTATTTATTTTGCATTTGTGATAAATAATTATATCCATGGATCGTTATGAACAGTCCTAAACTCCTTAGTCGCTTGTCATTATGGGAGCAATGATGAATTAAGACTAACATGTGGCGTGATGGATGATCATAGTGATGATCCTGTGTATTGGATACGGATCACGATCATCGGTACTTGTTTGGAACAAATGATTGGATGACTCGTGTGAGATTGTCTATTGAAGGTTATCTATGACTGGAAACTCACATAATGGTTCACATTAGATCCCCATACTTAAGATATCTACAGTATCCAACATGAGCAGTAATGTATTCTGACTGCGTCAAACATCGTCTGTAACCGGATGATTATTACGGCATGATTCAGGTACATTATGAATTATGTAGTGGATAGTAGATAGTCCAGATGGAACTTTGTCCCTCTCGAAAGAGAGAGATATCGTTGGGCCCGTCGTAGGAGTAGGACTATAGAAACGTATGACCGCACTATAGATGAATGTCATCTATCTCATACAGTCTACTCGGGATACGACAAAGCAATCGAACTACGCTTCGATTTATGATATCGTGAGAAAAAGAGGATCATCGTTAGACTATCTCTGGCTTTCGGTTAGATCACATCTAACTCTATCGGTACGGGTAATCATAATATTTTATTAGAGACCGCTTATGATTTGTATAGCGAGATTGGATCTCGGGCTTACTGTCGTATTCAGAGAAGCATAAAGGGTCACACACATATGGGATAGACATGTATGTACGGAAAAGATCGGACGAAAAAAATCGGATTTTTTCTAAAACTTTGGGTCTAGTCCGGATCGTTCCAAGAGTTGGTCCGACGGACCAGATGAACGGGGACGAGCTTGGCCAAAAATTGTCCTGGTTCGGACCAGGCCAAAAGTTGGTCTGGTGGACCATACTGGTCAGTCGGACTTGTGCATGTGGCTCAGACCTGTCTTGGTCCGGTGAACTAAAATCTTGGTCCGACAGACCAAGAGTTGTCGCTAGTGTCGGTAACGCGAGCTTGGTCCGTCGGACCAAGAGTTGGTCAGCACCAGACCAAGCAATTGGACAGACCCATAATGTGTTTTCTCATCTTTTTCTTGGTGGGAAGTAGATGGGGAATGCTAGGCATGCACAACCTTATCTCGTCCTTTGACCATTAGATGAGCCAAGGGAAGTTTGGAGAGACTCTCTCAAGCGTTGGAGCGTGTTCTTGAATCCAAAACAAGAGATTTGATCTCTTCAAGCTCTAGCAGGCAAGAGGAGACGTGAAGATAAGCAGAGTGTCGACAGATGATAATATTGCCGACCCGTTGACGAAGCCTCTCACTTCGTCAAAACATGATGGTCATGTTATGGGTATGGGGATTAGATGCTTGTAGGATAGATCATAGAGCATAGTGGGAGATTGTTGGTTGTGATGCTCTACGATGATCCGTGATATGACACTTTGACTTTGTATTGATTCATTGGTTCATGAATGCATTACTCTTCCCGTTATATGATTGGCATGTTTGTTATATTTCGGTATCCTTGAATCATTAGAGGATGATTCTAAACTCCCTGGTCAGTTATCATTGTGGGAACAATGATGAATTAAGACTAGCATGAGATGTGATTGATGCATTGGATGCATATTACAATCATGGGTACTCGTTGTGAACGAGTGACTGGATGACCCGCATGAGATTGTCACATGGACAGAGTCATGACTTGAATCTCATACAGCGGTTCGTTCCTGGATCCTCAGACCTGAGATGTCTAGAGTATCTGATATGAGGAGTGGTGTGTCTTGACTGCGTCAAACGTCATCTTTAACCGGATGATTATAACGGCGTTGATCAGATACGTTCATGAATCATATGGAGATAGTAGACATGCAATATGAGACTTGTCACCTCCTTAACAGGAGAGATATCGTTAGGCCCTCTCGTGGAAATCGGACTATGAAAACGCGTGGTCACGCTATAGATGAAGTTGCATCTATTTTGTTAGTTGATTTGCTAAGACGAGAAAGCAGTTGAACTTGAAGGGTGGCTCAAACCATGCCCTTGTTCAACATATGATATCGTGAGACAAAGGATCAGAACTCGAGTTGTTATTGCCTTGGTTAGATCACCTCTAACTCAATTCAACGTGGGTGGTCATGGCGTCTTGCTAGAGGCTAACCATGACTTGTAGATCGGGAATGGTTCTCGAGGCTACTACCACTGCGAATGGGCCTACAGGGTCACACACCATTAGGGATGGACTTATATGTGAAACATCAGAAAGATGGACTTGGATTTGGTCGAACAACCGGTTTTCGGATCAAATCAGAGTGTCGGGACGAATTCAGCCTTCTGACTCGGACCGAGTCAGTATTTGACTCGGACCGAGTCAGTTCCATGCGAGTCGAAGCCCAGAAAGTGTTTTGGGCTTGGCTGATGTTTTGACTCGGACCGAGTCAAAGTTTTGACTCGAACAAAGTCAATACTAAATGGGCCGGGTCAAGAGTTGACAATGGGCTTGGGCTGATTCGTTCTGACTCGACCGAGTCAGAGTTCTGACTCGGACCGTGTCAATACTCGGAAAAAGTCTCTTTTCACAAGGATTAGGGTTTCTAACTTATAAGGAGGTGTTGGGCGCCGTCCTAAGTGAAGAACTCACTTTCAGAACCCTAAGACAGAGCAAAACTCAGAAGAAATCGTTTCTTTAATAGTTCTAGCTCCCGGGGTTAGATCCCACTCGATATACTTCACAGATCCTAGCAGATCGGTTCCAAAAGCGTTTGGAATCCTTCCCGTCGGTGTGGATACGTGTAGAGGGACTGTAACTTCAATCCTAGGTGATTAAACAGGCCCCGGATCGATTCCTACTTCCGTTTCTTCAGGAAAGAGGTAAGTATTTGAATCCCATGGTGATATACACGATCTGTTCGGGTTTTGCAGGTTTGGTTACGTATGACGTTTGACTAGGTTTAGATCTTTCTTCCGCTGCATGAAACCTAGTAAACCAAACCCTAGATTGATATGATCGCATGCTAGGAACCCGTAGCGAAACCCAACAGTGGAGACTTTGCATAGACGTGTAGGTCGAGACCATGTGCAGAAACCGAGACAAAAAGCTGAGAAAACGGATTCAAGGAGGAAAACCCCTGGACCAATCGATCCAGACAATATCGCCAGCCAGATCGAGACCATTCCAAAGAGAAGGGGAAGAGGAAGAAAAAGACCCAGACCGGTCGGTCCAGTTTTAGATCGATCAGTCCAGAGAGAGACGAAGACGAAACGTTAAAATTGATCTAGATCGGTGGGTCCACACCTGGACCGATCGGTCTAGACGAACTGATAGACAAAAATCATGAGTTTTGTGACTTCTAGGGGATTTTGTACTTTGGGGACGAAAAAAGAACCATTTTTTCTCTACTTGGAGCTTGGTTATGGATGCTATGGAGGAGAATGAAGGGGATTTTCCATGGAATTGAAGATTGAAGCCCATTTTGAGCATCTCTTTCTCCCTTCTCTCTCTACGTTTCCTCTTTTCTCTCTTTTGTTGTTAAACATGGTTAGTGATACGATCCTGGATTCAAAAGTTCTCAAATAAGGTGAGAAGGATAGTTGTGGATGTTACCAAAACCCCTTAACAACTCGTGAATCAAACCTAGGAGTAGTCTCAATCCTTGAGGACTTCCTAAACCCAATCCAAACATGGTTAAAAAACCAAGTAAGATATATTCATGAGTAAAAATCGAAAACGAATTGAATTGAACCGAATTAAAAAAATCCAAAAAATCGAATATTTTTTAAAAAGATCGAATTTTTTTAGTAAAAACTGAAACCGAACCGAACCGAATATGATATAATAATTGATTGGTAAATAATTTTATAAAACTGAAAGAATCGAACCGAATTATTCCTGAACCAAATTCTGAAACGTCGATCCCTACTTTTAATTATTTTGTTCAATCTCTCTATTTCAATAGTTTCCAAGTCAACCAAATGGCGGTACAAAAGGTGGTATGATATTGGAATCAGTATAATAGCCCGGATTTAAATTTGAACCGGTTAAACCAAATTAGAAGAGGAGTATAGGTTCTACATATACTTAAGTTTGTTTATGTTATCTATGGGTTCTATACGTATTTTCTTACTTTCATTCTTTTAATAGCATGAATGTTGTCCGAATAAAATAAGATGACCCTAGAATTTCATATTTTATATATCACTCCGTTTTAATAATATTCGCAATGCTATAAGTTATTGATAATTATGAATCGGTAAGAGTTTTATTTTTTTAGAAAAATAAGAAAAAATGAACTTTTCAATTTTAACAAACAAAACCTAATTTTTTTCAATTAAAAAAATACGAAACTTTTTAAATTATCCGAAATAATACTTGACCTATTCGACGAGTGTTAAATGAATTTAATATCCTGTCGTGGTGTACGAAAGTACTGACGTGGCTAACAAAAGTCCAGTGTAAATTTTTTTATGCCATGTTATATTTCCATACGCACGTCAGATCGATTTTTTAATTTAACACTGTCGAATAATTTAGGTATTATTTTTGATAACTTAAAAAGTTTAATGTTATTTTCAAAAAATAAAGTCAAATATTTTTTTTGTCAAATTGAGAAGTAGAAAATGTGTGTTCTATTTCTTTATTTTTATTTTTTGGAAATGGTACCAAAATAAAATATTTATCTATATATCGAGTAGTGAATATGAAAGGAATGGAGATCTTTTTTCTTTATTGACGATAAGTGACAATTAACGAGAACCAATTAGAACATTGGTATTACAAGTTCTTCCACAGTGTCTTCCACAGTGTCTCCCAACGTGGATTTACGCTTACCCTCGTCCCTCATTTCATCTGCACCGAAAGAAAATTGTTAAAGTGATAATTATATATTGAAACCCTAACAACCTAACCATGAAAATTCTATCAAACATCATAAAGCGAAGTTTAAACTCGGTTCCACTGATATGGATTAGGTTAAGATGAAAAAAATAATAATTACAAAATAAAAGAAATTAATAATGAATGGGGGTTATGTATGTGTGTGTGTGTATATATATACACCTTTCGAGATGTAGGCGATTGATCAGGGAGAGAAGAAAAGAAAGAATTCTCTTTCGTGCACAATTTGATGCAAACGAAAGGACAGGTGAAGCTCAACCACCCCTTCTCGGCTGCACAGCTCACCACACAAATTGGATAGCACTCCAAGAACTTTGCTTCTGTCTCTATCACCATAGTCCCCATCATCGTCACTATCACCATCATCATCGCTTTTCTGCTCTCCATCTCTCTCTCTCTCTCTCTCTCTCTCTCTCTCTCTCTCTCTCTCTCTCTCTCTCTCTCCAAGTGTTTATGGGTGTTCTTTGGGTGGGCGTGCTGGGTGGGTTTATATAGAGGGGTAATTTGTACCACCATTTCATTAAATAGGTTTTGTTGTAAACTTCGTACAAAGCGAAAGAAATCCATATATTTAGAAAACAATAACTTGATTAGTACAAAATGTCCAATTGATTTAGATCTCTAGATTTGGTTTTAGTGAGAATTTGGTGTTAACAACAAGAGCTTGAATAATTGGCAAAGTGAGATCAATTTTGCAATATATTTGACAGAATTAGAATTTTTTCAGGAAAGGAATTCGACGATGCATGTGTTGACAAACAGACTTGCACGACAAATACACCGAAGGAAATTGCAGCAATTGTGGAACTAGACGTTAGCATCATCCTCATCTTTGGAAAGTCAAAGTCTGCAACTACTGAAAATCCAGAAGGATCTCCAGGCTTGTTATTCCATTCTTTTTCTACATTACAAATATTAGAAACTTTCTATTCTTTGTAGATTCAGCTTCCATATTTTCTTGTACAGATTTTTGTATATACATGATGCAATACTGAGATGAATAACACAGACATAGAGAATTCTTTGAATCTTCTTTCTCTGGTTCTATCTTCTTCGGTATTTTGGTTCTTATACACACCGAAATACTCTGTTTCTTTTCTGAAATTCTGCAGTTTCTATATGGTATCAGAGCCTCAACGGTTCTTGGATACAATTTCTTTCTCATTCTGACACATACATCTATTACACAGCCTTCCTTGCGTACCGCAAGAGAGAGAATCCATTTTTTTCCAGAACTCAAAATCAAAGGGATGGAAGGAATGTTTCAGCGGCTCATACCCATTGTTTTCAATGGAGAGAATTACATAAGTTGGTCAAGATCAGCCAAGACAACTTTAAGGAGTAAGGGGTTGTGGCAACATGTCACAACTGAAAAAAAAAATTGATGAATCTGTTGATCTGAGCGAAGCAGATGATAAGTGGTTGCAGAGTGATCAGATGGTGGTTCTCATCCTTCAAGGGTCTTTCGATCAGAGTCTTATCAAATCCTACAATCATATTGATACTGCGTACAAACTCTGGGAAACCCTGAAAAAGGTATTTGGTAATTCTTCTAATCTGAATCGCATATATGAAGTCAAGAGAAAACTATGGAATCTAAAGCAAGAAGACAAAAGCTTCAATGCTTTGCTTGGCGAGTTTACCGCTTTGTGGGCAGAGATTGGTGAACTACAGACACCTTCAACTGAAGCAACCGAAATTGAACGTCATGAACAAGAAAAGGTTTTCCTTCTGCTTTCTACTCTTAATGAATCTTTTCGAGATCTGATTCAAATGATTCTACGCGGCAGTCGATTATGTGAGCAAATGGGTCGAAGCGATTGCCAGTCCGACGAACGACTCTAAAGTCGTCTCACGGATGTTTCAAAGAGTCATTTTTCCTGTTTTGGAGTACCGTATTTTCTATCACAAAGGAAGTACACGCTTGATCTTCTTGATGTTACAGGAAAACTCGGAGCAAAGCCGACGGGAACACCAATCGAAGAAAACTTCAAAAACCATCCAGAGGGGGAACCATTTGAAGATGCTGAACTCTATCGCAGAGTAGTAGGTAAGCTTATCTATCTAACTGTTACCCGACCTGATTTGTCGTTTGCTGTGCATCAGGTAAGCAAATGTATGCATTCACCTACAACCCGGGATTGGACCATGGTGGAGCGAATTCTCAGATATCTCAAAGGAACGCCGGGAAAAGGAATCTGCATGAGAAGGAACGGACACACAGAGCTTGTAGGATATTGCGATGCAGATTGGGCCGGTGATAGAAATGACCGAAAATCTACAACCGGTTATTGTACATTCGTGGGAGGAAACTTGGTTACATGGAGAAGCAAGAAGCAGAACGTCGTAGCCCGATCAAGTGCAGAAGCTGAGTATCGTGCAATGGCAAATACAACCCAAGAAATTATATGGATAAAAGGCTTACTCGAAGACCTTGGATGCAACATCAGATTACCCATTCCTCTTCATTGCGACAACCATAGATTAGGTCATCCTCATATCAAAGCTTTGAACATTTTGTTTCCCACTGTTAAGTTCGATCATACCACTTGTCAGTCTTGTATTCTAGGCAAACATTGCAGGAATGTTTTTCCGCCTTCTAGTACTGAATATACAGACTGTTTTGCTCTGGTTCATTCCGATGTATGGACATCTCCGTGCATTTCACATGATAATTTTCGTTACTTTGTGACTTTCATTGACGAGAAATCAAAATATACATGGCTAACACTCCTTAAATCCAAAGGAGACGTTTTTTATGCTTTTGTTCAGTTTCACAGCTACGTATCAACACAATATGATGCCCAAATCAAGTGTATTCGAACGGACAATGGTGGTGAGTACATGAACAAACGGTTTGCGGATTATGTTGCCAAACATGGGATGGAACATCAATCCTCATGTGCATATACACCGCAACAAAATGGCGTTGCGGAACGAAAGAACCGACATCTCATGGAAGTTGCACGGACGATGTTGTTCCACCGCAATGTCCCGAAGCGCTTCTGGAGTGATGCAGTCCAAACTTCCTGTTTTCTTATCAACCGACTTCCGACACGGGTTCTTGGCGATCTGTCACCGTTTGAGGTACTCAATCAAACCAAACCGTCTCTCGAATTTCTAAAGATATTTGGATGTCTTTGTTTTGTCCATGTTCCAGAAAACAGGAGGACTAAGCTCGATGAGAAGAGTCTCAAGTGCGTATTCTTAGGCTATTCTACAAAGCAGAAAGGGTTTAAATGCTTCCACCCAGATACAAACAAAATGCACATCTCGCCAAATGTTGTCTTCATTGAACAACAGGGATATTTTGATAAAGCACTCAACAACAATTTGGATGAGCTTTTGGAGTCTGTCCCAGATTATTCCTCTACTTTACCATTTATTCCTTCAGAGCAACACATGTCATCTTCTGCACCACTACTAGCTGAACAAGCTACATGTTTGCAACTCCAAGAAACAAATGCTCCATCAAGACATGCTGACAACGATGGAGGCTCTCTGCTCAATATTACAGAAGCAGAAATTGTCACGGAGCAGGAACCTTTCGAGCCTGCACACCCTGACCCAACTCAACAACCGCATGTTCAGGACATCTCGGTCACCGAGAGTGTTCCTCTTCGTCGTAGCACACGCCAGAAGACTCCAACCAATCTTAACTGGAAGTTTGCCTACAATGGTCATGCGGTAGCGTATCCCATTCATTCTTTTTGTTCTTTTTCTCATTTTCCTGACCACGATCGTGTTTTTCTAAGCTCTATTGATCGGGGTGTTGAACCACACTCTTACGAAGAAGCCAAACATAGCACGGAATGGTGTGCTGCTATGCGTGACGAAATCTTGGCACTTGAAAAAAATGATACATGGGAATTGGTTCCATTACCTTTAAACAAAACTGCTGTCGGATCTAAGTGGGTATACAAAATCAAATACCACAGCAACGGTGAAGTGGAACGATACAAAGCACGCCTTGTCGCCAAAGGGTTCACGCAAATATATGGGGAAGACTACACCGACACATTTGCTCCGGTTGCCAAGCTTCCCACGGTAAGAGTTGTTCTTTCGATTGCGACTAACCTTGATTGGGAATTATGGCAGATGGGTGTCAAGAATGCCTTTCTTCAAGGTGACTTGACGGACGAAATATACATGCTTCCGCCTCCGGGATACAACGAATCATTCGGCAAGGAGAAAGTCTGCCGACTCAAAAAGGCGATATACGGCTTAAAACAATCTCCCCGAGCTTGGTATTCCAAACTTAGTGATGCGCTTCTTTCTCATGGTTTTTCGAAGAGCAACTCTGATCATTCGCTTTTCACAATTCAGGGGGAATCGGGTATTATTGTTTTACTCATATACGTTGATGATATTATCATTACAGGAAATGATAAAAATGGAATTGTGAAAACCAAAGAACTCCTTAAAAACACATTTGATATTAAGGATTTAGGTAACCTAAAGTACTTTCTTGGTATAGAAGTAACTCGCTCAGATGAGGGATTATTTCTATCACAAAGGAAGTACACGCTTGATCTTCTTGATGTTACAGGAAAACTCGGAGCAAAGCCGACGGGAACACCAATCGAAGAAAACTTCAAAAACCATCCAGAGGGGGAACCATTTGAAGATGCTGAACTCTATCGCAGAGTAGTAGGTAAGCTTATCTATCTAACTGTTACCCGACCTGATTTGTCGTTTGCTGTGCATCAGGTAAGCAAATGTATGCATTCACCTACAACCCGGGATTGGACCATGGTGGAGCGAATTCTCAGATATCTCAAAGGAACGCCGGGAAAAGGAATCTGCATGAGAAGGAACGGACACACAGAGCTTGTAGGATATTGCGATGCAGATTGGGCCGGTGATAGAAATGACCGAAAATCTACAACCGGTTATTGTACATTCGTGGGAGGAAACTTGGTTACATGGAGAAGCAAGAAGCAGAACGTCGTAGCCCGATCAAGTGCAGAAGCTGAGTATCGTGCAATGGCAAATACAACCCAAGAAATTATATGGATAAAAGGCTTACTCGAAGACCTTGGATGCAACATCAGATTACCCATTCCTCTTCATTGCGACAACCAATCGGCCATACATATTGCAGCTAATCCAGTCTTTCACTAAAGAACCAAACATATAGAAGTTGACTGCCATTTTGTTCGAGAAAAAGTGCAGCAAGGAATCGTCTCAACGCCTTATACCAAGAGTTCCGAACAATTGGCAGATATATTCACGAAACCCTCAAGCTACAAGACGATGGACAACGTTCTCTTCAAGATTGGACTTGTAGACCCTCACAAGCCCAACCTTGAGGGGGAATGTTGACAAACAGACTTGCACGACAAATACACCGAAGGAAATTGCAGCAATTGTGGAACTAGACGTTAGCATCATCCTCATCTTTGGAAAGTCAAAGTCTGTAACTACTGAAAATCCAGAAGGATCTCCAGGCTTGTTATTCCATTCCTTTTCTACATTACAAATATTAGAAACTTTCTATTCTTTATAGATTCAGCTTCCATATTTTCTTGTACAGATTTTTGTATATACATGATGCAATACTGAGATGAATAACACAGACATAGAGAATTCTTTGAATCTTCTTTCTCTGGTTCTATCTTCTTCGGTATTTCGGTTCTTATACACACCGAAATACTCTGTTTCTTTTCTGAAATTCTGCAGTTTCTATAGCATGCATGTCCTCATGCAAGTGAACTGTATCTAATGTATACATTGGATCATGCACATTACTGTGCCTCAATCGAGAGATATGATTCGAGCTTTCCATTTGCTTTGTACTTGTCTATCAGCTTTTGCTTCCGGATATCGGATTTCTTGAGATAGTATGGCTTCTTCCCCTGCTTTGCATCTTCTCGTTCTTTCTTCTTGTGTTCTGCTAGTATAGCTGCCCTTCGTTGTGTCGAGTTTCAGCATTTTGTCCTAAGAGAAGAGATCTGAACAAGAAAGAAAAATGAATAGCGATAGAGCCGATTTTACAAATCCTTGATAACTTTGATAAGCCATACCGCATTTACAGGAGAAGGAACCGAGGAAGGAAAGGAGAGGCGACTCCAGGAATCCAGAAGTTCGAAGAAAGAACCACAGGCAGCAGAAACTGGGAGAGGGCGCTGCAAAGGACAAATCAGGACACGTGGAGCAAAATTGCAAAAATAACCTCAAATGTCGATTTGTACTTCACGACATGACTTTCTAGGGTTAGCCATATAACAGAGTATGCAGAGAAGATGATGAAATCGGCTACATTGCAGAGAGCTTTACAAGAGAATATATAGTGTATGTACATGGCTGTAACCCTAGAGACAGAGAAGGAAATATACAGCTATGGAAAGTGGAAGATATTCACTTCCTTACACGCCCCCGCAAGATGGAGGACGATCCGTAACTCCAATCTTGAAACACAGGTCCGTAAACAGAGAGCGAGGAAGTGGCTTGGTAAGTATGTCTGCAAGCTGGTCTTTCGAGCTGACATGAGTGACACGGAGGGTCCCCTTCTCAATCTGTCCTCGAACAAACAGATAATCAAGGGCAAGATGCTTCATTCTGGAGTGGAAGACTGGGTTTGCACTGAGATAAGTAGCGCCTATATTGTCGCAGTAGATACTAGGAGGTTGAGACAGAGGAATTCCGATTTCTGTCAGCAGATTGAGGAGCCATTGAAGTTCAGCGGAGGTGTTCGCCACGGAGCGATACTCAGCTTCAGTTGAGGACCGAGAGACAGACGATTGCTTCTTGGACGACCAGCTAATGGGATGTGAACCAAGATAAGCAATGAAAGCTCCTGTGGATTTGAAATCTGATTGGTCGCCCGCCCAATCGGCATCACTGTAGGCATGGAGGCAGAGAGGATTTGATGCAGTGAGAAACAGACCTCGGGATTGTGTTCCGGCAAGGTATCGAAGAACCCGTTTGATTGCCAACCAATGTAAGTCTGTAGGCTTGTGCATAAACTGGCTGAGCTTGTTCACCGCAAAGTTGACATCAGGACGAGTGAGGGAGAGATATTGCAGAGAGCCGAGAACTTGCCTGTATTCGGACGGGTCTGGAAGCGGAGTTCCAGAAGAGACAGTGAGTTTGATGGCAGAGGACATAGGCGTAGCAACAGGTTTGGCTTCATGCATTTGAGTTCGTTGAAGAATGTCCCTGATGTATTTCCTTTGACAGAGGAAAAGGCCATGGTCTGTTCGAGTTGCTTCGATCCCGAGGAAGAAGGACAGAGGACCTAAGTCTTTGAGTGAGAACTTCACTGATAGAGAGCTGATAAACGAGCTGATGATTTGATCGCAGTCGCCAGTGATCAGAAGATCATCGACATATATGAGGACTATGAGTGTGTGCTGGCCAGAGTTACGGTAGAACAGAGAAGCATCTGAAAGGGAATTAACAAATCCAGAATCAGTGAGATAAGAGCGCAGGGCGGAGTACCATGCTCGGGGTGCCTGTTTCAGCCCGTAAATCGCCTTGCGAAGTTTGCACACATGGTTTGGTTTGTCCTTATCAATGAACCCGGGAGGTTGGACCATGTAGACATCTTCCGAGAGACTTCCTTGGAGAAATGCGTTATTGACGTCGAGTTGTCGGATGGACCAGTGACGGGAGACTGCGATACTTAGAATTAGGCGAATAGTTGCGGGTTTAACCACCGGACTAAAAGTCTCGTGATAGTCGATTCCCGGTCGTTGGTGGAAACCTTTGGCAACAAGTCTGGCTTTGTAACGATCGATTGAGCCATCGGGAAGGTGTTTGACACGGAATACCCATTTGCAGCCAACAATATTGGTAGTGAAATTCGATGGAGCAAGCTCCCATGTCTCGTTGCGAAGAAGAGCGTTAAACTCATCACTCATGGCCAATCTCCAATGTGGTTGTTTGAGAGCTTGTGCTGCCGTAGTTGGAATGTCTGATACCTGATCAGAAACAGAAAAGGCAAACTTAGGGTTAGGTTTTCTAACATTCGCCTTTGCTCTTGTGACCATTGGGTGGTTGTTGACAGATGGATCTGGAATGATTGTTGTGCTGGTGACTGGAACCACTGGAGCAGAAGAAGATATCAACCGATCTGGACTGTCATGTTGAGGTAATGGCCTTGAGTCCGGCTCATCTGCAAAATTGTCAAGTGTAGGGCTAATCTCAGTGATCCGAGGTGATTGATCTGCACTGGGAGGCAGGTCTAGAGCGGGGTTCAGAGATGGCAGAGTGAATGGCGATATTGGCTGAGCAAAGGGTTCATCGGAGAGTGGAGACAGTGCTTCTCGGTTTGGTGGACGAAGAAACAGATGGGGAGATGCAAAGGGGAAGACTGACTCGTAGAAGACAACATGACGAGATACAAAAACTCGAGCCTTGATAGGATCAAGACAAAGATAAGCGCTTTGAGTGGGAGAGTAGCCTAGGAATACACATGGAGATGAACGAGAGTCAAGCTTGTGGGCTGAGTAAGGGCGCAGCCACGGGAAGCACAAGCAGCCAAAAATTTTGAGTTTGGTATAGGTCGGTGGTGTTCGAAACAAGAATTCGAATGGTGTTTTCATGGCAAGGTTTGGTGTTGGCATGCGGTTTATGAGGTAGATTGCAGTGGAGAATGCGTAAGACCAATATGATCGTGGGAGAGATGCATGCATAAGAAGTGAGAGTCCTGTCTCGACGATATGTCGATGCCGACGCTCGGAAATGCCATTGTGTTCGGGTGTGTGGGGAGGAGTAGAATAGTGGGAGATACCGTGATGGCTAAGGAATGAGGAGAGAGCAACATATTCGCCCCCGTTGTCGGTATAAAAGTTGATGATTTTTGTGGAAAATTTGTTTTCGACCAGGGACTTAAACTTGATAAAGAGATCACGAACATCAGATTTTCTTTTGATAGGATAGAGCCAAGAGTAGCGGGTGAAGTGGTCGACAAACAAGACATAATACTTAAAGCCATCAACGGATATAAGAGGTGATGTCCAAACGTCTGAAAATAAATATTCAAGGGGACGCGATGAGACGATGGTGGAAACGGAGAAGGGAAGTTTGTGACTTTTATTGCTAGAACAAGAAACACAATGTGATGACAATGAATCCCGAGACAATGGTAATGCATGATTTGAAACAACATGTTTGAGAATAGGCAAGGACGGATGACCAAGACGTGAATGCCACTCGGACAAAGTGGACTTGAGACTCGAGAAAGCAACAATGGAAGACACGGGTGATTTTGGAGTTGGCCATTCATAAACCCCGTCTCTAGTTTTTCCGGTGAGGAGTGGCGCCCCCGTGTTTAGATCTTTCACCTGAAACATATTAGAGAAAAATTCCACAGACACTTGATTAGTTTTGCAAAGTTTATGCACGGAAACAAGGTTTTTCCGAATGGCGGGTGCACATAGAACGTCATCAAATGATAATGAGCGGCGAGGTAGGGAAATAGAGAGGGAACCAGTGTGTGTGATTGGCAAACCTGTGCCATCTCCGACGACAACGTCGTCTGTTCCTTGGTAGGGCTGATGCAGTTCCAGATTCTGCAAGTCTGAGGTGATGTGGTGCGATGCACCACTGTCGAGCAACCAAGGAGTTGAATCGTAATAGGCACCCATAGCATTATATGCAGCAGGCGACATCATGCTCGAAGTGTGGTGGAGGTGCTGATCTGAGGGAGGCGCGCGTGGATTCTGTTTCGTTGCCGTGACGAGGCGAAACGTCGGACAGAATTTTGCACTGTGGCCTTGAGTGCCACAAGCCTGACAGCGCCCTTTGTAACCACCAGAATGTCCGGAGTGGGAGGAGCTGGACCTCCAATTCGAGACAGGGGTTCTGGAGTGTGAATGAAAGCGACGATTCCTGGTGATGTTGTTTGCTGTGACAGGGAATCCAGAGGGCAGAGTCACCGAGGAGGCTGCCAGTTTTGCTTCGTGATTGATGAGCTTTTCGTGCAGCTCTTCAATTGTGATCGCAGTGTCCTTTGCATTGACAACGTCGACAATTGGTTTGTATTCTTCTGGCAGGCCTTCGAGAATGGCTTCGAGGATGTCCTCATGCTCCATCGGTTTCGAGAGGATGGCTAACTCATCAGTCTTGGAGGTTATGAACCTGAGATATTCGTCCACTGTCTGCGTACCCTTGGTGCAACGTTTCACTTGATCTCGGAGTTGCAGAATGTGGCCACGAGAAGCTTTGCCATATGTGTTGGCGAGAGTTCGCCAAGCATCACGACTAGAGGCAGAGCGGGCAATGATTGGCTGGAGATTAATTGATAATGCTCCGAGTAAGGAGCTGAAGATGAGCCGGTCTTGTTGCTTCCAAGGCGCAAAGGCTGGGTTGGTTTGAGGCACACCATCTGTGAGGATGGTTGGCGATGGTACGACCGAGTTCTCGGTGATAAAGCACTCGAGGTTGTGACCCTCGAGAAGGGCTCGGACTTGTACACTCCATGTGAAGTAGTTTGTTGATGTCAGCTTCGTAACATTTGACATGTTACAGGTGAGGAGAGTTTTGGTCGGATCTAGGAGATTAAAGGTTGCCGCTGTCGGATCTGAAGTGGGCAGAGGAGCCACTGGTTCAGGATTGATGGTGTGGGTTGCATCTGGCGTTGAAGACATGATGCTGGACAGGAAAAAAAACGAAGAAAGTTGGATCTGTGGTGTTAACCTTGTGGCTCTGATACCATATAACAGAGTATGCAGAGAAGATGATGAAATCGGCTACATTGCAGAGAGCTTTACAAGAGAATATATAGTGTATGTACATGGCTGTAACCCTAGAGACAGAGAAGGAAATATACAGCTATGGAAAGTGGAAGATATTCACTTCCTTACAAGCCATTATGAAATTGAATACGTGGCACTTTTATGTGAACTTTTGGAGTGAAAAACTTATTCTTTCACTTTTCCAAAAAATTTAAAACTCACAAACATTTTTTGATTTTTTTCTTCTCCCAAAAAGATTTCGTTGCGATTCTAATAACAATTTTCTTAGTTTTCTTGTTATACTTGTCAGATTTCTATCTATGACGAGATCTGATACTCCAAAGTTGAAGAATTTGAGAATGCATGGAAAGTGTTCGATAAAAATCCTCAGAGAAATTTTGGCTTTTAAAACATCATACTGGTCATATCGGTCAGACTTTGGTCATACGGTCAGAATTTGGTCTGACGGTCAGACTTTGGGTTAAGTTGATAGATTTTTTTACACATGGAATTAGATCATCAAAACGATGAAAATGTGTCTTTATAACCCTTAAACAACTGTTTGAATTGTTTAAACTTAATTTAGGTCTTTATTTTTCATGTACAAATGGTCATACCGACCAGACTTTGATCATACGATCAGACTTTGGTCATATAGTTAGACTTTGGTCAGACGATCAGACTTGTTGAAAATTGATGAATTTGTCATTTTAAAAGTCTTAACATGGTAATAATCATCCCATATAACAAATTTTCAAGTTTAAATCGGTCATACAATCAAATGATTACACGATCAGACTTTAGTCAAACAATCAGACTTTGGTCATACGATCCGACTTTGGTCATACCGATCCGACTTTGGTCAAACAATCAGACATTGGTCATACGGACAGACTTTGGCTAGACGAGCAGACTTTGGTTATACCGATCATACTTTGTTAGACGATATACTTTGATCATACGATCATACCGCCAGACTCGTCATACGGTTATACTAGTCATACTTTTTCAAAAATTATGAATTTAAAAGTATTGATCAAACATGTTCTTTATATATAGAATTTTGTAGCTTATTAGGGTTTTGTTTTGATTCGATTCGATGGAATGGAATAATATAATTTAAGCTTACACTAATCAAATTTCTCCTATATAGCGAAGATTTGATACTCCAAAGTTGAAGAATTTGAGAATGCATGGAAAATGTTCGATAAAAATTTCCAAAGAAATTTTGCCTCTCGAAATGTCATACCGATTATACCGATCAGATTTTGGTCATACTGATCATACTTTTTCATTGTAAATATAAAGTATTAGTAGTATTTGTGTAACATATTAAATTTTCGAATCGTTTAAATTTAATTTAATTTAGACCTTTTATTTTCGTGTCTAAATGGTCAGATGGTCATACTATGGTCATACACATATACAACTTTTCGAATCATTAAAATTTAATTTAAACCTTTCATTTTCGTGTCCAAATAGTCAAACGATCATACTATAGTTAGACGGTCATACCTTGGTCAGACGGTCAGACTTGTTCGAAATTGCACGATTCATCGTTTTAAAAGTGTTAACATCGTAGTAATCATATCATATGACAGATTTCTCAAGTTGAAATTGGTCGTAACAATATGGATTGAGAACCTTTTTTGAATGTCAATGTAACTATTTCCAAAGAAGACCTAAAGTACTAGTAGTGTTTGTATAACACATTGGATACAATTGACTTATGTTGGGAGATTTTTTTTTCATGTGAAATTAGAACTCCAAAATGATGCAGTAGTATTTTTATAATCCCTATACAACTTTTAAAATAGTTTAAATTTAATTTAGGCATTTCTTTTTCGTACCCAAATGGTCATACAGTCATATGATCAGACGGTTATACCTTGGTCAGACGGTCATACTTGTTCGAAATCGTACGATTCATCGTTTTAAAAGTGTTAACATCGTAATAATCATACCATATGACATGTTTTTCAAGTTGAAATTGGCCGTAGCAATACGGATTGAACACCTTTTTTGGATGTCAATATAACTCTTTCTTTGTTCCAAAGAAGACCTAAAGTATTAGTAGTGTTTGTGTAACACATTGGATACAATTGACTTATGTTGTGAGATTTTTTTCATATGAAATTAGAACTCCAAAACGATGCAGTAGTACTTTTATAATCCCTATACAACTTAAAAATAGTTTAAATTTAATTTAGACCTTTCTTTTTCGTACCCAAATAGTCATACGGTCATACGATCAGACGGTCATACCTTGGTCAGACGGTCATACTTGTTCGAAATCGCACGATTCATCGTTTTAAAAGTATTAACATCGTAATAATCATATCATATGACATGTTTTTCAAGTTGAAATTGGTCGTAGCAATACAGATTGAATACCTTTTTTGGATGTCAATGTAACTCTTTCCAAAGAAGACCTAAAGTATTAGTAATGTTTGTGTAACACATTGGATACAATTGACTTATGTTGGGAGATTTTTTTTTCATGTGAAATTAGAACTCCAAAACGATGCAGTAGTATTTTTATAATCCCTATACAACTTTTAAAATAGTTTAAATTTAATTTATATCTTACTTTTTTGTACCCAAATGGTCATACGGTCATACAATCAGACGGTCATACCTTGGTCAGAACTATGTATTGATTCATTGGTTTATGAATGCATTACTTTTCCCGTTATATGATTAGCATGTTTGTTATATTATGGTAAATATCCTTGAATCATTGCAGATGATTCTAAATTTCCTGGTCAGTTATCATTGTGGGAACAATGATGAATTAAGACCAGCATGATGTGTGATAGATGATTATGATCATATGCATTAGATGCAAATCACAATCATGGGTTCTCGTTTGGAACGAGTTACTGGATGACCCGCATGAGATTGTCACATGGACATGAGTCATGACTTGAATCTCATACAGCGGTTCGTTCTTGGATCCTCAGACCTGAGATGTCTAGAGTATCTGATATGAGGAGTGACGTGTCTTGACTGCGTCAAACGTCGTCTTTAACCGGATGATCATAACGGCGTTGCTCAGATACGTTCACGAATCATATGCAGATAGTAGACATGCAATACGGGACTTGTCACCTCCTACGCAGGAGAGATGTCGCTGGGCCCCTCGTGGAAATCGGACTGTGAAAATGCGTGGCCACGCTATAGATGAATGTACATCTATTTTATCAGTCGGTTTGCCTAGACGAGTAAGCGGTTGAACTTGAAGGGTGGCTCATACCATGCCCTTGTTCAACATATGACATCGTGAGACAAAGGATCAGAACTCGAACTATTGCTGGCTTTGTTAGATCACCTCTAACTCTATTCTAGGTGGGTAGTCATGGCGTCTTGTTAGAGGCTAACCATGACTTGTGGTTCGGGAAATGTTTCCGAAGCCACTGCCACTTCGAATGGGCCTACAGGGTCACACACCATTAGGGATGGATCACACGTGAAGAGAACAACGCGAGAAAAGAGCGACGGAGCGATCTGGAAGAGTTCCAGATGGCCAGACCGTCCGGTCCAGACCTGGACCGGACGGTCCAGCCGTTCCGGAACGTTCGTTCCGCTGAGGAACGGACGAACCGTTCCGCAAATGCTAGACCGTGCGTTCTACGTTATAAAACGGACCGTCCGTTCTGCGTAGAATCAGAACGTTCGTTCCAGGCCTGGAACGGACGGTCCGACTTACGGGCAGTTTTCGGTTTTCGCGTTTTAAGGGTTTTGGGCAATTCTAATTAAAGTGAGAGCCGCCACAAACCCTAAAGCAAGAACCTCAGACGTCCTAGATTCTGATGAGAGCTTAGAGAAGCTTGATTTTGAGTTATAGAGATTGGAATATCGATTCCAAGTCAAGGACATCGGTTTTTCTCTTCACGAATCCTAGCAGATACGTTCCAAAGCGTTGGAATTCATCCCGCGGTGTGGATACGTGTAGAGGAGTTGTGCTTTCAACTCTCGGTGATTAAAACAGGCCCTGGATCGATTGATACTTCCAGATCTTGAAAGAACGAGGTAAGTATTCGAATCCCACGACGATATACACGATTGTTCGGGTTATTGCACAATTGGTTTTTGTGTGACGTTTGGCTAGGTTTAGATCTTTCCTTCCGCTGCATGAAACCTAGAAACCAAACCCTAGATCGATGAGATCGCATGCTAGGAACCCGAAGGGAACCCCAACAAGACGGTCATACTTGTTCGAAATCGCACTATTCATCGTTTTAAAAGTGTTAACATCATAATAATCATATCATATGACAGATTTCTCAAGTTGAAATTAGTCGTAGCAATACGGATTGAGCACCTTTTTTGGATGTCAATGTAACTCTTTTCAAAGAAGACCTAAAGTACTACTGGTGTTTTTGTAACACATTGGATACAATTGACTTATGTTGGGAGATTTGTTTTTTCATGTGAAATTAGAACTCCAAAATGAAGCAGTAGTATTTTTATAATCCCTATACAACTTTTAAAATGGTTTAAATTTAATTTAGGCCTTTCTTTTTCGTACCCAAATGGTCATACGGTCATACGATCAGACGGTCATACCTTGGTCAGACGGTCATACTTGTTCGAAATCGCACGATCCATCGTTTTAAAAGTGTTAACATAGTAATAATCATATCATATCACAAATTTTACGAGTATGACCAGTTTACCAATTTGATGATTATGATCAGTATTACCAATTTTGCGAGTATGACCAGTTTGACCAATTTGACAAGTATAACCAGTTTAGGAGTATGACCAGTGTGTGACCTTTTCGACATGTATGTATGACCAGTTTTCCGAATTTTTCCATTTTGACGAATTTCACAAATTTAATGATTTTGACCGGTTTGAGTCACGTGAATCATGGTATTACTGATATATATGTCATATTTGTTTCATCTGTATCATCTGAATTAAATATAAAGATGACAAAACAACAAATCACAAATGCCCACACTTAATAATGAATTTTAGAAAAATACTTATGGATTATTCACATATGTGTTTAATCGATGAATTGTCTCAAGCTTTTACTTGTTTTTCATAACAAATTAGCTGAAAAAAAGGCTGTAGATGAAGAGAGCTCGGAGACAGAGAACGTTTGAGAGGAGAAAGAGATTTTGCAGGTTCGACATATGCGAACGAAGAGAGAGAGAGGTGGGAGAGGAGAGAGAGAACCGAAATATTTTTATTTTAAATTTAATAATAATTAAAAAAGTAAGGGTATTTTTGGAAAGATACAATTATAAGGTTAGTAGATGATGATGTTTTTTAAAAAAAAAAAGTCAAGGTCATACCGTGAATTAAAAATGACATTTAAAGTCATTTTTGCAATTCCCCCGACACGTGGAGGCTGCAGGAATAATTCGGTTATGGGTCGACAAGGAAACATGCCCAAGGTTGGATTTGGGTATGTGTCAGAGAGTGGTGTTCCTCTCAACGTTATTTTGTATTTCCCTTGTTCTGGAGATTTCTGAGATCAAAAGTGGCATTTTTCTTTTTACAGATGTGTTCCTGTTACCAACACGTCGAAAGAAAGAAGTCAAGGTTTTGATTATAACGGTGTGTCCAACACAAAGACTTGCCTTCCTCGGACCTTGAACAAGGTTTTGGGCGCTAATGCTCTGATGTGGTGATTTTGGGTCTGCGGTCTTGGATGAGATGAGGTCAGTAATGGATTTCGAATTATCCAGTGCTGTGATTTCATATTTTTAGATGTTATTGTTCTACCAACTTCTGTCTAATTCTTACATATTAAGAGCATGTTGCATTATGAGTTTCAGCTTCAAAGTTTGTATGGGCAAAGTTCTAAAGATGCCCCTCTTGTTCTTGGAGGTCACGAATGATTATGGTTGGCTACAAATACAATGTGGATGTGATGTTATATATGTGTACTGCATGCTCTGTCTTTTCCTTCATAATCAGTGGAATTCCATGTTCCTGTAATTGTATTTGTTGCCTAGTCCTTGTGACCAATAGTGTACTTGTCATTTGGTTTTCGTATTGAATTTGGTTCGGTTCGGTTAGATTCTTGGTTTACCAAATGAAAAATGATCTCGAATGGACCAAATAGAACCGGGTAAGCTTCTTTTGTGATATTCATCTATATATAAAGTGGGTATGTTTTTTTGTTGAATGGGCTGAGAAATAAATATTAAATTTTGAATTTCTTGATTGTTTCTTGTGTGACTTATCCAATCTGTTTTATCTGCTTATATTTTTGTACAGGCTGCCCATTGTGCTTGATTTGGTAATTAAGTTTATAATTTTGGGTTCTTTAATTAGAGAAATAATAATCAACTCTAGGAAAAAAATAGTTAAATATCAGCCATGCCCATATGCTCATGTAAAATATTTGGCTATCGTATTATTTTATTTTTCGAACTGTTTTATATTTTAAGTTTTAACCTAGAAAGTTATGGGGGTGGGGGGCAAAAATCGTTAACTTTAATTTTTATAAAAGTAAACAAGGAATTATGTCACATCAATTTATTAAAATACTAGATGAATCTGAATTTAATTATCCGATCCCCTTGATAAAATATGAGTGGGTTTTAATTATTTGTTTAGCGTAAAAACGTTTTAGCCAAAAGAAGGAATATAATGAATGCTATGGAGCTGTGGTACGAGTTGTAAATTAAAATATTGGAACCTTTATTTAAAAATTAAAAAAAAAAGAGTATAAAAACCCCAAGAATGAAAGAGAGTGGTTGATTATCCGATAGTTAACGCCTAATTAAGATGGAAAGAGAGGTTAATCATAATTAACGTTAAAGTAAAACATTTACCAAAAAGAGAAACGGTCTGATTAGGAAGCATTAGGCAGACAGATCCGAGGTGGACCACTATAATGTATAACCTAATGTATTATTTGGTCGCAACCTACTTATAATTACAATAAGAATAATACATGGCTTATTCTCAAATCAATATTTTTATTCCGTATAGTTTGTGTGTGCATGGGCGCTTAATCAATATTTTTGTTTCGTATCGCGTGCGGTGTATTTAAATTATAATTATTAAATTTGGTTTCTTTTTTTCTTGTCGTTACAAAATTAACGCGTGACAGAAAAAGAACCGTACGAACTCCCTTCCGTTCCGTGGATGGGAGTCGCCGTCGAGGAAGTGAGCGAGCAGTCAAAGTGGAATTACACAGCTAAGTATTAGATGTTCACCAATATATATATATATATATATATAAGTGGATATGTAAACATGTGTTGATTACACACAAGCATATATGTGCTATATATGACTTTTGATCGACCAACTTTGTTGAGATTGTGTGCGTATGAATTAAATTACTTAATACCTTTGTATATTTGAAGATTTTTTTTTTGTACTTTCGTATCTAAAGTTTTTTTTTTTTGTCATCCGAAAGGATTTTTTTTTTGTTCCTACTAGTTCAAAGCATTTAAGTACAAAATATCTTAATATCCAATGAAAATACTTATAGAGTTTGATTGTAATTGTTTACAAAACGCAGTTTTTGAATCTCGAAATATTTTTAGATGACGTTCTAAATTTTGCCTCTATGGGCGTAATTTCAATTATAAAAAATGATAAAATATACACTATATATTTATATATATTTTTCCAAATGTAAAAAAGGCTTTAGAACTGCTGTTATTTTAAAACAGAGGGAATAAACTTATTGTTTCATTGAACTTCTTTAATTAGGAATATAACGAGGATTTTCAAACATTTTACACATTTACTATATAGAGCGTCGACTTTAGAAATGTGACAAAAGACGAACAAAAATAAATCAAGGGATACATAATTAATTAAGTACAGCCTATTATCGTTATTATTAACATCCAAATCATTGGAATATTTCGCAAAAATCTCGAACAATTAATAATAACACAATTACAGGAATAACCCCACCGAATCCCACGACCACAGCATTAGCCATTAGGGCAAACCAAAAAATCAGAACCAAGTAGAAGTGAGTAAAGAACAACTGGATTTGACACGCAATGCCCACGCAATTCACTATGTTCCCAATCCCATATTTAAACCAATTATATTAATCTCGTCCTAAACCCTAAAACAACACACCAACATACTTATTTGCTATTTTTCGTAACTACACATCTATACTTACACTCTGTTTCCCTCATTGTTGTGTGTGTGTGTGTGTATATAATGGATGACCCTAAAAATCCTACCAAACACATTATAACCAAAGCTTCCTCTCCATCAAATGTTCCAACTCACACGTGTGACACTCTCTCTCGCACGTGTGAAAACCCTCCAACACTTCAAGCTGCTGTTCCTTCTGCGGCTTCTCCGGCTATGGCCACCGCTGCTTCCTCCGTCTCCGGTGGCCGGAAAAGGCACCCGGTTTACCGGGGAATTCGATGCCGGAGCGGCAAGTGGGTCTCTGAGATCCGCGAACCCAGGAAGACGACAAGAATCTGGCTCGGGACCTATACCACGGCGGAGATGGCCGCCGCCGCC
>NW_010965019.1:1355396-1387924 GCF_000463585.1 Tarenaya hassleriana
TGGCCGCCGCCGCCTATGATGTGGCGGCTCTCGCCCTCAAGGGCAACGAGGCTGTCTTAAACTTCCCAGAATCTGCCACGTCGTACCCTGTCCCGGGCTCCACCTCAGCGGCGGATATAAGGCTCGCGGCCTCCACTGCGGCTGCGGCGGCGAAGGAGAAGGAGAAGAGGAACTGTGGGTTAGGTTCTTCGGCGACGCGTGAAATTTACGGAGGCAGTGACGTGGCAGTGGGTCCGGCGGAGTTTGTGGATGAAGAAGCGATCTTGAACATGCCCAGTTTGCTTGCTGACATGGCGGAGGGGATGCTGGTTTCACCGCCGTGGATGGGGTCTCCGCCGTCGGATGACTCGCCGGAGAATTCGGACGGTGGAGACCGCTTGTGGAGCTATTGATCAGTTCGTATCATGCTGTCTATACATATATATATATATATATGTATGTATATGCGATCATGCATCTTTCTGTTTGATGAGATATCAATTACATATATCTTATACCAAATAATCGCATTATATATACACACGTAAGAATAAAGTCTGGAAAGTCTGTGCTTGGAGACCTAAGAATCTGACCATGTATAAATCTGGAATTGCATGTCGATTTCTGAATGTTGGGGTGTTTTGGATTTTGGATTAGGGTTAGGCTTGTACTTTATGTTTTGTAGACGATCATTATTGATTTGATCGTATAATTAATGCAATGAGAATACGAAGCTCTTCGCTAATTCCAGGACCAGGAGTTTTGATCACTCTCTTTCGGCTATATGTGTGCATGCGTATGTATGTGCTTGCTTCTGCCACACTCTCATGATACTATATATGTTTGATGTAATTATTGATAAAATAATGTGAACTTATATATATATACACAAATGTGTGTGTGTGTGTGTTCATACGAAACGAAAAATTAAAGTTTTTGCCAAAATTGTTGTGAGATGACAAATAATTTCAGATCTGTGTGTGCATATACATACATATATATGTACACACACATATATATATATATATATTGATCAACCAACTTTTACTTATATATTCATTAAAAAAACATTCCCTCTTTTAAACAGACATCATAATATAAATTGATTATATAGCTTTTATTACGATATGAACAAGCAAGTGAATTATTGGGTCGTGAGATAATGTTGCTCTATTTATCGACGTTAGTTTATATGCACAGACACACACGCGAGGGCACACACACACACACAAGCATACATATATACATATACATACATATATATGTACGTACATATATCTATGTACATATATATATGTATTGTTTTTGTACGTACTTCTTGATAATAAACGTACGACCATTGACCTAGTGATTGAAAATTAGTTACGAGTCCTATCGTGTTGTCATTCGCAGATATCTTTTATCAAACGGCAATGAAGTGCCGTCATTAAACAATATATAACCTATACTATATACTTTAAAACAATCTCTATATATTGTGGTCATAAAGGGTATTTAGAACCATTACTGAATGATCATTATACGAACTTCTTGAAGACAGTTTTTCGAATATCATGAATTTCGATATATAGTAGCTTAAGCAAATAATGAAGGTATTTGGAGATTTGGTCCGACTGATGCGCCAGACTTTGTATTATATTCATTCGAAATTATTCGAACTTATCTCTTATTTGAGTCCATATTGATTCGTGACATAGAACATATGGAATAAACCAAAAGGTGGAATGTGAACATCTATATATAATTGCAAAGGGGTGAATCTTTAGAAATAATTAGGGGTCTAATTATTTCGAGATTGAAATTTGGAAGTGAGGGGGACCAAATATCATAGAAAATAAAATCCAAAGGAAGAAAGATGGAGAAGCGAACCCACAACGCATAAATTTATAAAAGTGTTTTGTAATAATATTATCTCGTCTTTGGAAAAAGCAGCAGAGAAACTCTTTTCACCATAGAGAGACAAAATGGAGATGATGTTGGCTTTCTTTCATTATGTCTATCACTAAGTTCTCTATAGCACAATCTTTTAACCTTTTTTCAAACTACATATATATATATATATGTATGTATATATATATTTATTGGAAAAAATTAATTTTACTGGCTTTCGATTAGGGTTTGAAGGAATGGTGGGTGCCTGTTAAAATGTCTAAAGACACTTATCTTTTGAAATGATCATTAATCATAAAAAGATGTTATGTGCCTCCTTTTATAAAAATATATTATAACTTATGATAATTAGTGAACTTTTGAAATGATAATTAATTCGGCTTGTCTCTTCTGATTAAACATTTCCACTGTTTAAGCATATATTATATATGGCTATTTATATATTTGAAACTTATTTCACTTTGCACTGCTTTTTTCACCTCATCCTATCTTCCTCTTACGTTCGACAACCTGTCCTACCTCCATCCATATATATATATATATGGTTGATACAAAGGAAATGAAAGGATGGATATTGAAACTAGTGGTAGACAATTTAAATAGTGTTGGGAATTGAATAACAAGTAATTGTATAGATATTGAATTGAATGTGAATATTGTTATAAATTTTTCCAATATCAAATTAATTGTATTTGAATTGAATATAAAAATAACAAAAAAATAATAAAATAAAAGTCTATGCAGAAAATAAGAATTTTTATTGAAATTTGGATTCTAGCAAGCTGAATAATACTCTAAACCAAATAAAAAAACTCATTCAATGATATAATTTTTGTAAAACTTATGAAAATAAATCCAAATATGATCAAATTAAACCTGAAAATTTTAACGCTTTAGAGTACTTAAATCCAGAAAATTTAAGAAGAATGTATTTTAAAAACAAAATAAATGAACAAGAAGAAAAAGAGAAAATAATTATGTGCTTTTTTCTTTTCCTCATAGAGCAGACAACACATCTCTTTTGCCATATCCCATGGACCCATCCTCTCTTTTATACATGAACATAAACACATATAGCGTCCAAAATAACCCCCCTTTAATTTGCAGTTAATGCCCAATATCCAAATTTCAAAGATAATTAATTATCGCTGATCATCTAACTAATTTCTAATTCTATATATATATATATCATTCTGCGTATATATTACATCGTAATTAAAAGATTCGATAAAATTGCTTTTCACAAAAAAAAAAAAATCAAACAACGAGCAAAATTAAGAATATTATTGAGATTTTGAGACGGTTTTTTCGTGAAAGACAAATTCGTCAAATAACGTGTCCTTGTCTCTGTCTCCGTCGAAATCCTAAGAAAAGGGCCACAGAACTAACACTTATAAAGACTCCTGCAATTGTATGACACATACGTGCGTGTATATACACACGTTCCGTACATTTCAATATAGTATACATATATATATATATATATAATGTGTATGTGTGTAAGATATTTAGGGCCGACTTACGTCTGACTATTGGCTAAGTCGGCCGTATGAAACGATTTGAAGAGTGACAATTTTATGGTGTGTTTGATTCGTTCGTACTTTCCAAATTCAAAAGAAATATTTTTCAAAAAGGTTAAAAACACAAATGATTACATTGCACTTATTATATTAAATATATTAATTCGCGTTTTAGGAGATATAAATATAAAATTAACCAATATTTTTTTATTAATTTTACATAAACTAATTTAAATAATTAATTACCCGATTTGACAATCACCATTTATAAGTTTTGCACGGCAGTTCGTTCATATAAATTATTGGATATTACCACTGCAATTCTTTTCTGGCACTGAATTGAACTGACAATTGTGTTAATGTTTTTTTCCTAAAAAAACATGGGATTGCTTTCTTCATTGGTTGGTTTCTCGTTTTCATGAAATCTAACATAAAAGAAAACATGCAGATTTTGTTGGGGCCCATATAGCGTATACGTTAGACGAGCCGAAATTCGATTTTGTAAGACTTTGAATTCAGCAGAAAATTTTGAAAAGTTGAATAAAAGGAACTCCATAAAAGACTTTGAATATATATATATATATGCATACAGATATATAAATATATATGATTTGTTGACAAAAAAAAGTGAGTATTTTGTGAGATACTAATAACATGGCCGACACGGTCCCTTTTACTCCTCTTCTCTTCCTCTTCTTTGTTCTTTGCCGGTTGTTCATGTGTCTCTCTCCCCATGCATTCTCTCTCTCTACATATATATATATATATATATATATATATATAACGACAAATTAGATCTATTTTTTTTTATACCTTTTCATGATGGAATCTCGAGTGTAGATACATTTTCAGTACTATGTAGGCCGGGAAATGGAAATTGATATACAACCTATCTTATCAATGTTTTCTATGATTGATACCGCGATATACGACACACATGCATGATTTTGTAGGACTGCTTGTTAATATACATGCGTGTATATATGAAAGAAACATAAATTAATAATATATTATATTCGTTTTGTTTGGCAATATAGTACAACCTTCCCACGAGAGAGAGAGAGAGATGTAACGTTCTTGAATTGCTTTGTAAGTTTAGCCAATCAATCATATGGAAACATTCTATATATCTCGATTTCTAAGATCTATAATTCAGACAATATAGAATTCTGGTTACAAAGTTTCGATTCCCCAACACATATTACGTGGGGTCCATGGTTTAGTGATGTTTTACTCGAAAGTTTATCGGGTTTTTGGTCCAACTATATCTACCAATGGACCGATCTCCACGCTTGAATTTGAACACGAGGTAAGAGTATATTTTGTGTATTCTCTTACCGCTAGTTCACCCAAATTTGGGTATCTTTTAATGGATTAATTAAAAGATTGGATTCTATCGTAATTACTTTCTGATGCAATTGAAAAAAATATTATGTGTTGGTTTTTGTTTCATTAATGTTTGTTCTAATGGAGAATTTATAATTTCATATTAGTTTATCGATTGATTTTTAATAAGTTATGGAAATTAACGTTAAAACTCTTCACATTTGTAATCATATTCTTAATATTTTTAGTCTTCAAATGACACTAGGTTATATCATCCGACAAATATATATATATATATATATAATATTGTGTGTGTGTGTGTGTGTGTTAATTATAAAGCCTTCGGTTGAATCCATGGGTTTGGGGCCCAATTCTTTCTTTTTTTAATTAAAGTTTTTAACCTAAAAAGGAGAAATAAAATACAAAGAAACCTTTTAGATGTTTCACTTTGGACAAGTGAAGTCCTAAGTCGTTGCATTGGTAGGTAGCAAGTCATAAAACATATATATCCCACAACGCCTTGCATTATATTTTGACTTACCAAACACATATATCATTGAGATTGCTTACTATTCCTTCGAATTTAATTTTCAGACCCCTCATAATATTTTTTTTTTAAAAGTTATTTCCTGCAATAATTGGCATGAAACATTTGTGATCTTGAACAGAAATATTAGTAAGATTTTCACAACATTTTAATCTAAACGTTTATGCATAAAAAATAACCAAATGTTTCAAGCTCACAACAGATTATATAAATCAAATAGCTTTGGGTCGTTTACCAATATTTCACAAAAGCTATAAATAAAATCTTGTACTAAAATTGAATATCAAAATGATACTACTTTTCTCACAAATAAATGTCATGTACGGATTAATATGCTTTCATTGAATAAAAATTGATAAAAATGGGCTGCTGATATCAATGATCCGAAAAAGCCCAAACCCATTTTGAAAATGGGCTCACATTCACTTTAATGGGCTTTGTGTAATTCGAATTTATTCCCAAATAAAATTAAAAGGTAAAATCCTTGAAGAGGGGAAAATAAATAAAACGAGGAAAAGGTGAGGTGTGGGACACACGCACGCGCAAGTGACACTCACTGGACATGACGAAGCATTCATTGCATGAAAAGATTGACAAACATGGCCGACATGTCCCATTTTCGTAATGACATTTAATATATATTAATATATACATTACACACACTTTATAATATATATGATTTGGCCTTATTATTGTTGGATATTCCCGGCGTATTAGCTGCTCGTTGGTCTAATCAACGAGATAATGGTTCACATCTAAGCATTTAGTGTAGTTTTTTTTTATGTATGTAATGTGGGAATACATAAGACAGTTTCTTCACATTTTTCATCTTCTCTAATTCAAATATAGAGTTGAAGAACTTGTATTATATATGTGCGTAACGATGGCCGGAATAATCTATTCACAATACAATACAATGGATTGTGGCATATATAATGTTAAATTATAAAAATGCTGATATAAAAACGTATAGAGAAGAATATAAATCGAGATATTTGTACATATGTTGTAGGGCATGGAAATGTGAAATAATAAAATCGATTTTGTTTATGAAAAATAAACAAAAAAGATATGGGCGCGTGGGTTAAAGAGTGTTCCCACGGGAAGCCCACGTGTTGCTTTACTTGTATGTTTTCCAAACATGGAAAATGGTCACGTGAGTGAAATCCGAAACCAAACCTATATCAAAATAAATACGCTTTCATAAATTTGGAATTAAATAATACAAATATCTCTCTTTCCTCTTAAAAGTTCAACACAGTGATTTTTGAACAAGCTTAAGACTTATGTTTGACCAGAGACTTTCGCTGTTAGGTCTGAATATAGTAAATTAACGAATAAATAATATTCAAATTCTATAAATTGCCATTATTACATTTCCGATCATATCTATAATTTGTAAAACGGGTTTTAAGTGATTTCCTAGGTCATCGTTAATTAACTCTAACAGTATTTTCTGATACTATTTATATACGCGAAATTGTGATGATAATAAATATAATTAGCACGTATTTAATTTTTTATAAAAAATAACAGTAAGGGAAGCATAAGCAAATCCTGGGTGATACTAATAAAGAGCATATTTCTCGGTTCTGCCAGGGTGGCAACTTTTAAGAACCTCCATGTATGCTGCGTGTCCATCTCGCACCCGGTGGGTCCCACAGTATCCTATATATTCAAACTCTCACTCTGACTCTGCTTCACAACTCCCAGCAGACTCGAAAAAAAAAACACATCACATCTTTTTTTTTCCCCCGTTGAAGTAAACTCGGATTCCAGATCGATATCAAGACACGTACGAAGTTTCCGGTGAAAAATCTATCCGTTTTCGTCTTCCAAGTTAGGTTCAGTTCACCGGAAGTTGCACCGGAGAGATGGAAAATGACGATTTTGTCCTCGCCGAGATGCGACCGAAGAAGCGAGCCGGTCGGAGAGTTTTCAAGGAGACACGTCATCCAGTCTACAGAGGCATCCGCCGCCGGAACGGCGACAAATGGGTCTGCGAGGTTCGAGAGCCGAAGCACCAGCGCCGAATCTGGCTCGGCACCTACCCCACCGCGGAGATGGCGGCGCGTGCACACGACGTGGCGGCGCTCGCCCTCGGCGGCGCCCCCCCTCCGTGGCCGCTCCGCCACCCTCAACTTCGCCGACTCCGCCTGGTGCCTCCCGGCGGCGGAATCCGACGACCCAGATGACATCCGCAGGGCAGCGGCTGCTGCTGCTGAGATTTTCCGGCCACCCGAGATGGGGAACGGATTAATTACGGTTATGCCATCAGACGGCGGAGGGTCGGCGGAGGAAGAAGAGGAGGAGGAGGAGGACACGGCCGGAATGATGAGCAGGCTTGCGGCGGAGCCGTTGATGTCGCCGCCGAGGACGATGTACTATGGAGATGTTGGCTCGAGTGTGTATATGGATGATGATGCGTGCTACGGTGACATGTCCTTGTGGAGTTACTAAATATACATACATATGTGTTTGCGTGTGTATAATATATAACATACAGTATATATATATATATATGTTTGTGTATGTGTGAGAGTGATAATGGAGCTCGAGATCCCGGACTTTTAGTTTGGGTATATTTTGAGAGTGATTAGATTCTCTGTCCGATTTGGAGATTCCGACATGGAACTGGTGTTTTGTAAGATTCCTGGAACCTTCTAGATTTTTTTTTGGGTGTTAATGATGTAAGCCAAGTTTTGTAACATATTAATAAGTGGATGCAACTAATTTTTATATACTAATATTAATGCTAATGCGGTCTTCCCACATCAGTTTTATTTCATAACCAAATGATGTTAGTTTAATATTTTTATTTTTAATCAAATGATTGAGACGCTACAAAAAATATAATTAAGACAGAAAATTTTATTTGATCGCTGTAACTATTTATGCAACGCTTTCAAAGTCCTAAAATTACTTTGAACTTTAATTTATGATAAACCGGTCATTAAAAAAAATTAAGTGGAAATCCGGGCTTATTCTGTATTGGTTCGGTTTCAACAAACTCGAATGAATTCAGAAAAAAAAAGGGACCAAATTTAATAACAAGATTTGATGGATAATAATTTTTAAATAAAAAAACAACGGGATATTCACGCGTATTCTTAAATGTATCTTAAAATATTCACATGACCCACGACAACGGGCCTAATGAGCCATAGTTTTAAAAGCCTAGGCCCTATGTCTATAAAATACGCCTAAAATTGGATATGACTAGGTCGAATGTCATATTATGGACCCGAACAATCTATCTTTAGTAATAATATATTTGTACATGCATATAAACGTGTGACATCGTATAAAAAGCATATAATATCACGCATAAAATACGGTTTGTAATCACAAGATAAATGGCATTCCGGGGAATAACAATTCCCGATGTACCCTGCATGGTAACGTTTCCACCCCCAAATTAAATTTCGCATTACCTTGTACCGAAATTCATGTGACGTCTCGTGGCCTGTTTGTAAAAATATAAAATCTTTTTTTTAAAACAGTAACGTCGAATTATATTATTTAAATATTCCGAATTTCCGGCACGGAAATTCAGCACTCGACACGTGGCATGTCCAAGCTGATTCCCGCTTTGCCAGCTCATCCTCATCTCGTGTGACGAGGAGCGGAGTTTGAGTTTCGGTTTACTTTTTGTTTCGATTTATTGTTATATTCGTTTTTGTTCTTTTCGTCTTTTTTTTTTACAAAGGATGGTATTTTATTTATTTATTCGTACATATTTTAATTTTGTATTTTTATAATTTGATCTATATAATTTGTATATTATTAATTGGATTAATTTTATATATATATATCTGATTATCTGATTTCGAAAATATCGCGGAATAAAAGATGGACGAGGTTTTCAACTTCAAGTTTTAGAGAGAGAGAGAGTTTTTTTTCTTCAAATAGATACTTTTCTTCTTCTGCTTGTCAATGTCACTGACCCTTCTTAAGTTTTTACAAATTTAACATTAACCCAAAAGAGACCCAGAAAGAAGTTTCGATCTTTTCCTTTTTCTGGGTTTCTTGGTGAAGATCATGAAGAACAGCGATGAGCAATCAAGGTCTCTGTTTGGGATTTCTCTCTCTGATAAGCCTAGATGGCAACAATTTCTCATCTGTTCTTCTGGGTTCTTCTTCGGTTACCTCGTCAATGGCGTCTGCGAGGTTCGATTCCTTTTCCTGTAGATTTTCTCAAGTTTTTCTTTTCTCGGAAAATCTCTTCTCCAGCTCTCTGTAATTTGATGGGTTGTTTTTTTTTCCCTTCAATTTTTACATACTCGTTGAAGGTTTTCATACTCTGCATGTAGAGTTTTCCCTGTTTGGTTCCCGAGAAAAGTTAGGACCTTTGCTATTTGGTTCTCGGGAAAATCCAGTCCGAATGGGAAAAGTCGAGTTTCCACGGCAGAAATCGATAACAAATTACTTGCCCAGGATAAAAGTCGAGAACTTGGCATGGAATTTCGAGTTTTTTTGTACCCTTAATTTAGATTTTTTTACATATATATATATATATATATATATTCAGTTATCAAGCGCCATAGATTGGAGATTTGTTCAAGTGTGTGCACAATTCATATACCAGCTTCTTCCCTTTAAGAGAAAAAAAAACGTGGGAAAAAAATTCTCACAAGATGTTCGTGCCGACAAAAATTGGTTTCACAAAGTGTCCAAAGATCAATTTGTCTTCACAGTTATGTTCATGTGAATATGGTCTTATTGTAGTCTGGTCCCCCGTTTTGTGAAAATCTTACAACCAAATTTCATAATTAGCTAATGAAAAAAAAAGCCACAAAGTACATTTCTTTCTGTTCCTAATTTGGCTCATCTGTCTTCTCAATTGCAGGAATATGTATACAATCGGCTTCATTTCAGGTTCGCCCACGTCCATTCCGGATCTATACGATAGTCTTTTCGAATGTTTTCGTGTATTTGTACGTAAAATTTGTGAACATATACTGATCAATACGTATATGCTTGTGAATAAAACTGTAGCTACGGGTGGTATTTCACGTTCGTACAAGGATTTGTGTACGTGTTGTTGATATACCTTCAAGGGTTCAGTACTAAGCAAATGGTGAATCCATGGAAGACATATGTCAAGCTTTCGGCCGTTCTTATGGGTTCCCACGGTCTCACTAAAGGCTCCTTGGCTTATCTCAATTACCCTGCTCAAATCATGTTCAAATCCACTAAGGTGTATATGATTTCACATTTCGATTTATAATCTCTTTTTTTTTTTGGTCATGTATCGTTGGACCGCTTGATTTGATTTGATTCGAATGTTTTGGTGGTATAAAGGCCATGGCATTGTGGTGTTAAGATCTCTGATATGATATCCTTTGTGTTTGTAGGTTTTGCCGGTGATGATAATGGGAGCGTTTATACCAGGATTGAGGAGGAAGTACCCGGTTCACGAGTATATATCGGCTCTTCTACTTGTGGTTGGACTTATCCTATTCACGCTGGCCGATGCCCAGACCTCCCCGAACTTCAGCATGATCGGGGTGGTGATGATATCGGGCGCCTTGATCATGGATGCCTTCCTCGGTAACTTGCAAGAAGCGATATTCACCATGAATCCCGACACCACACAGGTACAATGGCGGATATATCGCCCTTTTCTCGACTCTTTTGTATCGTTTTTTTGGTGAATTGTTTTTAGGGTTATTATGGCAGATGGAGATGCTGTTCTGCTCAACGGTGGTGGGTCTGCCATTCTTGCTTGCTCCTATGGTTCTCACCGGCGAGATTTTCAGAGCTTGGACTTCTTGTGCTCAGGTATTTTATTTTATTTTCTTTTTTCATTTTATATTTTTGATAAATTATATATACACACGCGCGCACATGTTGAATGCCATAATCTTGGGGTAGATGGTCAACGGTCATACTTTGCTTGTACGGTGTTTTATTATTTACGGAGGCACGAATGCACATGTAAATAGGGTCCATTTGCCAATATCCTAAATCAAATAAATATAGTTGGTTTGATTATATATATTGTCTAATATTAAATTACTTGATTAGATTTTTTTTTCTCTCTCATAATTATAATTGGATTTTTTGCAGCATCCGTACGTGTATGGAGTGTTGGTGTTCGAAGCCATGGCGACTTTCGTCGGGCAAGTCTCCGTTCTCTCCCTCATCGCTCTCTTCGGCGCCGCCACCACTGCTATGGTAACGTGTCTCTTTTCTTCGTCATGATAATAATTTTTTATGTTACTTTCTTAACCCTAAAGTAAGAAAGTGATTTTCCTTTTTTCTTGAAAAAATTAAAATCTATTAATGACTTTGATTATTTTTATTTGAAAAATATCTAAATTTTTAGTTTATTTGAAATTTTTTCAAAAGTATAGGAATTTTTATAGGATTTTTAAAAAGATCAAGTATTTTATATAAAAACTTTATAGTTAAGATATTTATTTAAGATTTTTATAAAAGTTTAGATATTTATATGAGATTTTTTTTTATTTATTTACTTAATAATTTGGAAAGTTTTGGTTTTTCTTTCTTTTTAATTAATAATTGTTTATTAGATAACGACGGCGAGGAAAGCGGTGACGTTGTTATTGTCGTATGTGATATTCACGAAGCCGTTGACGGAGCAACATGGCTCGGGCCTTTTGTTGATCACAATGGGCATTATTCTCAAGATGGTTCCCGACCCTAAGTGGCCAGGGTCGGTTTCGGGTTCGGGTTCGGGTCAGAGACCTGGGAAGTCGGGTCGGGTCAAATCGGATACCCGGGAAGAGGGTCAACATCAAGGAGATGCCGACGAAGAGAAAAGGCCTCTGGTGTGAGGAAACACTCACGCCAACAAAAAAACGAAAAGAAAAGAAGGATGAAGGCTCTTATTATTCATTGAATTCACTAAATAAATGGCTTTGTGTAGTTTTATGTGTTGTTGGAATGTAATTCTTCTTACTTGTAATTTAAGACCAACCCACGTGATGATATATGTTTTATGGTATTTGTTAGTAATTGAACTTGGAACTTTTTTATAACTCGAATAGATTATTTTGTATGTATTTGTTATGATAATTATAAAGCGTTTGTAGTCCAACGGTTAGGATAATTGCCTTCCAAGCAATAGACCCGGGTTCGACTCCCGGCAGACGCATTTGTTTTGTATTTTTAATTTTTAATTTTTAATATCATAATGTTCATGTAAAGTACTGTAAATTTCATCTAAAGTTATTACTACTCTCTATTAGATAATTTATAAACACGTGAATGAATGAATTCCGAAAAATCGGAATTAAAAATACAGCATTTTTTGGATATTGAATTCATTCATAAAATCAGAGAGATAAACTCCAGATATCCTAAAAATTAAAAAATTATCATTTAGGTTGTTTATATATATACAAAATTGTCATTATTTTACAAATTTAGTATTAAGATTTTTGAAATTTTCTAACACCCTTTCTTTCATAGATTCTCTAAGCCCATTTCCCTTTTTGAACGGCCCAGTTAGTATGCCCGTTATTTTCTTCTCTTCTTCTTTTTCTTTTGTTTATTTTTTTTTCTATATTGCATTTATTTATCAAATCTTTAACTTTCTCAAACTAGCAAAGGATCGAGATAATAATTATTTTACGAATATAAGTTCAGACAAAAAATTATTTATGTCTCTAGGCAAACGTTAAGGTCAATAAATGGTTTAAAATCTGTCCCCATATTGTATTTATTTATCAAATCTGTAATTTTCTCAATTAGCAAAGAATCAAGATAATAATTATTTTACGAATATGATCAATAAGTTCAGATAAATAAGTAAGTACTTAAGGTCAATTTATCGTTTAAAATTTGGCAAATTCTCATTTATATTTGGTACCATTAAAATATGAAAACAAGTGATAGAAATAATTCGGCTTCTAAATCAGAGTTTTCCTGTTTCAATTTTTAAAATATTCTTCTTCTTTTTTGTATGCTTGTATAGCTACAGATATCTCTTGATCATTTTCTTCATATTTTAAATAGTTTTCAATATTTATATATCTTATATTTGAATTAAAAAAGAAAAAAATATGAGATTCTTTTTTTTTTTCCATTTTAGACTTTTTTGCCAAAGCTTCCCCAAAATATGCAACACTTTTTTGACGAAACCTTTTTCATTTATTTATATCTGGAGTTTGCTTTTTCCCCCTTTTCATAGATATGTTATTTTATTTGAGTATATATATATATATTATTTGTAAAAAAATTATATATATATAAAGCCTACAACTATTCCTTTTGGCAAGAGCTCTTACGTGCGGTTATGATCGAAGCATGTGTCGATATACTAAATATATATAAAAAGACAAGTGTCGATATATTCTATGGAAGACCATATTTATGCAGAAATTGCGACTATCTGCATCAAATTTAAAAAGAATATAATATATAAAAAATGTTTTATATGCATGTTTCCATAAATTGCGTAAAGTTTAAAATTATAAAAACTTCAGTGTACCAAAAATCGTAACCCTTTGGCGTTTGCTAGGATATTAAATTCAGTAATTACTTGTCTTATTTAAAATTTTTACCGATATTTATCATATAAATAATTCATAATTACAATACTAGTCTATAACATATTATTATTCGTATTGTATTTTATAACGCGCAAAATAATTTATTTATTGTTTTCGTAATGGAAAAAAGTGCATTGTACCAATTATTGTGGCAGATTTTTTATACGCGATTGGTCAATCGGATTCGTTTGCGGGACCCAAAATGTTCTCTTTTTTCTGAAAATTTATTCGTATGTTTTATTATTTTTTAATGTAATTAAATTTTCAGATTTTTTAAGTTCTAGTATATACAAATTGATTTTATTCCAAATTTTATTATATTTATCAAACGAGTTATTATTTTTTATTGATTATTTTATTGTAATATTTGTTAATATTAACTTAATAGAAAAATGATATAAATTATTTGTGTGATGAAGGAAAAATATGCATTTTATTAGTCTCTTTTATAATATAAATTTTATTTTTTTCAGTATATTGATATTTTATAAGTATAAATATTATTTAATTTAATTAAATTTGCATTTATATACCAAATCAAAATATATATACACATCGTTTGTACAATTTAAATCTATATATTTAGACTAAACATTATTAGTATGATTTGCGACTAAAATTGTTTTATTAGAAAGATTTGTATTTAATTATGTTATCTTGGATTATTTACATTTAAATTTTTATTAGATTAAATGTAGAACTATATATCATAACCGATATGTAGATAAATGATTTATGTAGTTTTAAACTGGAAAACTTAATCGTGATTATATGGTTTTCAAAATGGAAAAAATGCCCGAATTGATTTAACCAAAAAAAATACCCGAATTGTAGATAAAGGAAAATGAAAATAATTGCATCATCAGAAGAACATGATTTTCCAATTGAAAAAAAAAAAGTTGAATTGGTTCAGAAAAAGGAAAAAGATTTAACGCAGAAGAAGCAACACTTTGGCAGGCATGCCCTTTTTTAACCCATTATTTTTTGCCTTTTTCTTGTCATGACTTTTATTTTCCGAAACATATAATATAAGAATTTTAAAATTGCTAAATAATATTATTTATATATCATTGAAACACAATGCATGGTTAGAAAGTCTTATTTGGTAATAGTTTAACCACGGAATTTGAAGATATTGAATTCACATTCAGATCCTTTAAAATGGGTTGAGTCCAAAACTTAATCGTGTTGTTTAATTATAATTTATTAATTTCCAACTTTTTTTTCCAAAGTTATCCACCATTTTTTGTTTTAGTTTCAATCTTCGTAAGAAATAAAATATAATGTATGACGATTAATAATACTTATCTATAATTATGATCCATATAATATAATATGTATGGATATAAAACGTATGAAATTAAAATTGAGAAATGAATAGTTGATAAAATAAATTCATAATAAAAACATAGAAGTTATTTTGATTAAATTAAGAATCTTAATAAAGGGGGTTTTATTTTTTAATTAAATTTCTCTCTCTTTATCCTCTTAAAAGAGTTCTATTTATGTTTTTAGCTATTTAAGATATTATATCTTGTAGTTATGTTTCATATCTTCAAATATCTCTTTTTTCTAATCTATTCTTTATAAAAAAAATCATCTAAAAATTCATAAAAAAAATCTTAAAATCTTTTGTTATTAAATATCGTGGTAAAAAAGTTTGTTTTACTTGGGGAAAAAAGAAGATGGAAAAACACATATAAAACAATAAAAATAATAAGAGGAAAAAACCTTTTTATAATTAAAAAATTCAACAATTTTTTATTCAATTATATCTTCGATGAACGAAAAAATTCAGGTTAATTATCCTCTCTAAATGAAAACCCGAACTTGAATTGGGAATAAGGTTTGTAATGTTCTTTACCTATTGAGCTATCTAATCTTGTATAAGAGAATTTATTTTTAGATATTTAATTGCATAATCTTAATTACAAGTTTTCCTTACTAAAAAGTTAAAACGTTAACCGCTTATTAAACACATATTTAAAAGAGAAGATTATCGTAACTAAGATTTTCATCAAAGGAATATTGAAATGGATAAACTATATATATATATATATATATATATATATAGCATATGATATCCTTCACGCTGATCAGATTCCAATACAAAAAATTGGCCAGTGGAACCTAAGCATCGGAAAAATCTCAGCTAATAACCGAATATTAAATATCTTGACTTTATGTTTTTGTTTGTGATTAAAAAGAGACATTAATTCCAGTGCACACAAAGGTCAAAAAGAGCATGACAAAAAAGCGAATCCGCCAAAAAAAAAAACATAAAAATAAATATAAAAAATACGGCCACGGATATAATTATATCACTGATAATCTTCACACAGCATAAAACTATAGGAATTTACGGTTTTGTCCTTTTGACCGCTTCCGTCACTTTCCTACGCTCAATTGCCTCAATCCTTGTGTGTACACAAACGCAATCGCAATCGCAATCGCTGATTTGATGAAAGAAATTGGGAGGAATTAGTGAAATTTGTGGGTAAAAATAATAAGTGGGGAATAAATACTAGAACGGTGAGGTGGGTCCACACAATGTTCCGTCAAGTTGCCAAAATAAATCTCTCTATGAATCCAATGATTGTTATTTACTGGTAGATCATAATACCGATGGTGCTAGTTCTGTAATTAACTCAATAATGGAAGGGTATAATTGTATACTTAATTTTTTTGTTGCAGGATATATCTGAATTATATTGAGATAAAATTTAGAAAAAAATAAAATTGAAGGAAAAAGTTTTTCTTTTCCGTAGAAAAGAATCAAAGTTATCGATTTAAAGAATACAAATTTTGAATTTCCATCGGGACAAAAAAAAAAAATAAACAGTCAATTTATTAATTTTTAGTAAAAAAACTCTCTTTTGGTTATTTTGCGGTGCGTCATGGGCATATGATGCACTTTATTATTTTAAAATTAAAATCCTACTCCCTATCAATTTATTAAACTAATGAGAATAAATGGAAATACCTTGTGTTTTTTTTTTTTCTCGTCCAAAATTTCGAAAATTTCACAAATTATCGTAAATTGACGAGGTAGAGCTGTAATTGCGACCTAGGCCTAGGGGTATTTTCGGTATTTATATTTTTGTTGCTTCCTATGTCTTATGTCTTCTTGGACTTGGACTTGAGAGTTTCGTGTTCTCTTTATTTGTTTTTCCCCTTTTTTTTTGGCTTTGGCTCCGGGAACACAAACCGGCGGCTTTCACAAGCCTCCGCTTCTCCTCGTTTTTTTTTTCTTTCCTTTTTTGCTGTTTTTTTGTTTGTTCGCTTTCTTCTTTTTCTACTCTTCTCGCAATTTCGTCCTCTGGGTCTCTTTTAGTATCCGCCAAAATCATCAGGAAGAAGGAAGAACTGAAACAGAGCCTTCGTCCACTTTACTGTTCAATCTGTCTTTGCCCCTCGCGAGGAATTTGTGTCTGTTCGTAGATTCTGTAAGTAACTACATTGCTCTGTCTAAATCCGATTCTGGGGTTTTCTTATATTTCCATGTCTCGCAATCATGCTCACCGATTCGATTACATTGCGTTTTGATCGATCACTATCTTGTCCTGTTTGAGGCTTCTCGCGTGTTTGATCGTTAATCCTCTGTTTTTCTTTGCCGTGTGTTCATCCTACTTGGTTTCGTCTATGTTCGTTCTATCGTCCCATGGTTTCGAGTGATTTGCGTTGCTGCGTCTTATTTGACGTGCTTTCTGAGTTTCCAGATTCGATTTCGTGAAATCTGCGTTTTTTTGTGGTGCATGTGAAGTAGATTCTCCAGTAATCGTGCTCTTCGGCTGTAGTGCTGAAAAATCTTCCTGGGTTTTGTTGTGAAACGGCTTATGTTTCAAAACCCTTGACCCACCCTTCCAATAGGGTTTTTGTGGGGCTTTGGGAAGCTGAAAGGATTGCAAAGGTATTACCCTTTTTTTCTGGGTATTTCGATTAACACCGTGATTTCCCTGAATTTCGGTTCTTCTTCTTCTTCTGGGTTTAGGGTTTTGATTTAGAAAATCTGAGTAATGTGGGTTAAAGGTTTTGTCTTTTGCTGTGATTTTGATCAGCTGTACACTATTTGGGTAATTTTTTGCTTTGGATCATGTCTTCATCTTCCTCAAGTTCGATCATGGAAGACTTAGTTTCAATCTCCTGGTTGTTCAATTCAGAATCCTTCCTTTGCTCTTTTCGTTTTGATTAGAATCATTCTCTACTGACCAGATTTGTCCTTGTAACGTGTAGTTTCCGTCATGTTAAGTATGTTCCCAATAGGTTTTGTCTTGATGATCCAACAGAGAGAGCTGGGTTGATATCTACCTCTCTGATCAGATTTCTGGTTTACTTGTTCAATAAGTTATATATATATAAAGTATGTTTGATATACGGACATGTCGGAAAAGCGAAAACAGATACATACAGATTACCTTTCCCAGTTTGTTTTTCGTTTAGCCACATATGTCGATTTGCTTCTCCTGAAGGCAAATCTGTTTGTCTTGTAATGTTCTTTGATTATTGTTCATGATCCTTTTTTTTTTGTTCACTGAATCTGAAATTGTTAATCACAGCAAAGCATAATGAACCGAAACTTCCCCGAGGTTCAGGCACCTCTCGGTGTCCTGAAAGGCATAAGCTTCAGTATTTCGAACTATACAGATATAGTAAGTTCTTCACTAATATTCGAACATTTTGGAAACCGTTTATTGAAACGTAAATCCCATGTTTATATAACTGATCATGTGGCAGGGAAAGACGTCGGTTTTCGAGGTCAGGGCTTCGAGTGAAGTCACCGATTCCAGGCTCGGGCTTCCGAATCCCGAATCTCAGTGTCTGACCTGTGGAAGTAATGACCGACGAACCTGTGAAGGTACTTTACTTTGAATTGATAGATTCTTTGTTGGTTTGTTTGAGCATATGCTTGGCCAATGAATTTTCTTCCCGATTTTTCTTGGGTAGGTCATTTCGGGGTTATCAATTTCGGGTATTCTGTGATTCATCCGTATTTCCTTTCGGAGATTGTCAAGTTGCTAAACAAGGTCTGCCCGGGTTGTAAATACATACGGCTAGAGAAGCGGTTTAAGGTAATATATACTTGTGTATCTATCCATCTGTCTGTACATCTAAGTCCTGCCCATACGAAATGTCAGATCGGATATACAACGTGGATTTCAATGTTAAGATTCTCTATGACGATGCTTCATTTGATGGAATTACGTTTCTGTTTTTTCTGGTTTTGGTTTTGCATGGGACAGGGAACTGATTCCGAACCCAGAGAACGTCCAATAACGTGCAGATATTGTCGTGTAAGAGTTTGATCCTGTCACATTCCGCATTCTTTTCTTCAATTCTTGCCATTTATACTCGTATGTTTCAGGCAAAAACATGGTATCCTTCGGTGAAATTCAGAGTCTCTTCGAAAGAAGTTTTCAGAAAGTCTGCAGTTATAGTAGAAGTATCCGAAAAAAGCATGGAAAGACTCCGAGTTGGAGGGAAAACATCTTTACCTCCCGATTTTTGGGATTTCCTGCCGAAAGACACGAACATAGATGAAAGCTGTCTAAAACCTACCCGTCGGGTTCTTACACATGCTCAGGTACTTTCACTTGTAGCATCGGATCTTACCATTTTAAGACAGATTCTCTGATACATTCTTTTTTTCTTTTTCAGGTTTATTCTCTGATAGGAGGAATCGATGAAAGGTTCGTTCGGAGGTTTATTCCGATGTTGAACTCTATTCCCCTTAGATCTTTCCCAGTTACACCAAATGGTCACCGCGTTACAGAGCTGGTCCATTCGTTCACTGGGAGTCGATTAGTATTCGTAAGAAAGCTTCGATATTTGATCATTTTCATGCAAGATTACGTCGGTTACCACGATATTTTCTCATATCTTGTCGTGTATTTTTATGTATTTAGGATGAACGGACACGGATTTACAAGAAACTCGTGGATTTCAAGGGCCATGGACTCGAATTGAGTTCTCGTGTGATTGAATGCTTGCAGTATTCCAGGGTAAGTATTGTGTTTTCGGATCATTTTCCGGTCTGATTCCCTTCTATCTGAAAGTGTTTTGTATCCAAAATTACAGCTTTTCTCGGAAACTACGTCATCGAGTCAAGAATCCGCTAACCCTTTTGCGAAAAAGTCAGATACCCCAAAGCTGTGCGGGTTGAGATTCATGAAGGACGTACTTCTCGGGAAAAGAAGCGATCACACGTTCAGAACAGTAGTTGTCGGTGACCCGTGTTTGAAGCTCGACGAGATTGGTATCCCTTGCAGAATTGCGGAGCGGTTGCTAGTTTCCGAGAACCTAAACAACTGGAACTGGGAACGGCTCGTGAATTCTTGCGATCTCCGTCTGCTAGAGAAAGGCGAAACATATATAAAGAGAGGAGAGGAGATGGTCACTATCCGTAGCATCGAGGAATTACGAGCCGGGGATAACATTTTCCGGCCGTTAATGAACGGCGATATCGTTATGATGAACCGGCCTCCTTCTATCCACCAGCATTCCCTTATCGCCATGTCGGCACGGCTTCTCCCGACAAGATCCGTTATCTCACTGAACCCTATTTGTTGCCATCCTTTTCGTGGGGATTTTGACGGGGATTGCCTTCATGGGTATGTTCCTCAGTCTGTTCAGACAAGGACCGAGCTGAACGAGCTAGTGGCTCTTGATAAACAGCTTATCAATGGGCAGAATGGTAGGAATCTGCTGATACTCGGGCAGGATAGCTTGACGGCTGCGTATTTGGTAAACGTCGAGAAAAATCGTCTCTTGAAACGTTCTGAGATTCAGCAACTGCGAATGTATTGCCCTTTCGAGATGCCTCCACCTGCCATGATCAGAGCTTCTTTGCTCGACAACAAACCTCGATGGACAGGAATGCAGATCTTCAGCATGTTATTTCCTCCCGGGTTTAACTTCGAATTCCCCTCTAACGACGTCGTAGTTAGAAACGGGGACCTTTTATCATCTTCGGAAGGTTCAGCTTGGCTACGGGATTGCGACGGGAATTTTATCCAGAATCTGATCGACTATGACAAAAGCAAGGTTCTTGACATTGTCTACTCGGCTCAAGAAATGCTCTCAGAGTGGTTATCGATGCGTGGTCTGAGCGTTTCCTTGTCGGATCTCTATCTTTCAACGGACACGGAATCTCGGAGAAACATGTTGGAGGAGATAAACTACGGCCTGCAAGAAGCCGAACAGGTCTGCAACTTTCAACAACTTACAGTAAATTCGTGCCTCGATCTCCTTGCTGGTAATGACCATGAAGAAGAAGAAGAAGAGGAGAATGATTTGGAACTCGAGCGGGGCAAATTCTGCTATGACAGACAGAGATCGGCAAAGCTAAGCCAAGTTTCTGTCGAGGCGTTCAAGGGTGTTTTCAGGGATATCCAGACACTGGCTTACCGGTACGGAAACTCGCACAACTCATTTCTGATCATGTCCAAAGCGGGCAGCAAAGGAAACATCGGGAAACTCGTTCAGCACAGCATGAGCCTCGGTCTTCAACATTCATTGGTTCCTCTGTCTTTCGGGTTCCCACCCGAACTCTCTTGCTCCGCCTGGAACAACGGAAACTCCCCTCTCGTCGGAACGAAATTCACCAAATCCTTCATTCCTTTCGGAGTAGTCGAGAACTCGTTTCTTTCAGGTTTGAACCCGTTGGAAGCTTTCGTCCATTCCGTGACGAGCCGAGACAGTTCGTTCAGCGACAATGCCGATCTTCCTGGGACACTTAGCAGAAGACTGATGTTCTTTATGCGGGACATATACGCATCTTATGATGGGACAGTGAGAAACTCGTACGGGAACCATCTCGTGCAGTTTTCTTACCAGGCAGAATCTGTCCGCGAGGTAGCAGCCGGTGATGCAGTCGGATCTCTGTCCGGTTGCGCGATTTCCGAGGCTGCGTATAGTGCGCTCGACCAACCCATCAGTCTTCTAGAAACTTCTCCTCTGCTCAATCTTAAGGTCTCTCTCTCTCTCTCTCTGCGTATAGCCGTATCTGTTCTTACCATCTTTGAACGATGACTGAGATTTCTTCCGCAGAATGTTTTGGAGTGTGGATCAAAGAAAGGTATTCGAGAACAGACAATGTCACTGTATTTGTCTGAAATCCTTTCGAAGAAAAAGTACGGGTTTGAATACGGATCACTCGAAGTCAAGAACCACTTGGAGAAGCTGATGTTCTCGGAGATTGTTTCAACTGTCACGATAATGTCGGTAACTTTTTTCGATGAATCGTTTTCGTGTTTTTTTTCAACTGTTTTTTTTAACAAATTTGAATCTTTTTCCGGACAATAGATTCTCCCCGCAAGCTGATACAAAGAATCCTTTGAGCCCGTGGGTGTGCCATTTTCACGTATCGAAGGTTCGGAATCTAACGGAGTTTATATACAGACGGTACCCGACATTTACGTCTCTGTTTCTTCATAAAAAATCGTGTTCTTACAGGAATTAGCAAAGCGAAAGCTTCTGAAAGTGGAATCCATTGTCCAGGCATTGTACAAGCAGTATATGACGAGGAAGAACGGACTGGAACTGGATATAGCTGATCTGAAGATAAGAAGCAAGTAAAGACCTTTTCTCTTCTTTTTCGTTATTTTTTCCTTCTCGTTTCCTGTATATATTAACAATTACTGTATATCTGGTGTTTGTTCGGATTTAGTAGCGACTGTTCAGACAAGAACTCGACGAAGAATGACGGATTCTGCATCACGGTTACCATTGTTGAGGTCTCGAAGAAGTCATCTACGGATCCGGATTCTGTTCGTTGCATGTTGATTCCGTTTCTCCTCGACTCCGTTGTGAAAGGTACCTTTTATATTCTTCGGAACCTCCGTTCTCTGCCAGGAAATGTGTTAGTATACGAACTTGATTCTTGTTCGTGCAGGTTTCCGAGAGGTCAAGAAGGTAGAGATCCTATGGACGGATCAACCGAAGGCACCGAAAAAAAACGGGAATCCTTCGGGTGAGCTCTTTTTGAAGGTTACGATGGAGGGCAATGGATGGAATAAACTTTTGGATAACTGTGTTCAGATCATTGAATTGATTGACTGGACCCGAAGTCATCCCGATAATATCCATCAGTGCGGCTCTGCTTTCGGGATTGGTGTCGGGTGGAGAGTTTTTCTTGCGGTACATACAACTTCCTCTAGCGTATTCCTATCTCATTTGCTTTCTTCGCTCATATTCCCCGTGCTTCTTTTACCCGCAGAATTTGGAATCCGCCATATCTGATACAGGTAAAACGATATTACCGCAACATCTGATCTTGGCAGCCGACGCTCTCTCTGTTAGCGGAGAGTTTGTAGGGTTAAACGCCAAAGGTTGGGCTAAACAAAGGCAGATTTCGTCTGCTCCTTCGCCGTTCACGCAAGCATGCTTTTCGGTATAAACTTTAAAGTTCATTCTTTTTTTTCCTTGTTTTCCCGATATTCTCTCTACTCTTTTGTAAGTTTCGGGATAGTTCTGTGACGATATCGCTACGTAAATTTCTCCAGAGCCCGAGCGACTGCTTTCTTAAGGCCGCCAAGGCAGGTGTTAAAGACGAGCTTCAAGGATCGATCGATGCATTGGCTTGGGGAAACGTTCCGTCTTTCGGAAACGGTAATCAGTTTGAGATAATCTACTCGGAAAAGGTGAGAACTTTACACGGCACTTTTCGTCGGATCAGTTCTTCGTTTCCTCGATGCGTACTGCAATAATCTAATAGCCTCGGTTTTATTGTAGGAGCATGGATTTACAAAGCCTGTAGATGTGTATGATCTTCTCAGCAGCACGGCTACACTCCCGAAGACATACTCGACGCGTGCACCGAATCCGATGCCCAAGTCGGATAAATCCGGATTGCGACAATTGTACTCGCTCGAATCCTCGATCCCGAAAGCGATGAAAACGTTAAGCGGAAAGGGCATTTCCAAGTCGTACCTCAGGAGCAAGCTGACTTGGAACGATATCATGAAGCTTTCCCGGGCGCTCGGGAATATACTTGGAAAGTACGCATTTACATCAAATGATCCGAAAGTTGCGGTATTTTCGTTCGAAGGCTCGAAAAGATTCTTGCTTTTTCGGTTTCACATTGTCTGAGTCGTGTTTCTTTTCAGGTACGAGATTAATGATCGTTTGGGCGAAGCAGATCAGAAAACGTTGATGATCGCGCTGTACTTTCACCCGAACAGGGATGAGAAAATCGGAGGAGGAGCTCAAGAAATAAAAGTAAAATATGATTCCTTTGAATCTTCGGAATATCGAGAATGACCGGTTTATGATGTTCCTCGCGTCTGGTTTTTCGCAGGTCGGATACAGTTCCGAGCACAAAGATACACGTTGCTTCAAGTTGATTAGAAAAGACGGATCCATGGAGGATTTCTCGTATCACAAATGTGTCCTCGGGGCGATAGAGATCATCGCCCCATCGAAAGTGAACCTCTACAAGGCCAAGATGGCCTCGAGGCACAAAGGTGATTTCAAAACCCTAAAACCCTAAAGATCGGACCTTGGAGAAATGTAATGTAGCTGTTAGTGTTAGGGTGAAGCCTTTTGGGTTGCTCTATAAGCTTCTTGTTGCTCCTTTTACTCTGTGATTTCTTCGAGTCTCCAAAAGCTTTCCTTCATTTGGGGATTGAAATCGAAACCCTAAAAAAGGGAGTCTTGCATGAGATTGCCAAAGGGATTACCTAGTAGTTCCCTAACACTCTGCTCAGGTTGTGCCAGTAAAGTGTTGGGAATTGGGTTTGTATACCCTTGCTGAAAGCAAAACACATAAACCAAATTTCTGTCATTCAGGATCTTATAGGGAATCATCATCACACACACCACTCCAGAGGTGACAAACCTCCTTTTCAATGAAAATACAAAGCGAATCAGCAATCGGCATGAATGCATACTTGACAGAAAACAGGGTTCTTAAAAAGCTAGAGATGCACAAGCGCGCTTTTTTTTTTTTTTTTTTTTTTTTTTGTAACGTCGAGATTTATCGGTTTAATCTCAATTGTTGCTACTTTATTTTCGAGTTTTGGTCGTTGGTTTGCCTCCGGTTCTGCCCGGTTTCCGTACAATCTCAGTCGGCTAAGCACGAAGCGGACTCAACCGGTCAGTGCTCTTCCTAATATTGTCTCTGGGTCTGTATCCGGTTTATCCCGGTCTGCCAAACCGGGATTAGGTTCAGTCAGTGTTTGGTTTTGGTCATTATTGAGCACATGTATGTATATATGGACCTGGGGGGTTAGTCTAGAAATGGACCCTACCAATTTTATTTGGTCCAATAACAGGGATCCTAAGGGTTGGTAGACAGCCAATAAAGCTGGATAACATTATTGCAGAATATGCCCACAATTTGTTGGCCACATTTTAATTTCGCTTGGCCGAGGCTCTATACACGTAAAAAGCGATTACTATCTCTCTCACAAAAAAAATATTTTTTTCTATGGTCGTACCACATATGACTTCTGCTATACAATAATATAAGAAATGTTTGCATATGGTAATCATAGTGTATATAATAATGTATCAGGTGGATAATGAATGTAATATCTAATAGATAAATTTATTCGACTGTAGAAAACAAAATACTAAAGACACCACACACATCTTTCAGAATTTAATCGAAAAGATTATTTTAGACAGATTTTTTGTGTGTGTTAAATTCTCCAAATGTCCAGACACATCGAAGTGGAGTTTGGTTTCAAGGATATCGCCACGTGGCGCAGACCCACAACGCCACCAGCCAAACGCACTTTTTTTTTTACGCCACGGTTGTTTCCTTCTTCTTGGATCGAGAATATTATGAATTAGCAAATGAAATGCTGTATCATTATGATTGGTACGCTAATTTAGGAAACTAATCACGTGACACTGCATGCATGATGGTCATGAATGCTTTATGGGTTTAGGGCTCGCAAGTACACAAAAAAAAAAATCATTAGGGGTAGAAAGTGAAAAATGAGAAAGTAAGAGGTTTGCTTTGTAATATTAAATATCTAGCTTTTCTTTTTATTCTAATAAAACACTGTTAATACGCTTTGGATTTACTCTAATTGCGTTGCTTCCTTTGTCGGATAACCATGAAATAACAAATACAATTTGCATACAAACACTACGATATCTTTCTTATAAATAAAATAAAATTTCCCTTTCTTATTATATACATAAGCATGGAGAAAGAAATTAAGATAAGAATGTCTTCGAAACAAATCCGATTAAATTCTATCACTTAAGTTTATTAATTAGCAACTTAAATTAATGGTCTTATCGTTTTCTCAGTGCCGTAAGGCGTAAGCTGTACAAATATTCGCAGATTGTTAAATAAAATGTCTGTTTTCGTCCCCACATTTCTTCATTATTCACAGAAAGCACCTCGAGAAAGTTACATGCAATTGCGTGAAGTCCACAAACTCTAAAAACGTTCAAATAAGAACTTCTGGAGCTTATTTTCTTCTCTCTCTCTCTCTCTCTCTCTCTCTCTCTCTCTCTCTCACGTCAATGATTGGTTCCCCTAAATTCACTAATCAAACAACCATTCACAAGATTCTGTGTTCAGATCCGAGCAGCTAAAAAACATACTCTCTCTCTCTCTCTCTCTCTCTCTGTTTCTTTCTCTTGTTTGTTTCTTTCCCCTTCTTATGCCTTGTGGGTTTTCCTTTTTCAAGCACAATTTTAGGTTTTAGCAATTGGGTTTACCGGAATTTACAAAAGTCTGCATTTTTATTTCTGGGTTTTGTGATCAGAAGATAAAAACTCGAGCTTGTTGTGATTTCAAGTTCAACAAGTAACTCTCTGATCTCTTTCTGTTTCTTTTCATGGTAAAACCTAAAAAACCAAAATCCGATTTTGATTTGGGATGTTGTTTTCAGGCGTTTGTTGATGCTCATCTACACCTCAAAAACTAGTTCCAGGACTACGGGTTAATCGTGTTCCTTCTCTGAGGTATTTAATTTTTTAGTTTAAGAGATGGGGGAGTGGTTGTCATCTTAATTTCTTGTGGGTCTGTTTGGTTGCTGAGAAAATGTGATCAGAAGCATTTTATATGACAGGGGAAGACGGGAAATAGTCGGGATGATTGGACTTGAGGATAGAAAAGTTCCTAAATTTGGCCGTTTTCTCGTGTCTTTTAAAATCAATGTTACGACTCCTGTTGTGGAATTTTCTCAGCAGCCAAACAAATCTGTATCCACTAGAGCCACTTGTTTCTTTTCTATAATCATTGTCATTGACTTCCCTTGTATTTAAATTATGTCTGAATCCTCATGCTAATCTCGTGTTGTTCTGATCCAGTTGCTGTATTATTTATAAGCAGATTTCCTGTTTCAGCCTGCGTGAGCTCGATTAGATCAAAAGGATTTATAAGTGCTTCGATAGACCCATAGAAGATACAAAGAAGCAGCAGCAGCAGCATAGAGACAGGTAACATGGATCCATGGATATAAAAGGTTTTCCCCTTTTTTTTTTTTTTGGGGGGGGGGGGTGGTTCTTGATAAAATAAAGCATCTCAGCGGATGGAATGCAATAGTTTATACAGATATTGGTCTGATCGTTTCTTGGTTTTGTTTGAATTGGTATTTTCAGTGATTTCTTAATATGCTGCTGATCTGATTTAAGATGTAATTACAGTGCTTTTCAGCGTGTGATCGTATCGTCTGAGCACATGGCTTGTAGGGATATCCGCTGACCTGCTGAATATTATAGTGTTTTAAGGAGTTTTCTTCTTGATCAATTCTGCGTTATAAAAGTGCTCGAGCACTAATGAAATGCTTAGAGACTCATAACCATTTGATTTATTTTTCCTGCATCAGTCATTCTGTCATGCATGATGCATGAAGATCTCTTCTTGCCCGAGTAATCGGGTATCCTGGACCAAGGTCCAAACTAATCTCGGGGCCGGGGCTTGCCCGAGTCAAGTTGTTCATAAGTAATTGACTTTTTCCTCTGCATTTTTACCATATGCATGAATCAAATCTCTCAATTCTGCCCTTCAGCTACGTCTCTTGGAGATTTGATCTATCGTAACAGTTCTATATTTATGTGGCAATAAGTGTTACAGATCTTTGATCTGCATTATATATGTTTTCTGCATCTACTTGTGTGGTGCATTATTATCATTAGTGTTTGTCATGTTAACTTAGTCTTTTGGTAGCCCTGAAAATGTCAAATGTTCTTGGAAACGTTCTCTTCTCTATTTTCCTTTTTCTGAAATTTGAAAATAATCCGGATTGTCGCGATTGACTTTGATAATATAATTAATTAATTTCTGAAATATTAAAATTTTATGGAATCGTCTGAACTCTTCTCCAAATGCAATCGAGTAGACAAAGGCGTAATCTTTATATACGGGATATCGTGTTCTAATGGTTTTTCATCTCATTCTTAGGCTCTTAGACAAGTTTGAAGGTTCTTTGTGCTTTTATGCGATAAAAGATGGTTGCCTTTGGGAAGTATCTGAAGCGGAAACAGATCGATGAATGGAAAGGGTATGTCTTTCTTAACCGTTTGTCTTTGACATTCTGATGTTTCGGCGTCTTAGCTTAAGTTTGGTTGTCTGATTTGTGTTGATAATGGAATTTTTATGGATTCGATTAGGTATTACATCGATTACAAATTGATGAAAAAGAAAGTGAAGCAATATGCTGAGCAATTACAAGTTGGAACTCAACATCCACGCCATGTTCTCAAGGATTTCTCAAGGATGCTGGATACCGAGGTAAGTCAGAGAACATGGAAATGTTTTGTCTTTTTGATTCATGAGACATCTCTCAAGAAAGTTAAAGATTTCTTCTTTTTGGATGAAACATTCTGGAAACAGATCATCCTTGTTCGATTATATCTTTGGACATTTAGAGTTATTCGTGGAAACATGTCATATAGATGAGACCGGTTAATCTTGTTGTAAAAGGGTGTTAAGATTTAGTGTAAATAATCTGTTTTGAAAACATGATTTGAACCATAGTCTTAGAGATTCGGATATGTATATTCTCAATGAATTGTTACTTGCAGATTGAGAAAACTGTTCTGTTCATGCTGGAGCAACAAGGGCTGGTTGCAAGCCGGTTAGTGAAGCTGAGAGAATGGCATGACAGTATCCAAGAGCAGCCGGACATCTCCAGCATTATCGAACTCAGAGAGGCATATCGAGAAGTTGGGAGAGATCTTTTAAAGCTTCTGAAGTTTGTCGAGATCAATGCTGTTGGTTTGCGTAAGATACTAAAGAAATTTGACAAACGGTTTGGCTATAGATTCACCGATTACTATGTGAAGACCCGTGCCAATCATCCTTACTCTCAGCTTCAACAAGTGTTTAAACATGTGGTAATGGAGGGTTATATATATAATGAAGTTCCTTCTCTGCTTTTGCTTCGTGCATGATTTCGAAACACAGCTTCAGAGAGACTGTTGATTCACAGTCTTTTGTTTGTGATGGAATATGTAGGGGGTGGTAGCTGTTGTCGGGGCCATTTCCCGGAATCTTCACGAGCTGCAGGAAAATGAAGGAAGCTTTTATTCGATATATGACCAACCTGTTCTTCCTCTTCAGGTACCTTTCAAGCATAAATTCATCAGAGGCCATTGTTAAACTTTAATAAATGTTTCTCATTTTCTTTCACAATATAATGATCAGAAAGTTTTATCCTTTTTTTTTTCGGGTATCCCTTACCGAGAAGCTGAAACTGAAACGGTATTCTCTGCAGGATCCTGTGGTGGATTCGATAAAGGCTGCAGTGGACAAGTTAACCCATTCAACAAACTTCCTCAATTTCATGGCCCAACATGCCCTTATCATGCAAGATGAACTGCAAACTCCTTCAGAGGACACCATTGATGATCGGAAATACCACTTTATGTCGTTGCTCCTAAATTTAGGGAACACGTTTTTGTACATGGTCAACACTTATATCATTGTCCCTACGGCAGATGACTACTCAATGAGCCTTGGTGCTGCAGCTACAGTTTGCGGTATTGTCATTGGAGCAATGGCTGTGGCTCAAGTCTTTTCATCTGTGTATTTCAGCGCTTGGTCCAACAGATCCTACTTTAAACCTCTCGTGTTTAGCAGTATCGCCCTTTTTGTCGGAAATGCAATGTATGCATTGGCTTATGATGCCAATTCTATCGCACTTCTCTTACTCGGACGTGTCTTTTGTGGGTAAGTTACATTTTCTCATATTTCTTTTCGACCTCTCCTTAACGGGGAAAGGCACAATCTTTAAAGGGTGGTTTCGAAATTTGCAGATTGGGATCGGCAAGAGCTGTAAACCGAAGATATATCAGTGACTGTGTACCTCTGAGGATACGGATGCAGGCATCGGCAGGGTTTGTGAGTGCAAGTGCTCTTGGAATGGCGTGTGGTCCTGCATTAGCCGGTTTACTTCAAACGAACTTCAAGATCTACAAGTTTACATTTAATCAGGCCACTTTGCCTGGCTGGGTTATGGCCGTGGCTTGGCTGGTCTACTTGGTATGGCTTTGCTTTTCGTTCAGAGAGCCATTACGTGACCCAGAAGAAGAACAGTCCAAATCAAACGAATCGCGATCAAGTACTCCAGTTCCTCTCTCTCTCTCTCCGATCTTATTTTTGTTATTCATAACAGTATTGATTGGATTTTGGGACAATGCAGTTACAGAGAGAGATGACAATGGCAGAATCGAGGAAGGTATCAGAAAATCGTTACTGATTTCTTCAGAAAACAAGCAAGAAGATGAGGATGAATGTGATGAAAGTGAAGAAGCTCCAGAAGATTCTCGCAGGCCGGCAAATTCTCTTGCATCTGCATACAGACTTCTTACTCCATCTGTTAAGGTATAAACACATCTCTGTGAGAGACCGACTCTTTTTAAGTTTTAAACTGTGAGATTGTAGCAAGAGGATGAAAAGTTTAGGACTTGTTCTGAAATTTACAACATTCTTCTCACCCATTGCCCTATTCGATCTTCAGGTTCAACTATTAATATACTTCATGCTCAAATACGCAATGGAGATACTGTTGTCGGAGTCAAGTGTCATTACTTCATACTACTTTGGTTGGTCAACAAGCTCTGTTGCAATTTTCCTTGCTTGTCTTGGCCTTACAGTGCTTCCAGTCAACGTTATCGTCGGAAGTTACATCAGTAACATGTTTGAAGACAGGTATGGAACTGGTAACTGGTTACCCGAGAATCAAAGCCAACTGGACAAGAAAAAACCCGATTTTTCTAAACGGGTTTTCTGAAAGTTTTGTACTTTTTTCTGCCAATCAAACTCTGATCCTCTTCTTCTGGAAATGCAGGCAAATTCTCTTGGTATCTGAAATCATTGTCTGTCTAGGTATTCTATTCAGCTTCCAGCTGTTCATCCCATATTCTGTACCACAGTATGTCATCTCAGGTCTCATCATGTTCGTAGCGGCTGAAGTACTTGAAGGTAAGAGGCACTTCTTTAACCATTTCGATTGCCTGGTATACGAACTGAATCAGCATCTGGTTTTGTGTGAAAAAGATCAGAACTTTTCGACGTTTTTCAGAAAAGATCGGTTTTTTCTGAACTTGAACTAGTGAGCTGATCTCCAAACATGCATTACAACCTTAAAACACCAAACATAGTTCTTCAAACCTGTCTGAACATATGATGTTTCTAACGGGCCGTTTTTTCACCCCTGATAAACAGGTGTGAATCTCTCGTTGCTATCGCGGGTAATGTCGTCTAGGCTTTCCCGAGGAACGTACAACGGTGGATTACTGTCGACGGAGGCTGGAACGTTGGCCCGAGTTATCGCAGATGCAACGATCACACTGGCTGGATATTTGGGAAGGAGCCATCTCTTGAATGCCACTCTTCTCCCTTCTCTTCTGATATCCATCGTCTCCATTGTTGCTACTTGTTGTACTTACAACTCTCTCTATTGATTTGCTTCATGGCCTTTACATAATGGTATGTTTTTTTTCCTTTTTTTTTTTTTTTTGAGATTTTGGGTTTGGATAGCATATTTAATTTATAATAATTGTCACAAGGCCTCAAATGGTGTATACACAAATATATATATATATATATATATATGAGGAAATCCCAAATTTTTTGAGTTGTAAGAACAAGTGATCATCGATGATCTTTGATTAAATGATTAATGGTATGATTCCTTCATATTTTGCCTGTGATCTTAAAAATTTTCAAGCTTAAACATTATTCGTGTCTTTAGATAATAAATACAAATATCTTTAAGATAAATTATCGAAATTCTAAATATTTTTAAAATTATCGGAGTTGATCTTATGTTAATATTTTCTATTAAATGTTTTTATTGATTCAGATGTATTTGTCCTGCCTTTTTTGCTAACAAAAATTTACGAAAAGAAATAAATGGTATGGTACAGGTGGCAAGTCTTTTATAGGCCTAGTTGGGCCTTTTATGGGCTAATAATAAGAAGCCCATCAAAACAAAAGAGTGTTTTTTTCTTCGCTAATCACACGCGCAACGGTGGCGCGTGGACAATACGGGCCTCAACATCGCCCACGAACTCATGCGATTTTCATTAAAAACAAAAATAAAGCTCGTGACTGGATTTTTTTTATTTTCCCCCTAAGAAAATCCGAATTTTTTATCAACACGAATTTTAAAATTTTCAAAAATAATAAAACTATAAATTTTATAAGATTTTTTTAAACATACGATATTTTATAATTTTAATTAGAAATCAGAAAAAAAAATGCTTCATGTGGTTAAGACTTAAGAGTAAGAAGTCGAAGTCTTCACTAGGGGTGACCATTTCGGTTATTAACCG
>NW_010965019.1:1387934-1390138 GCF_000463585.1 Tarenaya hassleriana
TTCGGTTCGGTTCGGTTTGGTTATTTACTTAATAACCGAACGGTTGAGGAAGTTGAATAACCGTTCGGGTTCGGGTCGGTTCGGTTCGTTTAATAACCGAATAACCGCGGTTAACCGAACGGTTATTAGAATTTTTATAATATTTTAATTTTTACCCTTATTATTATTAGTGTTATTTTTTTGTAGTTCATTTGTACCTTATGTGTTTCATCTAATAAATTATAAAATTTAATATTTTTAACTTTTAACCTAATTATTGAAGTTTTTGTAGATTTTTTTTAACTTTTTTGGAGTATCAATTATTTTATAGATTTATTTGGATAAATATTTTGAAGTTTGTATAAGATTAATATTCTTTTTTTTTAAATATATCATAACCGAACCAAACCGATTTAAAATCGAACCGAATAAACCGAAAAATTTAACCATTTGGTTATAATTTTATTATACAAAAACCGGACTGAACCGAACCGAAACCGAATCGAACCGAACCGAATAAATCTATATAACCGTTTGGATATGATTTTTTATAACCGAAATAACCGAACCCGAAATAACCGAACCGAAAATCGAACCGAAACCCGAAATGGCCACCCCTAGTCTTCACCATGTCCACGAGAGACAAGCCAAGCACTCAAAGAGTAACAACTTCTTGTTGTGTTCCTATCAATTTGGTCGGCCCATTAGTCCCTTCTCTCATTTAATTTGCATTTTCTTGAATTCCGCATACTTTTCTCGGCCTTTTAATCCATTTCTTTAAAAACAATTTCCAGAAAAAATAGGTATAGAATCTTTTGCATTTTCCTCGTAATTCATTTGGACTCTTAGTGAACACTGACCTATATATATATACAGAGGACGGCAAGAAGCATTCCCCTATAGATTTTCAACCATAGATTATACACACACACACACACACATATATACATATATATAGTTTATATACAAACTTTTATTCTAAAGGTGGTACCAATAAAAAAAAATTTGAATTAAGAAATTATGGATCATGGTGACATGTTATGGCTGTGGAGATTAGTTCTTGGCCTTGCTCTCTTTCTCCATCCTCCCACTGCTGCGTCTGAGAAAGGTACGTATTTCATGCAAATTTGTAAATTTATGGGTATTTTCATATGTATATGTATGCGTGTATGTATGTATATATTTATTTACAACATTCAGAACTCATTAACCATGAGGTGAAATTCAGTAAAGATATTATTTCTTATTCAAAATATTAGAAAATATGAATTTTTAAATATTAACAAATATCACACAATTTAATTTTTTCTAACATTTTTAATGCAACTGAAAACGCAACCGCAGCTCCAAACTACTCATTCATGCACGATGCGACCAGGGCACCAACCACGTCTTACTACGACTACATCATAATCGGCGGCGGAACCGCAGGTTGCCCCTTGGCCGCAACGCTATCACGAAACGCTAGCGTTTTGCTGTTGGAGCGCGGTGGCTCGCCCTACCACAACCCTAACATCACCCGACTCACTGCGTTTGGAGCCGCACTCTCCGACCTGTCCCCAAAATCGCCGTCGCAGCGTTTCGTATCAGAAGACGGCGTTATAAACGCTCGTGCCCGCGTTCTCGGCGGCGGTAGCGCCCTTAACGCCGGTTTCTACACACGCGCCAGTTTGCAATACGTCAGGTCAGTGTATATATATTATACACACATTTTTTACACATACAACGATGTCGTTCTATAGTTTGACATGCATTTCACAAATCAACAGAAGCTAAATATGTAGATACGTTATAGCACATATACACGCGTCAATATATAGATATATAACAATATTTTTTGTATGGTATTTATTTCTCGTTGACCTCTTATCATTATCGAAATCCTCTTAAAACCCTCTATTTATTGATGTAAGAGTGTGAAATATCTATATAAGCCGATATATTTTATGATGTGTATATATATAGTGAAAATTGTGAATGCATGTAATATGGTCGTGTTTGCATAAATTACTATACAATGTGCAAAAGAAAACATTTTATAATTGCATGTCGATGGTTATATATATTTAATGTCATGTTTGCATATATAATTCTTTATAATTTTCAAGATATAATATATGATTGGAATAAACTAGGGCAATGGGGTGGGACGAGAGGCTGGTGAACGAGTCGTACCGGTGGGTGGAGAAGAAAGTGGCGTTCGAACCGCCGATGGGGCGGTGGCA
>NW_010965019.1:1390205-1396815 GCF_000463585.1 Tarenaya hassleriana
TGCGACCCGCCGATGGGGCGGTGGCAAACCGCCGTCAGGGACGGTTTGTTGGAGACCGGCGTTTTGCCTAACAACGGCTTCACCTTTGATCACATCAACGGTACCAAATTCGGCGGCACCATCTTCGACCGGTCCGGCCGCCGCCACACCGCCGCTGACCTTCTAGAATACGCCGATCCCGAGGGTATTTCTGTCTTTTTACACGCCACCGTCCACCGTATCTTGTTCCAAACCAGAGGTAAAAATCACCATATATATTCCACAGCTTTGTTGCAATTTATCATATTACATTACTGAAGTTTTAAACATTTAACCTCATAATCGTATATTTTTATTAGGGACAAATTAAAAAAACCATCAACTATTTATCTTGCACAAAAAAAATTCTACTTTAAATTTGTTATAAAAATAAATCAACTACTAATTTAAAAAAACCATCTTGTAAATTTTAAAATAATAAACCATATTTTTATTCTATTTAAAAAATATATAAGATCATATGTAATTGTTAACTATTTAATCTAGTTTCCAATATAACCTAATTGTTGTGATCCTAGGCAAAACCAAACCGGTCGCTCAAGGAGTGATATTCAGAGACCGAACCGGAAAAGCCCATTGGGCCTACTTAAAAGCCGGCCCACAAAATGAGATAGTGGTTTCGGCGGGAACCCTAGGGAGCCCACAGCTGCTGATGCTGAGTGGATTGGGCCCATCAGCCCATCTCAAGGCCCATAACATCATGGTGGTTTCCGATATGCCGGCAGTTGGTCAGGGAATGTCCGACAACCCCATGAACGCCGTTTTCGTTCCATCTCCTGTTCCGATCGACGTTTCCCTCATCGAAGTTGTCGGGATCACAGGTTCCGGGGCATATATCGAGGCGGCCGGCGGCGAGAATTTTGGCGCCGGTGGGTCCACAAGGGACTACGGAATGTTCTCTCCAAAGGTATTTTATTTCATTTATGTCCAAAACATATCAGGCTTTTTTATTCGATCTCGTTTTGGTTCTATTCGGGGTTCTTTCAATTTTAGTTCCATGCAGATTTTATGATATATTCAGTTCACTTCGAGTTCGGTTTTGATTTCAATAATAAAAATGTTTATTTTTTAAAAATAGAAATTTATATTTTCCGGTTGTTTTTTATATTAGGTTTAGATTCAATTTTCAATGTTTAAAATATCATAACTATTCAGTTTTTAGATTCGATTCGATTACAACCTTATTCGATTCATATAAATTCGGTTTATGAATTATTCAATTCGGATCAATTCGGTTTATAGATAACCAAATGAAATGTCCCTAACCTATCGTACCATAGCTTTTATACCATTATTTTATTTTATTTCACTGTATTTGGTAGATTGGTCAATTATCGACCGTACCACCGAAACGAAGGACACCAAAAGCAATAGCAAAGGCAATAGACTCGATGAGCAAATTATCATCACAGGCATTTCAAGGAGGATTTATATTGGAGAAAGTAATGGGCCCACTATCCACTGGCCATTTGGAGCTCCGGACCCGAAATCCGAATGATAACCCAACTGTCACCTTCAATTACTTCCGTGACCCGCTCGACCTAAAACGCTGCGTTTTAGGCATCCAAGCCATCGCCAAAGTCATCCAATCGAAGGCCTTCACGGAGTTCAAGTTCACCGACATGTCGTTTGAATATCTCCTCAACCACACCGCGAGTGCCCCGGTCAATGTGTTGCCACGTCATCACGATTCTGCCACGTTGGAGCGGTTTTGTCGGGACACTGTCATGACCATCTGGCATTACCACGGTGGATGCCACGTGGGCAGGGTCGTTGACCGTGATTACAGGGTTTTCGGCGTTGACCGGCTTAGGGTTATTGATATGTCAACTGTGAGTTATTGTCCCGGGACGAATCCTCAGGCCACGGTTATGATGCTTGGAAGGTAAAATAATTTCTATTTTTATTTCTTTTGTGATCCAATTTAATATAAAAAATGCTTGGCCTAACCATTATCATATATATATATATATAAATATATATATGGATGGACGGTTGGATTTGTATGTGGATGCTGCAGGTACATGGGTGTGAAGATTTTGAGGGGGAGACTTGCCAAGGAAGAGATAAATTTATAATTGGATTTAGGGTTTTGTGAAAAAAGAATGGTGTGGTTTTATAGTTGGTGAAAAAAAATCGAAATAAAATGTATGATGCTCATTACTAAATTTTTTTTTTGTTAACGTCATTATTAAAATGTTGTATCAGGGTAATTCGTATAAAAGAAAAATCTACCGAAAAGGAGTATATTTCTTAATTAGCATGGGTAATAAATTTACTGGGAATTCTGATTATATATAATGAATTTATTTTATGATTGAAATTTAGTGGGAGAGAGGCAAACAGAGAAATATGTTGTGTTGCAGTTGGACTGACCTTACGGCTCATGTAGAAACATATTCTCTAATCAATGAAATAGGATGAAGAATAAAATTAAAACCTAACAATCAAAATGATAGACATTAGAATATGACGGAGGATATACCATTTTCTGGCTAACCAATGCGTCCATTGTAAAGTTTGGAATAAATTCATTTTATTTTTATTAAACATATTTTTTATATAATGTTTTTAATACTCTATATGATTTCTTATGACTAATGGAGTTAATGAAATACTTACGTGAATATCTTCAAACAAATTAATCGACCGAAATTAAAAAATATTTTTTTTTGTGTTGTATAAAGCAATAACAAAAAATGTCTAATTCAAATTCTAACACGCCAATAATACTGATAAAATAATGTTTAGCAAATATGATAGTGCTGCAGTAATTATATATATGACTAAAATTAATTATATTTTTTTAGGATCTCTTCATTTAAAAGTCATGCTTTGCTTTTTTTTTCGATGAATTTAGATGGTTAAAAATAAAAAACAATATTCAAGATATTTTTTTTTCTTTTACTCTTTCTTAAAGCAAATTTTTTTAAGTGCATTTAAAGTAAACGAAGGCACATGCGCACAAATGGAGAATATCCAAAGGCATATGCCATCATGTATATATGTCTCCATGCAGCCGTTGCTATCTCGTATCAAATCTTTAACCATGTGTTTTGTCTGAAATTAAAATTTGGCAGATCCCGATTAAATTATTTAAATATGATTTTTCAATTTATCAAAATTTAATATAACTATGATATCAATAATTATAGCCATTCTATCTAGTGAAAATTTCATAACTTATGACCTTAAATTTTTATTATATTTTGGTCATCCTAAACGACTTTTTTGTTATATAATATCGAAATCGGATAATAAGAGTCGTAAATTTTGACTAATAGAATTGTTTATTAAAACTCATGATGTTTAAGCCACAATTTCAGGAAATCTAAAATTTGAATGTCCAAATTATAAACGAATTTAATTTAAAGTTAGTATTTCTTTGTTATATAATTATAACTATATATCATCTTAGTAGATTGTTCTTATAATAAAAAATTGAAGATTAATTTCATAATTACTCAAGTATCGAATGCAAAATTATTAACTTGTATTAAATCATTGTTTTCTATTGTATTATGATTTTGATTCGGTTTCGATAAAATCCAACTATGTAAAAAAAAGGTTGAAATTTCAATATTTTCGGCATAAAAACACGATGGAATTATGCTACATATATTCTTTTAGGTAAAATTCTACAACATATATTAATGAAAATATGTATAAATATGTGTGTGTTTGTTTGTATACACATCCACAGATACTCGTGAGATGAAGAAACACATGAATTATAAGAACCTGTAAGCTCACCAGTTCTAGGGCTTCCCTCTGTTGGCAGATCTTCAAATTCCCACACAAGTACACACATATATACACATATACTTACACCAAAATACAACTCATCATATATATATATATATATGTATATGTATATGTATATGTATATGTATATGTATATGTATATGTATATGTATATGTATATATGCGTGTGTGTGGATACAGATTATGATCTGCCAAAGGAGAGTTGCCCTGAAACTGGTTCAGCTTGATGATGAGAAAGAAGCAAAACACAGAAAGGAATATGAAGTATGAACTTTGTTTACTGCATTCATTGTTAACGTTTTCTCTTTCTTTCTTTTTGTTTTGGAAGCAATTAATTAATTTATTGTTTTGTTTCCTCGTTAAAGCTCCATGATAAATTTGATAAAAACAATTATGAAGATATCATAACTATGATTTCAATATTCTACTCAAAGAAAAGCTTAGCATGATCGTCTATTACTATTATAAAGGAAAATATTCAAATCAATATAGTTTTTGCAAGTTACCATAGGTTAGTATGGATTCTAATCACGTTGTGTGTGTGTGTGTATATATATATATGTATAGACTTGTTGTTTTTTTTTTATTTTAATTAAATGAAGAATAGGAAAAACTTATTTTAAGTGTTTTAATGTTTACTCTCTCCATGATCATTCACATTCTTCCAATTGAATGTGGATTGTGATAAATTCTCATTGTCCCTATTTTTTTTTTAATTTTTTCATATGATTTTCTTTTATTTAAATAGAACTCTTGGTTTCATTTTCAAAACACACCAAAGCAAAAACAAAAGCCTTCTAAAAAGAGACAAAGACACATCTTTTAAGTTCATATATGTATGAATCAAGCCGATATTTGAATTTGACGAGGTATCGATCGACCATCCTATCTTGTGAGATTATATTTCATTCAACCACATATCGAGCAAAGAATAGTTTCTTTAAGGAGAAACCATTTGCAATGGGTTCACATTGATTTTATTAATTTCGTTTTTTGAAAATTATATTGATACAATAATGTTATTTCGTTCATAACTTTCTGTAATGTAATTGAAATTACTCGTTCTTATTATCTATTTATAGATATTGAGATTATCTTTCTAATGATATATTATGATTTATTCATGTATTTTGAAAGTTATTAAGGTTGAAAGTTTTGATGTTAAATTGAAAAAATAATCGTAAACGAATATAATACACAACACCACTAACAATTTTAAAGAAACTATAGTTAGCTTATATTGTATTATTTTATTAAATTTAAAAGTTGTTGGGCCTTCACTTGACGGCCCATTTCTTTTGGCGGAAAAGTGGAATCCTCCGAAGGAGGGAGAGGTTTCTCCGAAACCACACGTTTCGCTGGTAAAGGGTTCCTTAACCCTAATGTTTTTAGTCTTCGACGAACGCACGAGGTAGAAGAGCGGGAGAAAGAGAAGGCGACGACGACGGAGGAGCTTCTCGGTTGTGATAGAGCTCAGGAACAGCGATTCAATGTAAGTGAGTCGAGGTTGGTAAGACATTCTATATTTTGTCTTTCTCAGTTGTTTTCTCGGACAGTTTTAGTTCGGCGAGTCTCCGGTTTGTGGAGGACCGTCTGTTCCTGTTTTCGGTGTTTTTTCTTTCCGTCTCTAGTAGATTCACCGCACTACAAAAATACAATCCATATGCGACGGAAACATCCGTCGCACAGCGAACAAATATCCGTCGCAACACATTGTTTGCGACGGATAACGACGGGTACAAATCCGTCGGTACAGAGCTGTCGCAAATTTCTTTCAGTCGGTTAACCGTCGCACAATTACGACAGACAATTCCGTCGTATTCCGTCGTTAATTTTACCGACGGATATAAAACCGTCATAGACCGTCGCGTTTATGTTTGTCGCACATTCCGACAGACTTATCCGTAGCAAACGTTACTGACGGAATCTATCCGTCGTTTATGCGTCGCTTTCTTGATTTCCGAACGTAACGACGGATTACAGTCCGTTGCAATTAACTACGACGGATTACGACAGATTATATCCGTCGCAACATTTGTAAAAATAATTAAAAAAAACAAAAAATTTATAATTAATTTAAATATTTTAAAAATTAATTTTAAAAATAAATTCATAAATTAGAAATACGAATTAATTAAAAACAAAACAAGATTCATAATTAAGAAAAAGTATAATACAATAATTTAGAAAGAGTTATAATACAAAGATGTCTATGGATCAACCGGTGTATCATTGCCGAGATTGGCAGGTGCGTCCTCCGGATCGTCCTGAGGATCATCTGGCTGCCGAGATGTCGTCGGAAAGCCATACTGGTCGAATATAGGCGGCATGAACGGTGTGAGGCGCTGCATCATCTCCTCGAAGCGTACGATCCTCGCTTCGGTCTCGGAGAGCTTCTGTAGCTTCTCTCGATGTTGCTCGAACTCCTCGATCTTCGCCCGGGCCTCTGCCAGTTCTGCAATCGTCCGCTCTTGGGAGCGTTTCAACTCTTCCACTTCACGCGTTAGCGCGACATGGTGAGTAATCGCCGGAGCAGAAGTTTCTCCCCCGCCCAGTTGAGATGCCAAGGTGCCGACACCATAGATACGGCCCTTGGCATCCGGATGGACAACCTATACAATGAAAGAAAAATTAGCATACAATCATATATTTTTAAAATTCAGAACTATTAATTTTATAAATATTTACCTCTAGATATAGGCTGTTAACTTCGGTTGTCGAGAGTTGTGTAGAAGCAGTACTCTCGTCCATCTGGGAGACTTTATCGTCGATCTTGGACTGCACCAACTCCTCGATCTCCTGGACC
>NW_010965019.1:1397534-1475823 GCF_000463585.1 Tarenaya hassleriana
CCCTCGCTCATCCACAATGGCTTGTTTCGACTTTGACCCGACCGATAGATCGCATCCCGGAGTCGGTTAGCCAGCACTTCCTTCCAACCGGCATAAACCATGTCGTGGTGGCGCTCCTCCCAATAAAAAGCTTGCTGCAATAAAAAAAATTGATGTTAATAAAACAATAAATGAAATTAAAAGAATAGTTTGAATTAAATCAGAAACCCTAAACCCCAAACAAAACCCTAAACCCCAAACGAAACCCTAAACCCCAAACGAAACCCTAAACCCCAAATGAAACCATAATCCCTAAATTGATAATTGGAACCCTAATACTGAATCTAAACCATAATACTGTAACCCTAAACCCTAAAATCAGAAACCCTAAACCCTAAACCCTAAACCCTAAACCCTAAACCCCAAATGAAACCATAATCAATCAATTGGTAATTGGAACCCTAATACCGAATTTAAACCATAATACCGAAACCCTAAATCAGAAACCCTAAATCCCAAACGAAACCCTAAATCTGAAACCCTAAATCTGAAATCCTAAACCCCAAATGAATCCAAAATCCCATCGAAACAATCCAAAACATCGCGAAATCACTCCATAATTCGCCGAAAATCATCCAGAAAATCCGAAAATTTTCGGATCTTAGAATTTTCGCACAAATCTCATGGAAACCCTAAACCCAAGCTTCAGCGAATCATCACCAAGGGAGAGAAGGAGAGAGGAAAGACTTACCTCGCACGGCGTCGGACAGGTTGGCTTGGACGGTGGGTGGCCGGAAATCGCACCGATTACCGGAAATCGCAGAGAATCTGTTTTCGCGTCGAGGCGGAGAAGAAAGAAGAGGAATCCCGATATGTATTACACATTGCGACGGAACTTAACCGTCGGAAACCGTCGCTAATGTTTGAACACGTGGCCATTAGCGACGGAGTATCTTATTTAACGACGGAATATATCCGTCGCACACGGATTTTAAAATTTTCAAAAAATTTGCGAAAATTTCAGGCAGAAAAATACCGACGGATATCGACGGATAATATCTATCGCAAAATAGAAAAATAATAATAAAAAAATTAAAATAAAAATACACACATTGCATAATTAATCAAATGAACCATACGATGATGTTTCCGTTGTTTCGGGATTAGTGTCTTCACTGCTATCGCCTTCTTCATCGAGGTTTCCAATTTCTAGTTCTTCAACTATCCCTTGTTCCACTACTAGACTCTCCACATCAATTGTTTCCGCGACAGCTATAACTGTGTGTTCTTCCTGTAGCGGGCTTTGTTCCACTAATCCGTCATATGTAATGGTCCCTCTTGGATTAATCTTGATAACGGTCTTCCAATCAATGTCACTTCTTCGCGTTTTATCTCTTGGATAAGGGATAAAACATACCTGATCTGCTTGGGATGTCAGTATAAAAGGGTCGTATTTTCTATATCGACGGGAGTAACGAATATGCTTCGGTTCTCGGAGGCAGGTCAGGAGGTGAGATATCCACATTTAGGTGGAGCTTCCTCGGTTAGGATGCTTAGGAGATGGTGTGAGGTGGGAGGTGTCGATTCACCGAATAGAGTCGGTGTAGGTTGGAGCGCTAGGACACTCCCTCTCGGGGTGGAGTAGGTACATTCACGTTCTCTCATTCTCGGTGGAGCATTTCTAGTTGACTATGAGCGTTTTTGCGGGACAAAACCGTGGAGACAATCTTAGTTGGCAAGTTAGGGTCCGGGGCTAGAAGTCACATACTCATAGGTAGTGTAGACTCTACGGGGATCCAAGGCTAGGTTATCTAGCAGGTTTGGTAGTCTGACTCAGTTTAGTCTCAGGAAAGTCGGGTTAGACTCGGGAGACGAGTAGTTGTCAGGTATAATCCTCGGATTACTAGCATGTAAAGTCTTGCACTTTACCGGGAGGGTTAATTAGACGGTCTAGGGAGTCATACCACCGGGGATAACGTTCGCCGATCGAGCGATGTATGTCATAGTCTCGATTCGAGTCTTGTCTGTGTGAATTTTCTGATCCCTCTACCGAGTATTTCAGGGATAGATGAGTTGGATCGGTGAGGAATAAGAAAGATCCGAAACTTGGGAAGTCACCGGTGGCGAGCTTCATCAAATTCGAGGCAGTAGAGGTTATGAATTTTTTAAATTTCCGACGAAAGTCGATGGATCGACGAAAATCGATCGGTGTTGGAAATGCGTTAATCCACTAGTTTCCTCTGGTTTCGCTTTCTCCACCAACGTGGAGATTGTTGGGCCTTCACTTGATGGCCCATTGCTTTTGGTGGAAAAGTGGAATCCTCCAAAAGAGGGAGAGGTTTCTCCAAAACGACACGTTTCGGTGGTAAAGGGTTCCTTAACCCTAATGTCTTTAGTCTTCGACGAACGCACGCATGTGGCTCCAGGAAGAGGACCAAAAGAGGGAAGAATGGGAGAAAGAGAAGGCGACGACGACGAAGGAGCTTCTCGGCGGTGATAGAGCTCAGTTGTTTTCTTGGAAAGTTTTGGTTCAGCGAGTCTCCGGTTTGTGGAAGACTGTCTGTTCCTGTTTTCGGTGTTTTTTCTTTCCGTCTCTAGTGGATTCGCCGGCACCGTCCGGCCGAGATGTAAGCCCAAGCAACGTTCGGTATCTGAATTCGTTAAAACCTCGGTGTATTCTCTGTTTCTTGCACGCACGAGCATCGGAGGTAAAATGTGAGGGCTCAATACCACATTTACGGTTAATGTGAAATCGGAAAATCAAACCGTATGTATGTAAACTAAATTGAGAATAAATAACGTGATACTAAATTTAAAGAAAAAGAAAACTTTGTCTTTTGCGGACACATGAATTCTGCTTCTAATTTTTTTTTATTCACGCTTGCCTAGCTTTGAAAGATTTATTATTATATTTAGTCAAAGCAAGACAGCTCCAAGGCCTCGAGAGCAATAAAATCGTGGCAATTTGAATTATTTATCACTTCGAATTATCACAGATACAATTAATAAACAAACTATAGAGATGCCGATTATCATAGAAATATATAAAATTTTAATTGTCATTAGAACGATGATACGTTTCTTATTTTTTTCAAGTCTCCGTTCGTATAATTTTTTTTTTCAACTTCTTTTATTTTATTTGAACATAAATTATTAGATCGTTGTCATCTGGTCCAATGGCTTTCTCATTATTCTTATATCGTTTTATTTTCGGCCATAGTTATGGTTAGAGAAATATATTCGGTGAATAAAGTTTTTGTTCAATTTCGAAATACGTAACTAATATTTCTTAAAGAAAAAACCAACCAACCAACATAAAAATTAAAATTACAACTTTGATACTAATACAATATCGCACGTAAAATAAATAAACTCCTGTCGTGATCTTGTCATCGAGAAACGAATCGTTGACTTCTCATATGGTTTTAAATATGTTAAACATGTTTTTATATTTTTTTTTATTTAAAATATATAATGACCACACAATTTAAACGAAATTTATGGCGAGTATATGGATTCAGATATATAATACCTTATTTTTAAAAAAATATATGTTAGTTAATAAATATCAGAAATCAAAATTTTAGATAAATATTTGTAATATATGTAATTTACTTGTGGAATAGAAGTCTTAACTAGATTTTAGTTCCACACTACACGAAAATATTATCAATTAAATGCATCTCTTCAAGTCTTATATAAAATTAATATTCCGCTACATATATGATATATTATAATGTTGGACCTTTAATTCTATGTTATAAATTGATTATCCCAATGATAATGATCCTTTTTGGAAATTCCGAATTTAGGCTCTTTCCTTAACGCATAATTAAATTAATATCCAAATCATCAATTCTTGCAAGCTTGGCATATCCGTAATTCTCACAAATTCGATTTATATAGATGCAAATTTATCTTAAACATAGCTTAATTCAATCCGATTCTAATAAATATTATCTTCCTGTTAGATGTGATGCTGTGGGTTTTATTAAATTAAAATAAATATTCCACTTATTTGAATTTAGTTAAATAAGATAAAGCTCTCTCTCTCTCTCTATATACATATATATATAAGGTGATTTTGATATTTATTGATGAATTTATATACAACTTTTTTGTTGTTTTTATGAAAAGTAATATGGATTTCTATACAGTTGATTATTAAAACAAAAATATAAAGATTAAAATATATATTTTTATCATAATAAGTGTGTCTGGATTCGATTCTATAAATAGTTGGACAGACGTGGGCTCAAAATCATCCCACGTGATTCTCCATTTTCCCGTCCCGGAAACAGTCTTTTTGTGAAGAGAGAAACGAGGAGAACACAAATAAATAAAATAAAATTCTTTTTTTTTTCTCCCCGGGCTTTGATCGGTAGATTCGTCCACTTTTTCACTTCTCTCAGGTTCTCTGAAGAATCCGGTGATTAGCAATGGCGAAGAACGTGGGGATTCTTGCTGTTGACATCTACTTTCCTCCCACCTGCGTCCAGCAGGTTTCCTTCTCTCTCTTAATTTCTCTCAAAATGTGGATTTTCTGAGAATGGGATGAGAAAATGTCGGAAATTTCTTATTTTGAATTATGGGTTTTGCTCCGAGAATCAGGAAATGACGGTTCTTCACTCTTCTCTGCAACTGGACATTGTCGAGTTTTTAATGTTGTTCATGTCAGTAGTGGTGGGATTTCTGTGTTCTTTAGTGTTGGATTCTGCGTTTTCTTGGATCAGAGATTGCGGTTTCATTGGAAAGATTGTACCTTCGGGCTTCTTAGATCGGAAGGGAACACCTTTTTGGTTGTTCTGAGACGTTTGTATCCGATTCTGCACATTTCAGACCCATTGTTCATGCCTGAGGATCAGAGAAAACGAAACTTGCCTTGTGAATCTTTAAACAAATCATTAGTGTAGATTGATTACTGATATACTCTCTCTCTCTGTGTGTATAGGAAGCTCTTGAAGCTTTTGATGGAGCCAGCAAAGGGAAATACACGATTGGGCTTGGACAAGATTGTATGGCATTCTGCACGGAGCTTGAAGATGTAATCTCAATGAGGTATTTGATTTCACCATTTGGCTTTACGCTCTTACAAAATCGTGTATTAGCGTTTCTCACGAGTGGGTTTTGAACCTTTTGCCTTGTATTTTCTGATGTTTTCGGTACTCAGCTTGACCGTTGTAACTTCCCTCCTTGAGAAGTATAAGATTGACCCGACGAAAATCGGACGTCTTGAAGTAGGCAGCGAAACCGTGATAGACAAGAGCAAGTCCATCAAGACTTTCTTGATGCAAATCTTCGAGGTAATTTTACCGTTCTTGTTTGTGTTTTTTTTCTTGTGTTGAGACATATTTCTTACAGCAAACAAATCGAAACAGAAACATGGAAATACCGACATTGAAGGAGTTGATTCTACAAACGCCTGCTATGGTGGAACAGCAGCTTTGTTGAACTGTGTCAACTGGGTCGAGAGCAACTCATGGGATGGACGATACGGTTTAGTTGTTTGTACAGACAGTGCGGTAATCGTTACCCTCCTTTCGAAAATTTATCCTAAACAGAATCATAGATTATAAAGATTCTCGCTTTGGATTAGATCGTTCATATTCATCTAACCCTGCGGTATTTTTTTTCCATTTAGGTATATGCAGAAGGACCGGCAAGACCCACGGGAGGAGCAGCCGCTGTTGCTATGTTGATAGGACCCGAGGCTCCTATCGTCTTCGAGAGCAAATTTAGAGGCAGCCATATGGCTCATGCTTACGACTTTTACAAGCCCGATCTTGCCAGCGAATACCCGGTAACTCTTCCTTCCTCACCATTCGTTCTTGCATTTTATTGTTACATAGATGTCATCTATCAGTATCAGATTCGATTTTTGTTCTGATATATCTGTAGGTTGTTGATGGAAAGCTTTCTCAAACTTGCTACTTAATGGCTCTTGACTCATGCTACAAAACTCTGTGCAACAAGTAAGTTGATGCCCATCACCCTAAAGGTGTTCAATTTTCCGGCTTTACAAAGATTCTGATCAATCGAGATTCTGCATAATAACCCCTGAATTTTCTTTCTTAAACGATTAGGTACGAAAAACTCGAAGGCAAGCAATTCTCTCTTGATGAAGCTGACTTCTTTGTTTTCCATTCCCCATACAACAAGGTATGTATCGGTTCTTCCAACACTACACCTGAACAAAATATTTCAGTTTTCGGGTACCCTTTTTTACCTATTCTTCATTCCGAACGTTGCAGCTTGTCCAGAAAAGCTTCGCCCGTTTGCTATACAACGAATTCATGAGGAACACGAGGTTCCTGCCCTCTTCCACGCTGTCTGAAAACTCGCTTTTTTTTTTCTAAGTCTGTGTGTAATGACTGATCAGTTGTCCAAAACTAACATAAACTTTGTAGTTCTGTTGACGAAGCTGCTAAAGAAATGTTCAAGCAGTTTGCATCATTGTCCATTGATGAAAGCTACCAGAGCCGGGATCTTGAAAAGGTTTGTTCCTTCGACTGTAATCTGATCCCAACTCTGATGAGGTCATACTGTAACTTAATTCCAACCCGTTTGATTCATTTCGTGTCTTGTTTCCAGGTTTCGCAACAGCTGGCGAAGCCGCTGTATGATTCCAAAGTAAAGCCAACGACTTTGATATCGAAGCAAGGTGGAAACATGTACACGGCATCTCTCTACGCAGCTTTCGTCTCCCTCATCCATGGCAAACACAGTGAACTGGTATGGTAACTTCTACATAGGACAGGAAGAAGAAAAGACTGAACCTTTTTCTCTTGTTTCTCATTTCAAGAACCATATGAACAAAATCTGATTCATGGGTTCTCTCTTTTACGCCCGCAAATCTTGGATCCAGCCTGGGAAACGTGTGGTCATGTTCTCGTACGGAAGTGGCCTTACCGCAACTATGTTCTCGCTTAAGCTCCGTGAGAACGCTGCTCCGTTCGGCTTATCCGACATTGCAACTGCCATGGACGTTGCTGGGAAGTTGAAGAACAGACACGAGGTAAAAATTCCAGGCCAATACAACGACGTTTATGAATTCAGACAGTGACTTGGGTATCAGGGTCAGTTTCTTTTTTGGCTGAAAGGATGTGACTTTGTCTGCAGTTTTCGCCGGAGAAATTCGTGGAGACGATGAAGCTGATGGAGCATCGATATGGCGCAAAGGATTTCGTGACGAACAAGGAACAGATCGGATTGTTGTCGCCGGGAACTTACTATCTTGTCGAGGTTGACTCCAAGTACCGGAGATTCTACTCTGCGATCTCGCCGGAGAATGGATCGGTCGAGAACGGGCACTGAACGACCGAGTCATGACTCGTACGGACATTGGATTTTTTTTTGGTTGTTCGCAGTTGACAGATCCGTTCTCTCTCTCTCCAAAAAAAAAAGTCGTTTTCTTCTTTTTCTAAGCTTTTGGTTGAAATAATTGTTCGCTTGTATTTTTATTTTATCATGAATAAAAAATAGCATTATAAATGCCATAATCGTGCATATAAATCCATGAAATGACAAGGAAAAAAATGGTTGATCAATTTTTATTGTTCATCAGCATGGAAACTATGTTTTATAAATAAATGCATTATAAAAAATCAAAATTAACCAAAAAAATCGATTTATTTCTTCTTTTTTTTCTTCAAAAATGACATATATAGACTCAATAATAATAAAAACCCAAAATCATTACAATATACATATCAAATATATTTTAGTCAAGTTATATAATATACATATCAAATAAAAACCACCATAGCTAACATGATGGAAAAGAAATTCTGGCTGTATGGGACATGATACATTTTATTTGTAATAATCAAAGTTTATAACAATACAACAACATCATGCAAATACAAAATCATAACACGGCTCTCGATCCAACACATAAAACCCTAAAAACAACTCTTACTTTCTTCATCCAAAACTCTGTCCAAGTTTTCGGATCGCACCTTCAGATCTCAAGCTTTAACCTCTGTCTTCTTGTTCGGTTCGAACACGAACTTGACAAGCGATTCCTTGATCGACATCATCTCGGGGAACTCGGCTTTCAGCTTGGTCGCATCGAGCTCGTTGTTACTCCTCGGGGCAACGATCACTTTCGCCTGTTCTTCCACCGTGAAATTCTTCCACGTGAAGCTCGGGTCGATGTACTCCTTGTACATCTCGAGGATCTCGTTGTGGCTAACGACCCCCGGGTTAGTGAAGTTCCATATCCCGGTTAAGTTTCGCTTTGCCATCTCGATGGAGATTGGGAGGAGCTCGTCGAGGATGGTCATCGAGTTGGGGATGTCGACCACTTTGTTGTACCGAGAGATTTTGGTAATGAAGTTTCGCGGGTTGGAGAGATCCGACGAGATTGGCATTCGGACACGGAGTGTGCATACATTGTCATAGTTCTTGAGCAGTTCCTCGACCTATTTGAGAGTCACAAATCAAAGAAGAAAACAGATTTAGAACAGCTTGAGATTATCAAACTCAAACAACGATACAACAGAAATCGAAATCCAACTGTAATGATGCATAATCATTAACCCAGATAGCCAATCCAAATCCAAAAACCAAGATCAAATCATACACAAATAACATCAGGTTCCAAGATATTGACTTGGTTGGTTGACATAAATCTTTTTCTCAATTGTTCCAAGAATCTTGTAAACTAACCACAAAAATAGTGATGTTGAATACTGACTGAATCTTAAGCTCTACCAAAAGAATCAATCATCGGACAGGACAAATGAGCTTGAACACGACAGCTTTTCACATTTTCAGGATCATCAGATCCGATCAATCATGTTACTCTGTGACTGACGGTCAACAACACAATATGGATAGCCAACATGAACGTTAGGCTAATTTGATACATCTATTGGATCAGAATCAGAGGAACCCATGTTTATCCTAGACGTGGATCTGATACAAACGCATTGCAAATACATGATCTAAACGCATGAACACTCCAAATACTTCAACTCTAATAAAGGGTTCAACATGTGAATAGAGACGAAAGCTTTACCATGGCCTTGGTTTTGGAGTAGAATGATCCGGTGAAATTGGGAGTGTCCTCCTCCTTGAACCCGAGACCCGACCCGAGAGGATGACCCGAATCGTACTCGAAAATACAACCAGTGGCGTAATTGATCAGGATCAGACCCTTCTCCTTACAAACATCGGCGATGGTTAGGGTTCCGACAACATTCGTACGGATGGTCTCGACCTTGTGGGACTCGCACCAGTCAACATTGGGTCGTCCGGTGACTCCGGCGGCGTTGAAGACGTGGGTCGGCCTTTCACATCGGCGATGGTTAGGGTTCCGACAACATTCGTACGGATGGTCTCGACCTTGTGGGACTCGCACCAGTCAACATTGGGTCGTCCGGTGACTCCGGCGGCGTTGAAGACGTGGCTCGGCTTCACGGCCTCAATGTCGGCGAGGAGCGAACGACGGTCCTCGAGCCGACCGGAGCCGTACGTGTACGGAATGCCCTGAGATTCGCAGAGCTTGCCCAGCAGACCACCGATCCAACCTGTCCGTCCATAGATGAGGAAATTGATAGCCGTCGGTGAGCCATTGGCCTCCGCACCCATTCTCAAACAGCACGAATCTCGCCGGAGAGAGAGAGAGAGAGAGAGAGAGAGAGAGAGAATGGTACGAGATAGTGAGATTGAGATACAAGGAGATGATGGCGTCCGACGATGCTTCCTTTTATCCCGTTTTCAGGGAGAAATCTTCAATTTTAGTACCTTTTTATTTTAGATTTGCTAATTTGACCCCTAAGGTAATAACGTTGTCACCGCACGCCAAATTTAGAAATCCCAATTATATTTTTTTCTTCAACAGGTTCTCGATTATCGTCCCGTATTCAGAATTTCTATAATTAAAAAAATTTAGTGTGATTTGTACGGAAGGCAGCTAATCGGTGAATAAAAAATGAGGATAAATTCACGAGAATTTATCATTTTCTAAAATAATATTTTAACACAGAAATCGACAATATAAAAGAAATATAATTTATCACATATTCTTTTAGTAAAATCTTAACCAATTTAGAATTTAGAATATCGCTCGAGCTAATATACGGTTTTATTTTGGACAATTGACTTTTTTTTTCCCTTCAACGTTACATAAAATTACTAAGAAAAATCAGCTTTTCCAACATTTTAAAATACATGCTTTGATTTGATTTAGAGATCATAAGATACACAAGTTCTCATCTACATGAAGTTTAAAAATTTTAGCCATCAAAATATTTGTACCGGTTATATTTTATGGGTTAGATTCAATATGTAAAATAATATAAACAATACATAAAACTAGCTATATGAATATCTAAATCACATTATTTTTGTGTAATGAGAAATTGTATATAAAATTCTTTGACGTGGTAGTCTATCTCGAACTCTAATATAACTAATTTTTTTTTTAATGAAAATCATAAGGTTTTGTGGCTGAATATTTTAATTTGTGACCCATTGGACTCTAAACCGCGTCGTCACAAGGACAAAATATAAGAAAGTGAAATTCATACGAGTATAAATTAGCTTGTCATTCTCAATTTATATAATTATATAATACGCATGAAGGAAATATGATTAATATAATTTCATATTCATTCTATATAAGCAAATATTAGAGAAATTCAACATCTATATATACACACTAAAAAAAACATCCTTAATCTTTGTACTTTCTCTTCTTGTTATGTACATAAAAGCCAGTTCAAAAAGTTATAGTCCTCGGAATCTCCGAACTATTTCATGTAATTTTAAATCCGAAAAAACATTTATTTCCATAAAATATTCAAATTTATCACTATAACTTTAACATGTATGAGATTATAAAAAAAAAACTTTAACACGTATGAATAATTAGGTGAATGATGTATCTATATATATATATAGATATATGGACACACATGGTGACATATAGATCGGATCCAATCTGTCGGCATCATATTGTGCAAGTCATGGGCCCTCTTTTAATTATCACTTTTTTTAAAAAATCGAATTTAAAGAATTATCGATATTATTATCATTATTATTTAATTAATTAATAGATCGTGGGCAGATCCAAATCTAGTGAGTTATAGTACATTTTATATTTGCGGAAGCATATAGTTATAAATAATTGATTAGAAAAATATTTGAAGCATGTGATTTGGGTGTGGCTTTGGAATTGGTATTTTCTTATTTTTTTATTGGGAGAGTGGGTGGGTGATGCCTACAACCTTTCCTTCACCAGGAGCAACAAATAATAATAATAATAATAATAATAATAATAATAATAATAATAATAATAATAATAATCGTATGCAACATTTTGAGAGGCTATTAAAACATGTTTTGATGAGAAAAAAGAAAAGAACAAAATATAAAAATATTAGCATAAATTCGCCTTTCGAATATGCTGCGAAAATATGATAATTTGGTTTCGCTTTACTCTAAAAAGTGACGTGCAATTTGATACAATATTTATAAAATGCAATAGAAAAATCTTTTTTAAAATTTGATAATATTATTATAATATATATACATACACGATAGGAATCAAAAACTATAATTAACTTACGAATATATAAATCAACGGATTTTTATCTCAATTGCACCTATATAATTAAAAAAACACATGAAACCTATGTCTCTACTTTCAGATTCAACTCCGTATCAAAAATCTTTTTTTTTTCTCCTGAAAAAATAAAAGAATAACTAAATTCGGACCAAAAATGTTGATAAATTTTTAATTACATAATTTTATTTGTGCAATTTATCCTCTTTTGGATACTAAAAAAACACTAAATCAAATGAGTATAACAGTCCAATTACTTTGAAACGTTTCAGATCAAGCATAGCACGAGTTTTACAAAAAATCAAAAAATTTAAAAAAAAAATATTAGAGGTACATATGAAAGCACTGACTAATCAACTAATTAATCAGAGTGTATGGGCCAAAAGACAACGGACGTAGGTTATTGATGATATATTACAAACCATGATCAACACCATGATTAGTACTCGAGTAATTAATTATAGTAAAATATAGTACCGATTCAATTAATGTTTGCGTTTGGATTTCAAAGAAGTGACGGAATGAGAGTTGTTGTGCCAATTTCTCTTCCTCTGATTGATGAACCAGTTGTTTATTTGCTTCAGCTGAAGCCCCGTCTCCTCCACCAATTTTGCCTTGTCATCTTCCTGTCCCCGGCCCATCTCCACATACATTATATCATACATATATATACATATATATGTGTATGTATATAAGTATACATATACACGTATAATACTAACCGTAGGATAAGGCCACTTGGCATGTAGCTGCCACCAATTCTTCAAGACCGTGGTTGTGTCTCCCGGCAATTTCCCTGCCCTCCTCTTCCTCAAGATCTCTTCCCTCACATCTTCTATTCTTGATTTAAAACCCTAATTATATTATTATAACATAAACGTGTCACAGTTCTTCAATATATATGTAGATAGCATTGCAAAAATATACTTCATATCAGTCATAGATATAAAAATATGTGGTTAGGTGATTTTTTTTTTAGTGAAATATGTTGAATAAAATCAATCTAAAATCGCAAATGTATGGTATATGTTCAAGTGCTTGATTTGCTACAAAAGCTTTTTTTTTTTTTTTTGTAAAGTTTGTACCCAAGATCACAAAAGCTTTATATATATATATATATACACATACATATACTTTGTCAAGATTCTATATATACACCTAATTTTACACACTATATCATCCATCAATGGTGGTTTTAGATTGCAGGGCTTAATTTATAAGATCAAATTAATCTCCTACCAATTTTTTTTTGGATGAATTTTCTTTCATATAAAACGTGGTAGTAATTAAGGGCAATGATATGTTACCTGTTTGAGTTCGATTTTAAGTTCTTGTCTGACTCTTTCCATAAGAGACCTTTCCGATTCTGTCGGAAGCAACGGACCAAACCCCATCATATCATGCCCAATGTCTCCTCCCCCGCCGCCGGAGTTTTCCGACGAGAAATCCATCTTAAGCTCGTCCTCGTCATCCGACATCGTCGCCCCACTCCCTTCCCCTAACGTCGTCCCTACCAATAATAATAATAATAATAATAATAATAATTCTAACGAATTTTATTTGAATGAAAACTATATAGACAGAAGAAAACTTCATATTTGTTGGGTTTACATCAAAAAATGCCCAATCGAAGGCCCATCAAACGTGCATGCGCATCTTTGTGTTTGCGTAGATATTACATAGTCCTTAGGTATAATGCATGTGTGTGTACATATGTGGCAGGATCGCCAAAATCTTTTGATACCTAACTTATATATATATATATAACTTTTTATATCAAAGGCAAGCATTAAGAATAAATTAGTGAAGCGTTGATTTCTATGTGCAATGTATTCGAAATGATTTCATATTGCACAGTGTAAACCACATTAAGTTAAATTTATATTCATAATTAAATTCATATTTTTTTCTCGTTAGGGATCATATATATACCTGCTTCACATAAATTTATATTCAGCACCGAATAGACATTAAGTTAGGTAGATAAAAATGTACAAATTTGAATTGGTAGGCTATGATGTGTTTGGTCACGAAGTCACCTAGTCCTATAAATACGTATATACATACATACATATATATATATGTCTTGTATACCAAATTTTGGTTACCAAAATCATCACGATACGTGTATATGCTATATTCGCATTCATGGACCTTTACGATGAATCATATGCCTATATGTGATAGGGTGGCATCTTATCCAAAGTTTTAATTTGGTTATTAAACAATCTTTTTTATTACATGTTAAACAATAATTGGTGATTAGTGATACATATAATTAGTAATTGGAATCATTAGAACCTGTGAGAGCATGCAGATTGTTCTCGATTTCACGGCACGCCATGACTGCTTCGACGGCATGAACCCTCACGTGTTGTTGCAGCTGTTCCTTGAAACTGCATAGCACTATAAGATATTGTGCCTGCCCAATTATTTTAATAACAATCATTACTAATCTCTTTCATTTCGGTGAAACTGCATGGCACTATATATATACGCGCATATATATATATATATATACACACATACGCGTGTGTGTGTATTGTGTAGAAGAAAAACATCAAAGACGCATGTGAACATACGTCGTTGGTTTGCAATTTTTACATATTATCGATTAATTTTCGACTGTCTTAGAAATTCGTCTACGATTCTTCGTGATCAATTCGCATATTTCTTACTAAACCTACATATAAATAATGGTACATATTGTTATAACAATCTAATTGAAAATATCTAACTAGTCCCGTTTGAAAACGACATTTATCCTCCTGCGCTCCTTTTTCCGCAGCTCAAATTTTCCACTCATTAGAGTAATAACGCAACCAAGATAAATTATGATTTTGCAACCCCCTTTAAAATAAATATTAAGGAGCAACAAAAGTTCATCTTCACACAAACACACACAAGCTCATAACATATATATCATATGTATGTGGTTGTATATAGTAATAACACATATTATACTAAAGAAATAAGCATATGATTTGTTGAAATTAATCCCTCCAAAATCTAAATAAAACCCTAAAATGACTTAAATCAGTTTTACCCCCCTCTCCATATATAGAAGCCGAAGCAAAAGATGGAACAAAATTAACGCTTACGAAGGATCGTGTGTCATGAACTATACACACTTAATGGATAAAAAAAACACAAAATCAATTGGTTTCACATGATGGGTACCAGGAAATTATCGAGCTCGTGGCGGTCGTGATGGGAGGAGGAGAGAGAAGAGGAGGCGGCGGCCATGGCGGCGTAGGAACGGAGAAGGTGATGAGACTGAGAGAGCTGAGAATCAATGGAGGGAAGCTGATCGATTGGAGTGGCCACTCTGAGGCAAGCGACGTGAGCTGCCAGAAGCTGTTCGTACATCGGATGCGTCGCTATCTCCGCCTTTAGCTGTTTGTTCTGCTCTGCCACCGCCGCCGCCATCGGATCTCTTACCTCTCCTCCGCCGCCGCCGCTGATGTTGCTTCCGCCGCCGTGGCCTCCGATTATCCCTAGCGCCGCCGCTTCCTGCATACTTTTAGAGAGAGAGAGAGAGATTTGGTGTGGGATGCCAGAGAAACAAAGGAGGAGGGTTATGTCTTGTCCGAAAACCCTAATCCTGGGATTTTTATGCTGATTTTTTGTTGTGTCTCCGTACCTAGAGGGGGGAGAGAGAGAGAAATCTAATCAGTTGAATTGGTGAAACAGAGACAGAATTGAAGCGAGAGAGGGAGAGAGAGAGAGAGAGAGAGAGAGAGAAGAGAAGGCGATTCAGGTAAAAAAAGAAGGTAACCGGAAGGGATCATCGGATAAAAGGCTGTTTCAGCTTCTGATAATATATATTATTATTATATTTACTCAGTTTTCTTTTTAAAAAAAAATCTTTTTGTACGATTTTGAAATTAATACATGTGTGTGGGTGTCACTGTGTATAGATGTGTTTTACAGTGTAATGGTTTAACTAGTGACCGCATTACTATGTAAAACCTCAATATATAGATTATGAAATTTATTTTACCATATTTTTTTTATTATATGTACAACTATAATTTTTTATCAACTTTGAATGATATTATTTTTTTATAACCAATATTTATTATGAATGAACTCAAAATTCATGATAAACTGTATGTAGTTTTAATAATCCATTATGAATCAAATATTCTAGATAATTAATCATCAAAATTGATGTGGATTACATGGCGATTCGAATTAACGTTAGCTAGTTTCAACTAAGGTTTTGTGTAGGTTATGTTCATGTTTCCTAAGGATTTTATATGCATCAGCTGAATGCTTTCAATTGTTATTTTATTGGAGTACTTTATAATTAAAACACTCATTTTTATATTGATTTTTTGTTCACACAAATTGTCCTTTATAAAAAAAATAAGTATGTGTAAAAGAAAATAACGTGGTTTAAAGGGAAAAAATGAAGCAGATGAGATGGAAATAAAATGAATAAAGGGTGCATTTTAATTTCATTAAATTGATTGGTTGGAAATCTAATGTCTTGCTTCATTGTTTGTTTAATTAATGAAATATATTTTGTATTATTATTATTATTATATTATTATATAAGAGGGATTATTAGGATTAGGTACGACTACCGGTCATTTCGTTAGCCATGAGGAGGTACTATCTTCGTATTTGTTAATGATTTATTTAAATTTAATTAATATTTAATTGTGCAAGTTGTTGCGTCACTTTGTTAGGCCTCATATCGCTATCACGACCAGAAAAAATAAAAATAAAAATAAATTTATATTTTTTTATGGCATCATAATTTCATTAATTCAAAATATATCGAGTTAGAAAACATGATACAGCATGCAATTTTATAACGTCGTAGAAAATCAACGTGTTAATCTCCAAGCAGTACGTCCGCATTATACGTATAAATTCATGCTTGCGTATATGTACACGAACATAATTATACTAAATAAGTTGAATTTATTTGAAATTTGGATAGAATCGTTGAAAAATAAATAAATAAAAGAATCTTCCTTTTTCATATAAAGAATCTTTATTGCTTCCCCGTCACAAATCCCAAGGAAAGACCTTTCATTCGCAAACTATGCTAAATCAATGGCCAAAGGGGACCAAGAGATTTTGCAGATTCCTATGCAATTGGTGATTTTATTCACCCTAATTAATTAAAGAAACAGAAAAATGCGTCTTTTTGGTATGACAAAAAAAAAGGAATTACTTTTTTCCTTTAACATGATATTTATGCAGTTATATACACACAAACGTGTATATATAACCATATATAAATCTCTATACATATATATATATATATATTAAATTTTTAACACGCTTCAAAAGTGGCGCATGCAATGCACGTACCTTTATTTATATATCTTTATTTCGTGCATGTCCTTGTTTCACATATATTAAATAATTTATATAAATATTACATGTATATATATATATATATATATTGTATTTAAGGACAAGAGAAAAAAATGATGAGGATACGGAGATAAATAAAACCATTGTTGGGAGTGGTGGGTCACTCTCGGTGACACCTACAAGACCTATCCTCTGCAACATTTTGTTAACGATAATAAAGTTGTGTCGGATACTTCCTCTATTTTGTAATTACTTTTCCCTCCTTTTCATTTGGTGTACATATACATATACATATACATATACATATACATATACAAGTGCGTGTATGCATAGCCTTATATACACATATGTCATCTATATTGATTTTGAGACGATTTAGAGAAAGCTTTGTTCCACATTTACTTTTGTTGGAATCAGTTTTTTTTTTTGTTATTTTTAATAACATTTGCTATGAGTTATCCCTTAATTCGAGTCTCCTTATATATAGTTTTAGAATTTTCACATAATCTTGTCCTAAATTTAGACCATTAATTTAGATCCAACAATGACATATATTCATTTCTTTTATAAAAAAAAAATCCATCATAATCTGCATAAGTGATCCTATAAAGCTTGTTTGACAAACAAATTTAGATGGATGATTGAAATATATTTTATAAGTTTAAAGTTAGTTTAAGATTATATATATATATATGGTCAAGCGCAATAACTTTTTTTTTTTTGTGGGTGGGTGGGTGGTGCAATTGTGATGGGTTAGAAGGAAAAAGTATGCCTAACACAGGAAATTGAAGTTCACATATGGAGTTTCATTGAAGTAATTTATAGGATTCTACGCAAAAAGCAAAAGTTTATTTTGTTTTACGCTATCAAATTAATCGCATCTTTTTTTTTAAAAAAAAAATCATCATTCGTTCTTTATAATTTGATACCCTTAAAGCACTAAAAATAAGAAAAAATAAATAAATTTATAACAAAATAATGGAAAATGGAAAAAGACGATTACAATTTACAATCGTATTTGTTGAGGAAAAAGCAATGATGGAAAATGGATAAAAAAAGGAAGGGAGAGAGAGAGAGAGAGAGAGAGAGAGAGAGAGAGAGAGGTCAATGTCACAGCTGTTAAGAAGGACAAAGAGTTGTCGTAATCTTAAACCTAAGATTAAGACATGGGAAACTTTGTGGTCCCTCTATTTTGCCCCTCCGAAAATTACTTCTTATCTTATAATTTACACTTTTTTAGTTTGGCCCCCCACATTTTAAATCCTTAGAAATTCAAAATATTATTACAAGCTAAAAAACGTTCTTTCAAAGAGAAAAGGGTCGTAAACTTTATATTTCTCTTTAAATCCCATACAATATACCCTTTTAAGTTTGGTTTAATAAAAAAACTGAAATCGAATAAAATCCGATTCCGTTTAGATCGGTTTTGAATTGGATATGATTTATATTGGTTTAGGCTTCCGTTGGTGGTAAGAAGGACCGAGCAAGCTAAGTTTGGTTGAGGTTCATTGGACTAAACATTTGGGTTGTGTTCGGATAGATTTTTCTTTTCCCAATTTAACGAGAACTGGTTTTAGGTAATAATTGACTATATTAGAAATTCAGGGTCAAATTTAAAAAATGTTAAAAGGTTTGGGATTCAATCTCAAGAAGTTTATGGGGTAGCTCAGAAGACCAGAAGAAATTAGTAAATGGGCTCAATCTAACAATTTAAGTTAATTAAGGCCCAAATAACATCTCCGTTGGGTATTTCCTCAGCCCAAATACTTGTGAATCTAACGGTTAGCGAGGTACGGTTACGATTCGTTCTCCAACAATAAAAATATTCTTTCAAAGAAATTTACGATTTTTTATGTAAGCTTTTAAAATTCAATTTTCAGTTATAAAACATTGTAACTGTTCCATTTTTACATCGAATTTGATTTATAAATAACTTTTTTTTAATAAATTGTGAATTTGCATTTCTCAAAAGTGAGGTATCTTTACAAGGTGTCTGGTACACAAGTGATAAGGGGGAGACCCATGCACAGGTTCACAAAAGGAGAATATGAATACAACAAATGCAATTTGGAGGGCGTTAACCCTTGAGAAAGAACCGGTCTTTGAGGTAGGATGTTGATGGTGGTAGAATGCTCCTGATGGTTCGGTCGATCAGCCATTGCGGAGCAGAATATTCCCGCATTTCTCTCCTTCCATAGTTCAGCTACTGCAACCTGGATAGCAAGTTTGAACAGGTTGATCGATGTCTGATCTTCTGGAAAATATAGTTGGGTTGAAGGCTCAATGAACCTATGGATTATACAAAAAAAGAGTTGATGGATGTTTGGATCGGTCATCAGATGGATTGCGAAGCCATTCTAGGCAGAGGCCGATGTCTAGAGGGGGATTATCATGGCATCGACCTGCAAATCGTAACCGTACCTCGCTGCTGTACCTGCATTCAAAAAAATAAATGTTGATGGTTTCTGGTACATTTTGGCATGGCAGAAGACACATCCACCATCAGCCCACGTTTCTATGATTTTTTTTTTTTAATGGAAATATAATTTTGACATTAGTAAATATAGATCCACGATATGAATCCACAACAATATCCAAGTTTTCTTCTTTTTGTTTTTTCATTATTCATGAAACCCTGAATAGCATATTGCTAAATAACCGGAAATCTCACTCAATCCAATCGAACCGGAGATACCAAAGGCTGGTTAGAGAAAAAAGCCTTCAAGTTACGAAGAGCCATCTCTGCAACACAGTCCAAAGACTCGGGCGTAAGTACAGCCACATGAGGAGACAACACAACATTGTCCAAACCAAACAGCTCTTCAGGCACATCCGGTTCTTTCTCAAACACGTCTAAACCCGCACCCCCAATCTCGCCCTTCACCAGACCCGAGACCATCTCCTTCTCATCGATCAGACCACCTCGGCCCACGTTTATTATTACCCCGCCTTTCCCGAGCTTTTCCATCACCTCTCTGTTGATGATATGGTGAGTTTTGTCCGTCAGGGAACAGCATAGGATGAGAATCTCATTGTCCGCTGCCAAGGAGACAATGTCGGGGTAATACGCATATGGAACGTCTGCTTTTCGGGTTCTTGAGTTGTATGAGACGATGCAGCCAAAGGGTTCGAGTCTTTTGGCAACTAGGGATCCGATGCTCCCCAGTCCAACTATTCCAACCCGCTTGCCGCCCATCTGCAATTCGAAGGAAGGACACCGTATTAAGTTACCGGCAAGAACTAAGAAATATGCCAAGAAAAGAAAGGTTGGACGTTTCTCATAATGCTAAGCTTTCCTATCACAGTTTCGCCTCTGTTACCGGATATCAGACTTGTCCCGAGGGTTCTTTTCAAACTTTGAGAATGAACAACAGAAAATATTTGCCATAGTTACATTGTTACAGACACCATTCGGGTGTTTTTATTGAACTTAATGCAAACCAAAGGCCGTGTTCTTTCTCTGAAATTAGAAACACCCGCATTGGAGAGTCCCCACAGAACCAACAAGAACCACTCAGCATCTCTATTCTCTGCCGAATTCTCTTCACCGGCCACCGATCATGGTGGCATAACTTGCCATACTCTCTCGCCAGTCTTCTCTCCATCATCTCAGTGATCAGATATTTGCGAATTCTTTGCCATATTTTCGATCACATCTGTACAAGGCATTGTACAATGACAGTGTGCTTACTGTTTTAATCACAGCTTACCCCTTTCGATCACTTCAAAATCACGCAACAGTGTGCGTTGAAGAAAACATGATTATGCGACAAAAATTCCATGTAAAAGACGAATTTTGAATCCCTGTCGGACTAGAGATTCCACATATGATGGAGAAGATGCCTTATTTTATTTTTATTTTATTTTTTTGATGAAAAGAGGCCTTATTTGGTATCGATTCGACAGAAAATGAGTATATCACTGATCAATTGGAGATTTGAAATTGAGGGGTTTCGATGAAAACAAACCTTGAATCCTAGAGGGTATTCCCCATTTCTCGCCCAGTGGCCTGACCGGACGAATCGATCGGCGGCGGAGATGCGGCGGAGGACGTCGAAGAGCAAACCTACGGCGAAATCCGCCACGTCCTCGGAGAAAGCGTCGCCGGCGTTGGTGACGGCGATGCCGCGACCCTTGCACTCGGCGACGTCGATATGATCAACGCCGACGCTGGTGCAAACGATGACCTCGAGAGAAGGGAGGAGGGAGATGATCTCGGCGGTCACTGGAACTAGGCCGACGACGGTGATGGCTCGTACGGACTCGACGGCAGACCGGCGGAGGAAGACCGGGATCGGGTCCGGCGAGGTATGGGCAAAAAGAAGGCGGAAGTTTCTGCTCAAACGGTCGTCGAGGAATTGCAGAGATGGTGATCGGAGAACAACGATAAGCGGCGGATCTGCCATGGATGAGAAGAAGAGGAATTGCTAGTGAGATAGAATTGTAGATATGGAAGCTTCCACCGCTCGATTATGGATTTCTGACGACATTTCTCCATAGCTAAGCTCGGAGTTAGCGATTGATTATAGTAATTTAATTATTCAATTATATTTACCATTTTTATTATTTATTTATGACATTTATAGAAAAAAAATGGCGCCATTGTGGACATGAAAATGTGAAGGTTGTGTCAACTGAATCCGGACCAAGTTACAAACCATTGAAGGTGGGAATTCAGATTTCATTCCAAATTTATTGTATAATTTTATAATTAGATGGTAAAAATGAAACATTAATTCTAAAATGGGGTGGCAACTAATTTGCTTAGATAATTGTATCCTCCTTCATTTACTTATATTACACATTATAAATATGGTTTTGCATACTAATTTAATCAACTATAGAAATTTCTGATTTTTTTTTTTAATTTTCTTCTTAATAAAATTAAAAGAAAATATTCAAGTTTTTTAAATCGATAATTATTGCTCAATAAATATAATTGTAAACGATAACAGCAGGTGTCGTGGTGTAGTTGGTTATCACGTCAGTCTAACACACTGAAGGTCTCCGGTTCGAATCCGGGCGACGCCATTTTCAATTTTATTTATTCATTTTAAAAACTAAATACTAAATTTTTTTCCACGATTTTGTTATCCTTTTCATATTTTTGGTACCAGGCTTTACGCCACCTGTTTTGGGCCCACCAAAATTGGGCCGCACATGGAATATAACAGAATGTATCCACCCCCACATGTATGTAGGCCCACCTTTTATTTTTCCATTTATATTTTTTATAATTTCGTTATCATAAAATGTGATACATAATATATTTTCTAGATTGCAACAAAACATACAAAAACACGGATATAACGGTTTAAATATTCCACGTAAAGATAAGAAACAAGCGATGTTACTGTCCGAAATCGAGATCGACCGGTATCCAATCCAAAAGCTATGCGATGGGTTCTCACCGTAAAAAAAAACAAACAAACAAGCAATGGTGTATAAACTAAAAATATAAATAGTCAAGTCGGGAAACGTACCAAATCATTTAGTTTTTTGTTAAATAGAATAATGAATTTGGATATTTATATTAGTAAAGATGACGTGGCGTAATCATTTACCATCATTTTGAGGACTGTCTTCGAACTGTGCATACAAAAAGAGACAGTAATTTATTTATTTAATTGGAAAGCAAAAAGACAGATGGGTTTTCTGCTGGCCCTTGGAAGGAAAGACGACTTGTTGTTGTTGTACACTTGTACTTTTTTTCTTCTTCATATTTTATTTATGGATGGACACTAATTGTGTATTGTTTTATCTCCTAAACATATATAATATATTGTTGTCATAACATATAACTCATCGGAATTGAATCCAACCTCAACATAAATCGATATGACATTTTTAAAATTAAAAAAAATCAGAATACCATACAAATTCAAAAAGGGATATATAAATAATCGAAAAACGAATATATCTAAAAGGATAAATCAACATATTGCTAGACTTAGCTGTTTACTTTTTTTTTTTGACTTCCTTCTTTATCACTTCTTTTTCTTTTTACGAAAAGAAAGGGAAATAAATCATTTGCATAATTGCAATTATAGAGAATACTAAAAACATAAAGAAAAAAAAAAGTAAAGCCGGATGTCAACGAACAGCATGTATGACACAGTGGGCAAAGTGACTAAATTTGCGAAATTATAATAACGTTTTTAATGATAAAAATAAATTTTTTTATTAAATGGCATCAAATTTTGGGAAACTTGAGGATATATTGGCTATTGCATTCTATTGACCCGATCCCCATATCTTGAATAGATCTCGTGAATATATATTGTATTTAAATGGGATTTTAAAAAAAAAATATTCTGTGTAAAACTTTTATTTTTATTCTATAGATATAGAGAAACAGATGGTCATAAAAACGGAAGAAACAAGAAAGGAAGTAAAGATACTGATATTTATATGAATCATATAATTGTGATCATATTAAAAATACATGCAACTTTTAAAATAAAATACGTGTATTTCCCTCATTAATAATAAGATATATTCCATTTTACTTATCTATCAATTACAAACCAGTTGTGACTAGATAATATGTATTAAAGAACAAATGGTTCTTGTACAATTATTAAGATATTTTTCAGTAAAAAGGCATCATAAATTTTCAACGGTTTGTCCAAAAATTAATTTTATGATTTTTTTTTTGCATATTCTATAGTTTTCATTTGTCCAATCATAATTCGGTATCTTTAATCGAAGTCATTTAAAAAAATAATAGTTATCTAGATGCGACAATTTTGGAATTTCCTTAATAAAAAATAACTTAAGGTACATCTAATCTAATAAAGAAATATAAGTGCATCTTATTTACGCAAATGAGGTAAGTAAACATTAAATAAATAAAATAAATGACTGAATATTTATCTATTTTAAGGCCAAATCACTGTGTAACGTCTGAGATCTATCTCCGAATCATCGAACGGTTGACACTTCGTCACTCCCCTGAGCCGCGTTTCAGGCGATTAATTCTCCTTAATCTCAATATGGACCTGTTACCGACACTCTGACCGTGTTTGGGCTCTCAACACAGAGACTTCAAATCTTAAAAATAATGTTTTAAAAATTCCCTCTTAGCTATCTGATCCAACGGCTGAAAATCTCTAAGATGAACCCACAAATCTGAATCTCCACCGTCCGATCAAATCCACGTAAGCATCATCATCTTCATCTTTTATCTTCTCCATCTTAGGTCTCTCTCACTCCATCTCTTGTCAGATACACATTCTCCAAGAGAGAGAGCTTCAACAATGGTGGAAGCTCAGTCATGGACGACGCGGCGGATGAGCAACCCTAGGTTCGACGCCTCCGCCGCCGCTGTTGCAGCCGCCGGAGTAACCGCCGCCTGCGTCGCCGTCGACATACCCTCGACCCCGCCTCACTCTACCTCCTCCGGAAAAGGGTACTCCTCCTTCACTGCTGGCATATCTCCGGCGTTCCTAACGGCGGCGATAATCGCCGGGTGGTTCGGCTCCAACATCGGCGTCCTCCTCCTGAATAAGTACCTCCTCGCTTACTACGGATTCAGGTACCCAATATTCCTCACGATGATCCATATGCTCTCATGCTCCGGCTATAGCTCTGCCGTGATCAACCTCGCCGGAATTGTGCCACGTCAGCACATCCTATCCCGCCGGCAATTCATGAAGATTCTCGCCCTCTCCGCCATCTTCTGCTTCTCCGTCGTGTGCGGGAACACGTCACTGAGATACATCCCTGTCTCCTTCAACCAAGCGATCGGAGCAACGACGCCATTTTTCACCGCCGTATTCGCCTTCATCATCACCTGCAAGAAAGAATCCAGCGAAGTGTACTTAGCTCTCCTCCCCGTCGTTTTAGGGATTGTGTTGGCTTCGAACAGCGAACCCAGTTTCCATCTCTTCGGATTCCTCGTATGTGTCGGATCCACGGCCGGGAGAGCTCTGAAATCAGTGGTTCAGGGGATTCTCTTAACATCTGAATCTGAGAAGCTTCACTCGATGAATCTCCTCCTCTACATGGCTCCAATGGCGGCCTGTATTCTGTTGCCTTTCTCTCTCTACATCGAGGGCAATGTCCTCAGGGTTCTGATCGAGAAGGCTCAGACAGATCCGTTCATCGTCGCCTTGCTTGTCGGAAACGCGACAGTGGCGTATCTGGTGAATCTGACGAATTTCTTAGTGACGAAGCACACGAGCGCTCTGACATTGCAGGTGCTCGGCAACGGAAAGGCGGCGGTGGCGGCCGGAGTGTCGGTGATGATTTTCCGGAATCCGGTGACGGCGATGGGAGTCACCGGCTTCGCCGTCACGGTCATGGGAGTGGTTCTCTACAGCGAAGCTAAGAAGAGGTCCAAATTGGCTAACCACAAGTGAGGAATGAGGAGAAGATTGGTTTAAACCGGTTAAGTGATTCTTCTTATTCTTTGTAATTTTACGGTTATTTTCGGTTCCATTGAATTGGGAGAGAACGGTTTACAAAGGTGGTTTCCAATTGTATAATATTGTGGTGAGATTGGGTGGAAAATATAGTATACTTTCTTTGCGCAATTGGTGATGTCATCAGTTGTTTTGTTAAGCGGATTCGTAAAAAATTTGAACTTTGTTTATCCCAATTCAGATGTCGGATTTATCACGATAGAGATTTCCAAAACAATTCTCCAATTTCCCAAATCTGTCAAATAAAATGCCCAATTAAAAATTTAATACATAAAATCTTCAAAATTAATAACCGCAATAAAACCAAATTAATCTTCCGTTACGGATCCCAATATATACCAAAGCTGCATAACCTCTCCAATACTGAAGAAATCTCAAAATTTCCCCAAAGTTTCTCTCTTTTTGATTTCAATAGGTTAAAATTTGAACTTTGTTCATCCCAATTCAGATGCCAGATTTAACTCGATAGAGATTTCAACAAAAATTCTCCAATTTTCTAAAATCTGCCAAATAAAATGTCCAATTAAAAATTTAATAAATAAAATCTTCCAAATTAATATCCGCAATAAAACCACATTAATCTTCCGTTATAGATCCCAATAGATACGCATAACTTCTGCAACAAGTAAGAAGTTATGGAAGAACCCAATAATCGCCAATTCAGACACAACAAGCTTCACAATCGAACACGTCAATCACATGTATATGAACATAGATACACAACACATATGTATATAACACAGATACACAAACAAGTAAATACATACATACATACATTCATGTACGATTATATGTATGGCGTTACGGATCAAAGCTGGACATAAAATCTGCTTTTAAATATGTTTACGCATTAGAACCGCAGACCTGTGCTGAAGATCGATCGACGTTAAAATTTGTAATCTGATGAATTCGGGGAGGAGAGATAGAAACTAGGATTGGGCACAAATACCTGAAAATCGGGTATCCACCAGATTCTCGTCTCGTGGATACCCGATTTTAGGGTACTCGTACATATTCAAATTCAAATCTAAATCCGACTTTCTCAAACCCATGAATCATACTCCAAATTCGGATAATAGAATTTTGAACAACATATTAGTGCGGGAACCTTACTAGTTTAGTTATAAATAATTATACCTTATATCTATATAATATTTTTATAAAATATATTATTTTAGATTAAATAATTTCATATTTTGCAACATTATCTCAAAAAACTAAGTTTATTATTATTTATCTATGTTTTTCTCTTCATATACTTTTATAAATATACCTTATTTTTTAGAAATTTTTTATATAAATATTGTTGTTTTTCTTAAATAAACCGAATCTGGATATCTGCAATTACCTGGACATTATTCCAGATACCCATATCCTGTATATTCGTAAACCACAGATCTCGAACACAAATCTTACAATTAAATATCCAAGACTTCAGAGAACACAAATCAAAATACACCGGTTTGTTCGAATATCTGACCCATGCCCAGTCCTAATAGAAAAAACACCATCAATTAAAAAAATATTTAAAAATAATCTGTTACTTTTAATTTATTATAAAAAAAAAAAACTATGAAACTAGCACTTATGAAATACGAAAAGCAAAAAAGATGGTTCCCTAAGGTATGGGATCATTTCAGTAAACTTCCAACAATCCAAACAAATGCCTCTAATGTATTTTTTGTAATATTTTTTCCTGTTTATTAATTATTAGTATTCTTTTATAAACGAACCGAAAACCAAAAACCAAACCGATATCGAATGATTTTGTATTACACTATTTGGATTCGATATTATAAAAGATATTTAGTTCATTTTCGTGATGTGGTTTGTATTCGTTATGAGTTCTACTTTTTAATTGGTTTTGAATTGTTTATATATGTTTTTAAAAAATAATTAGAAAAAATGGACTCATTTACCCTCTAGGATTTATATGATTCTGGGCCCAAATCAAATTTGTTATATTTTTTTATATGTTTTTATTAATTCACTTTGGATCCGATGGATGGGTTCGCTATGTTAATAATAATCAGTAAAAAAACTTATTACTTGTTTAACGAGCCATTAGACGTTAGTTGTGAAATGTCGATATATTAAAAAAAAAAAACAATTTGAAAAAATGGACTCATTTACCCTCTAGTCCAGCATGATGAACTCAAACAAAAAAAGAAAAGAAAAGGAAGAATCTCATATGAGATACGATTACCGTTCATCGTTTGGTTGCTTGCTACCAAAGTAACAAACACTGACTCGTTTTCAGATTATGAGTTATCGAATGCAAAGGAAGGACCTTTACACCCTCAGATCAAATCCTTCAGATTTCTCTCTGCATTTCAATGGCGCCGCGGAAGATGCAGATCACAAAGTTTCTTGGCGAGGGTTCTTATGGTTCTGTCAAGCTCGTCAAGTTCACCGTCGAAGGAGGTGGCTCCGTTTACAACGCCATGAAGACAAGCAGCCCGGAGAATTCCGAGAATCTTCTCAAAGAGTTTGAGATTCTTTCCAAGTTCCGAGGTTGTCCAAGGATCGTCCAATGCTACGGGGACAGGGTGGTACAGAAGGAGACTAAGAAAGGCGACAAAGAATTCAGAATGTTCATGGAATATGCATCAGGAGGCACTCTCGCCGATCTCATGGACAGACACGTCAATCGAAGACTGCCCGATCGGTTGATCAAAGAGTTCACCCGCATGATTCTCGAGGGTTTGGTTGTCATCCACGGACACCATTACATTCACTGCGACCTCAAACCCGGCAACATCCTCGTGTTTCCCAAGGAGATGAGTACATGCAGCTCGGCCTATGAGATCAAGATTTCAGACTTCGGGTTATCGAGAGAGGTCAAGAAAGGAGATTCGCAGACTCCGTTTATCGGAACAACGCAATACATGTCACCAGAGTCAGCCTGTGAAGGCGAGATCGGGACGGCACACGATCTGTGGTCGTTGGGATGCATCGTGCTGGAGATGTTCACTGGAGTGCTTCCCTGGTCGACAAGCGAAGATTATTACATATTGCCTTTCCTAGCGATTGGTCATGCGCCCAAGATTCCAGAGACTCTGCCTTGCGACGCAAGAAATTTTATAGAAACTTGCTTTGCAAGCAATCCGGAAGAAAGAAGCAGCGCTACCATGTTGTTGGAGCATCCATTCTTGCACGAGGAGAAGCCTCAAGTGGACAACATTGTTAGATGCGCTCATAGGATGCCTCCGCCCGGGTTCGACGTTCTTCCGCCTGGATTGACATGAAGAAATCACCTAGAGCTAAGTCATTCTATCATTCGTACATGTCATTGTGAATTTGCATGCATGTTTTCTTCATTTTTATTGCATTTGTTTTCGAAAAAAAGAGCATATAGTAGCATTGCGTGCGGGATTTTAGGAGCATGTACATAGCTTTGACATGGTATCTTTTCGTTAGATGCATATAGGAACACGTGCATAACCGTTTTGAGTCCGAAGGTGGAACATGATGATAAGTAGGGAACATACGGTTTGCATTGCTTAGATAACAAAGGGAAAGACGTTCTTAGATTGCCTAAGACTTAGATGGATTGTCGAACTAAACTGTTCAGGAAAACCTGTTATCGTCGGTTACTAGATTGTGGGATGAGTCGGTTTCTGAGTTTTAGAAAGAATTTCTGTTCCCCGAACCAAGTGTATATATCTCCCTAAGAATCATGACGACCAAAGTTATAGGTTTGCGAGGTCCACCGGACCGAAAAATACCTTTATACTCCATCCCGACACTCCTCTATCACGTTACTCGTTAACGAATATCGTTCGAGGATATGAGTGTATCGAATTTCGATAGCTCGGGTCTAAGTTGTGGGGCGGGTATAAAATAAAAAGATAACCATCAACTTCAACGTCCTAGATGCTCGGAAAAAATCTGACACTCCTCTGTCCGCTACTCGTTAACGGAAATCGTTCGAGGACATGAGTGTATTGAATATCGATAGCTCGGGTCTAAGTTGTGGGGCGAGTATTAAAAAAAAGAGAGATGACCGTCGACTTCAACGTCCTAGAGGCTCGGAAAAATTCCGACACTCCTCTGTCTTGCTACTCGTTAACGAATATCGTTCGAGGACACGAGTGTATCCAATGTCGATAGCCCGGGTCTAAGTTGTGGGACGAGTATCAAATAAAAATATATCCGCCGACTTCAACGTCCTAGTGGCTCAGAAAAATTCCGACACTCCTCTGTCCGTAAATCGTTAACGAATATCGTTCGAGGACATGAGTGTATCAAATATTGATAGCACGGGTATAAGTTGTGGGATGAGTATATCATTAAATATATAACCGCCAACTTCAACGTCCTAGAAGCACGGGGTGGGGAAAAAAAAGGGATTATACGGTATTCGGATTAGGGTCAAAGCATCCTATGTGCCTAGGTTAGGAATGGTTCGAGAGATGTGTTTGGAAAGGAAACAGAAATCCCGGTATAGATTTCGGTTAGCGGTATAAGTCCCATGTCTAGTGATCAACTGTGTCTAGGAAAGCCTTAATGGGGAGGTTTGATTCCGTCTACGTCAATCCCGATGTTTATCGAGCATTCCATACCCGAATCTCGTTCTGATTTCGCCGGTGACTCAAGGACGCGTTTTTCACGGTTTTTTATATTCGAGAACAAGTAAAAGTCATACATTATAGTATATTTTCGGGTGTTTAACCTAGGACGTATATATAATGCATTCTCAGGCATCGTGTATCTCGTCCTTTGTTTCCGAGGAGAGTTTGGTTAAGCCGCTCAGAGCTTGTGTGAGGAAGAGAAAGGAATGAAGAAGGGAGGAGCAGCCACTGCAGGTGAAGGAGCCACGTTATGGAGAGGCACAGACCATATATCAATTATAAGCGTCGGGATGGGTTTTGGCATATGCTTGTTCTATAAGGGGGGAGCTCACAAAAATCAACTTCTCAGACTGTGTAACCCTTTTTCCATTAATCCCAATTCAGCAGTTTATCTGTTTTTGTTCCAAAATCCTAAGATCCCTCGCTATAAACATGGCGAATGAGCTTGCTTGTAGGTTTTAGATCTGTTTACGTTATCAAACAACAACTGTAACATTTCTCTATCAATGAAACCGCTTGTGTCCTTTTTTTTTATTTCATTGGCACGGTGGTCATACCATACACTTTTCCTAAGCATCAGAAGCAACAAGAACCAAAGTATGAAGAGCAAGTGCCTTGGTTTCCATGTCTCTTCCGTGTCCATCCCTGCCTTTGTCTGGGAAGATCAGCCGATACAAAGAGAATCCTTAGAAGGAGAAGAAACCTTTCATGGGAGCTCGCAAAACAGGCTCCGACACAAAGAGAATCGATAAATTCCGAGATCGTTCTCTATCGAGAATCATGCACGCATATTACATCCATAACAGAGCACCCAAAGATCAATATCCACAACACGAGCAAAACAGGAAACATGTCAACTGAACCTGCAATGGACGCTGACAATCAAACAGGCAACAGAATGGTCCTCTGAAACGCTATATCCTTTTGCGGTTGGATGTCCCATGAAGCAGCATGTTGTGCTTCCTCGGGTTTAATAAAATCCCGACTGATCTCATTGATCATAAATTCTCCGCAGAATGGACATTCACTGGCTACCGCGTCATCCAGCTCTGACCGGAGCTGCCTCGTGATAAAACACGACATGTCAAGCCAAATTATCCACGAAAAAAATGCTCAAGAGAAAAGGGTAAAACAAGAAACTAAATGAAGAACTTGGTTGCCTTGAAAATGAATCTGCTTACCTTCTCTGCAGTAGTTGTACCAGTCATGGTTTCATCGGGGAGACTACTATTTGCATCCCTCCGTGTTTCACTACCAAGCAACGTCAGTTGCTTCTGTAAATCGAGTATACGTTCGGCCTGAACCAGAATGGTTAAAACCCGACCACGAAAGGGAATCAACACATACAGAGCAGAAAATAAAACTTAGATTTCTGATTACTTCTACTAGTCCCACAAACCAAGCCTCGTACTCAATAAGCCTTCCCTATAAATTCCAGTTAGAGCAGATGTCTCAACTACGCCGAACGGAAAAACCACAGGAACCCAAATAATGAACTCGTAGTAGCTTGACTTACTTGGTTTTTGTCCGCGCAACTTGTGACATGCGTGATCAAGCACTGTGCATGGAAAGAATGTCCACAAGGGAACACATAGAACGGAGCCAGTGGTCCAGCTGAAGTGTACCCTTGGGCCATTCTGTAATCCCCAGTCATCATCAAGATTTTACGTTTACAGACCTGACAATTCATTGAGAAAGATAAAGTCTTTTGCAATGGATTTCATTCCTCAGAAAGAAAAGAGAATCCATATATTCTTATGCGAAAAAAAAGGTACGCAATCTTGGAAAGAGCAATACCCCGCATTCCTCGTCGCAGTCAATTACAGCGTATCTTTGAGTTAGTGCACTAATATCATTTCTAATGTTATCTGCACCACGTGTGGCATCATTCATTTCCTCTTTCAAATTCTCTATTTGCTTGTTGTAATCTTCTAGAGATGAACAAATTGCTTCCTGCACAAAAAAATATTGAAGAAAACCAATAGTTGATTGCTGAGGTATTATGAAAGAAAATCCCGAAATACAAGGAAGCAGAAGCAAGCAACCTGGAGTCTAGACCCATGACTAAGCTCTTGCACTTCCAACCAAAAAAAAAGGGAGATAAGGAATTACCTTGAAGTCATCAATTAAGGCAAAGTCCGGAAAGAACGGTAATATATCTTCAATCTTTAGAAGACCATCAGTTTCTTTGAGAAAGGCTATTGCCTTCCTTATGTTTTCCCTTTTAGTTCCTTTTTCCTGCTTGACTACATGCTTTGCAACCATCAGCCAGAGTTTCTTTCTTAAGTCTTCATCATCTTCTACCTTATCAGCTTCAGCCATGGCAAGCTCGGGATCGACCTGTTAAAACCAAAGACGAGTGACATTAAGGTGGTATCAAATCAATCTAAACCACTAAAATTGGCTAGCTAAACATGTGTGGCAATTCCTGAATCTGCCAAATAAGCATTTCTGTTTCGAACTTTCTATTACGTTGAAGATCTTAAATAGAGGGACTGTTACCTGAAGAGCAAGGGCTACTGCCTCTTCATGCATAGACATCATGCTATATATATGGACACATGCACGAGTTCTCTTTTCTTTCAGACAGAGGCGCAAAGCATATTTGGGATCATAGAAAAATTCAGGGCCATTCTCCCTCCCTTTTCCAAATTTGCATTGAAGGAACCGAAGGAGAGCGTTGTCATCTTCCTAGTTTATGAATAGAAAACCATTAAATACCGTATCATTTCAGCAGTCTCTTGTCAGAATAAGAAAGACAATACTCATAGTTGCCGCTTTCCAGTTGATCACTACATGCTGGAAGAAAACATCGACAGCTGGATACTTAAGTTTTAAGGGAATTTAATCGACGCAAATTTTAAGTAAAAGAACCAAAATAACCTGCTTGGTATATAAGGAGAGGAGCAAATTGTGGATCCCTGGATCTTCGTTATGCAAACGGTGGACGCAGAACTCGAGATATTTTATTACTTCATGTGTCTCGTTCCTGAATTTTCATAAGAGAAGACAATATATAATATAAAGGAAATAATTTATCTGTAGCCACTAGTCAATACAAAGACAATTAGAAAGAGCTGCAACATAGGCATGGTATAGCGATATAAGTTCTTGGTGGACCTGATGGCACAGTGTGAACAACTATATTTGGGGCAACATCACAATATTTGAAAAAGATTCTCAGTGGGAAACATCATTAAAGATACACAAAGCGTTCTATTGTTATCTGGAATTGTTAAATCTAAGAGCATAACTATCATAGTTGACATAAAGTTGAGGAGTGGAGAACGTTACTTCGCATGAGGTTCGCTTGAGTAACGCATCATTGCAGGAATTAGTCTCCTCGGATTAAGATCTTTGTTAGCCATCCATGCCTCCACAGTTTCATAAGCATCAAGCATAATAAGGTCTGGGGCAAATTTATACTGAAACATACCAAAAAAAAAAGATAAGTGTCAAGAAGAAACTAAAATTGGAAGGCAACAGACATTCACAGCATGTTAGAGGATCGATGTACCTGAAGTTCGACAGGAACTGAAGACTTTTGGAGAACCTCCAATGCTTTCTTTGCTTCCCCTTGCTGATGGCAGAAAAAAAATCAGATAATTGTGAATTGAACAAGCCTGGCCAAAATACCATATCTACTTATATTGTATCATTCGGGGAAAAAGAAACTCTTCTTGCTCATCACCTGAATATAATGATGAACAACAATTCCATACTGCTCCTTGAGATTAGCAAAGTATACCAATTCTTCAACCCTACCATAACTGTAAGGGCAAAAACGAAAGACAAGAGAAAGGAGCATTATTCTATATTTAAATTATTATGGAAATGTGCTTCGGGCAGTTTGCAGTAGCTTTTTTTGCACAATACCACCATTAGGCTATAATTATCATGCTGCAGCATTAATTGGTTTAAAATATAAGTTTTGAACCAGACGACGATGAGGATACTTATGAACTTACCTCTCCAGAAGTTTCATTGTGGTTGTCTCATCCAATACGTCTTTGCAGTCACTTAAGAAAGCCCGGAATTCTTGAACGATCAAGTGATATTCTGAACCACGATTTTCTATAGCAGCATCGTCTTCTAAGAGTAGTCGATTTATCTAGATAAAAAAATTGAACACAATATGAATAGAGAGGGGAAAACACAAGGGACTAAGCATTGAACTCCATTTCAACTGATTCAAACAACATAGATGAAGCTGATCTGCACTGAAGCTGTCAGTAATCAAATATGTCAACCAAACTTTTCTATTTGGCAGGGGTCAGAAGGTCTAGTCCAGTTTACTTCATGTCTTAGCAAATGTAGATAAACTGGCATTTGTCATTTATCACCCAGAAAAAAGAATAAATGATGTAGAGAGTAAGCACAACCTTATCCAGATAAAGCTCAGTTGCCCAGGTGGATATCATTGTTATCTGGCATTTGTCATCCTTAGAAAGATTATCAAGCTTATGCAGTAAGAACGTTCTTAAAGCATCCTGCAATACCAGAAGGTAACAGATAAAGACAGTGAACTCTCCAGCACAAATTTGAGATGCATCTCTCGTTTAAGCCTCATTTCAAAAGGATAACGTGAAATGATACCTACATCTCCGAGGTTATTTTAACAATTTAAATTTCAGAATGGATAGCTGCTACTTGGCTATTGCGGTCTATGTTCTAAGAATTTGAAATAAACATGATATGAAAGGCACAAACGTCTTGCCAATAAAAATATGAGCAATTTGTGATGAACGAATAAACAGTGGGTATATAATGAATGTGCTACATGTGCATACTTAATAGATGCAAAACAGAAAATGGCACACTTACAAGTAGCAGCCTTATATGCTTACCGGTTCATTTATGCTAATAAACTTCAAGGTGACCTCCTCAAAGGATATTACGTAGTTAATCTGCCAAGAATGAGTGTTAGTCAATAATTCACTTCTAATGAAACGCAGACTGCAAGAACAAAACAAAATTAGAAACAAGGATTTACCTTGGCATAAAATGATGCTGCTCGAAGATATTCTTTGGAGGCTAATGCAGTTTCCGCCTACAAAAGAAACTGCTCAAGTCAAACAAAACCAATGACAAAAAGACTCCGCTACCTTATGTAGATGGTAGACCACAGACAGCAGTTTTATGATGGAAAATTGCAGATATGGCACTGGGATCACTCATAGGTGGGAAAAAGACAATTAAGTCATGACACATTCATTCTACTAATTGATGGTAAAGGACATCAAGGATTACCTGAACTAAATAAACTTGGTCTCTCTGGAGAGGGTCCCGACAGTTTGCTAAAGCTGCAGCATAGTCTTTCATGTCCAGGTAAACCTTCCACATATCTCGGCCTTCATCAGTTACAGAAACCTAGAGAAGAAAGCCCAAGATAAGAGGAGAAAGCAAAAGAAATAATAGAATATTACTCGGGTAAATTATATAGACCATAAACAGAAATAAGCAAGCCAAAACCAAAAAAAAAACCTGGAAAATCGAATTTTGATCATATGCATAGAAAAGTCCAGCAGAGGCATCGCTACACAGTCCAATTACACCCCTAGAAGCTGAATCTGTTGTTAGGTCAAAGTGGAGCTCTTCAATAATTTGTTCGCTTATCCGATTCACAACCTACCAAGAATTTAGCAAACAAGTACATCAGAATGTAGCACACTTATCAAACAAAACATTTATTTTATCCAAATCAAACTCAAAATATACAAAGAGGAATCAGTCCTCTACGTTTTAACATACCTTAACCTTGTTTCCAATAAGGAGGAGGAAATGAAACTCTGAGAGTGCCATAGAACTCGGTTTGATTGCTTCCATGCCCTCACTCAGCTTTGAGTAGTCCAAGAGAGCCTTGTTCTCCACGAAGTTCTCATCACCATTTGGATAACTATCAACAAGTTTTGATTAAATTGCCAACATAATGGCTAATCCACATTCCACAAATTACATTAAAAAATGATCATCCAAACTTTGCCCTAGAAAATACCAAAAAAAGGTGATAGAATGAGGGCAACAAATATGTAGCTTATTATGTTTATTTTCAGAGGGATGGAATAGTATTTCCGTATGATCTTACCTGTGTTGAGCTCCAAAATTTAAGCCGCCATGATAAATTCCTGCTCCTGAAAGCCAAGCAAAATGAACTGCTCTCCGCTGCTTTATAAAGAAGTGTAGTTCGCTGAATGACAAGAAACATTACATCCAGAGAATATTATTAAACCTTGAAGATCATGAATCCCTGTGACTTGTTCAAGCATGCTTTATTATCTTTAAATACAAACCCCAAACATTCTTCATCTGCATTTCCAGCAGTATATGCAAAATGTACATTGAAAGCACAGTTGAGTGAAAAAAGAAAAAACTTGCCTGTTTGGTATTTCACCAGGAAGTTCCATAAAATGTACTGCACGTTCTTTATAGCTAGAAAAAACAGACTGGAACAAAAAGAATCAATGGTCAAGCAAACCATACCAGTGGGAGTAAATTGATTTTACTACAATCCTTCTAATGAAGTTCCGAAGGCACAGCACAGAAGGCATCAGAGATTGACTTACTTCAAGTGTTCCAATCCCAGTGAAAGAATAAAGTCGAGTCGGAGTAACCGCCATGACGTAGTACCTCATCCCGTTACTTATATTAGCTGTTTCCATCTGAGCATATATGTCATAAAATAGCAATGACTTCAGCATCCAAATAAAATGAGTCTTAAAAATAAGCTAACGTAGTAGAGGGACCCAGCTGTGCTGAACGGTTTCTCAACCTTTAAACTTTCATTCAGGAGGGTCACTCAACACCTAGTTAGCCAAAAGCCTACATTAGCAAATTATACCATATATCTTGATCATCCATGAACCGTACTTTCTGATATCAAAGTAGGAAAATGTATATGGTATAAAGCAGCAACTATTGAGATAACATGCATACTGATTATTCTAAGTTCATCTCAAAGTAGAAGGCATCACCTGCAAACCCATGAAGGCCTCCGGAAGTTCTTCTAGTTCAAACAAAAACTTGATGTACTTCTCTCTCTTGTCCTTCTCATCCACAGCCATCTCAAACAATTGCCCATTATGAGTACCTAGAACAATCTCCTTCGTGGAAGCTTCGTTTGACAATACCATATACAAAAGAGAATCAACATCCAGGCCTCAACCTTAACTTGTGTGAAAAGAATAGCCGCATAAATGGACTACAACCTTCAGTTATCTGTTGTCTGTTCCAACCAACTGCATTAACAACTAAACCTTTCAACCGGCTCAGCACCCGGGGCTTGGGCCACTTCGCATGAGTATAATAAGTTTCAGCTCCTGCAGGACCAGTGATCGTGCAAATGCAATGGCTACCGCCAGGATCAACAAAAACCTTGTGGACAGATTGCTCTCCAGATCGACCACCAGACAAATCTATATCTGCATTCAAACAACAACAAAAAATGATAATCACGTCTGTTGCTTGTATTCATAAGAAAAAGAAACTGCTTATTTGACAAATGTAACATTTACCAACAAAAGACACATGGATTATCATAAATTAGGATGCAACTGTGTACCATAAGAATCTCCAACGCCAAAATCATGCCGGATGATCCATCCTCTACTTGTTCCGAGAACAATTACATCATTGCCAGCAGCCATACAAGTGATCACACCTCGACCCTTCGTTGCATATCTCTCGAGAAGATCAACTGTAAACACTTGCCTATCCATTTATCCCTCTAAATTAACCCCAGCCCAAACACAGGAAAATAAGAAACAAAAACTTCAAATCGTCAAGTTTTTGACAACCAAATCGACCTCAGCACAATTACGCGCATATATATACAAGAAAAATACAGCGAATCAGCTATTGAAATCATATAGAAACGCATCGGAATACGACGACGAATTCGAAGTTCAAAATGAGAATCATCAGAAACATCCGAACGAAGTTAACAATAAAAAAAGATCGGTTTACAGAATCCTGAAAACTTGTCCGAATATGTTTACGCATTACATCATTGATCTGAGAGAACCCGATACCTGTGTTGAAGATCGGCGGTCGGCGATCGACGCCGGAGTTTGTAATCTGATGAAATCGGGGGGAGAGAGAGAAACAGCCCCGCCTTCCCAAAAAGGACAGAAAAAAAGGCCTCGCACATCCATCAAGACGTCGTCGTTTACAATTGTCAAATCAGGCCCAAACTATGGGCCATGTAATATATCCAAATATACGATTCTGGGCCCAAATTAAATTTGTTATATTTTTTATGTGCCCAAAAACCGATTTTTCGGTTTTATCCAAACCCAATTAACCTGACCCGAATACCCGTACCTACTTTGGACCCCATTTCGGGTTTTGGTTCGGGTTTTAGTTCGGTTACATTCAGATTCGGTTATAAAAAAATTATAACCATTCGGTTTTTACATAAATTTCGTTTCTATCCGGTTCGGTTATTTTTCGATTCAGTTTGGTAAAAAAATTCGTTTTTTTTCCAAAGAAATTGTCGATTTTTCAGTTATCCTTTTTATTAAATTCGATTTCGATTTTATTTTTTCGGGTTTAAAGATATCATAACTGTTCAGTTTTGATGTCGAGTTTGGTTCGGATATGATTGTTTTATTCGTTTCAGTTCGGTTCGATTATTCGGTTAATAACCAAAATTTCTTTGAATTCGCTATATTAATAATATTTATTAAAAAAATATTACTTGTTTAGAGAGCCGTTAGACGGTTTTTATACTAGTAGGATAATTAAAATACTTAAATAAAATAAACATTTTTTAGTCTCATGTCAAAGTAATTGGGACATCAGCTATTGCAAGTTTAGATTCAATCAAACAAATTATTCTCTAAATAATTTGTAGCAATTTTTAAAAAACAAAAAAGTTCAAACAACTTACAAAGGAATGATATTTCTCGAAAATCATTTTATCCTTTAGAGGTTATAATTTCATTTTCACAAAAAAAAACTTTTATTGTGTGAAAAATGGTGGTAGAAAAATAATAGACATTTAGGAAAAAGGGAAAAGAAATAGAAATATTAAATATAAGTCGAAAATTGAAATTTCAAAATATTAATTAAAGTTATTATAATCTATTTTTCTGTCCAAAAATCCAGTAAGATCACGCCTTTTTTGTGTAACTAATCATGCGGCTATGATTATTTCTAAGCAAGGCATAAAAATGGCTTAACCATGTGATTTCTTGTCAAAATCTGTCCTATTTACTTAATAACGCCAACCCCATTTTTGTCCCATCCATGTCTCAAATCACACAATTCTTTTCTGCAATAAAAAATAAATAAATAACCAAGTATTTTTGGCCGTCTATGTTTTTTTTAGAAGAAAATGGGATTTAATTAGAAAATTGAGAAGATATAAAAAAATATATATATATATATATATATATATATATATATATGAAGTCCTTATGCAAACTAGGGTCATTGTAACTTGTGGCTGCGGAGAATATAATGGAGATCATTACCAAAAAAAATAATGGAGAAAGACAAAAAAAAAACACAAACAAATTTGGTGGTGTGCAATTTATAGATGAAAATGTGAGGATATTATTCTGATAAATACACTCTTATCTTCTTCCTTTCCCAATGGAATATTCCTATAGAAAAATCAATTATTATTACTTTCCATTTCAAAATAATTATTGGTTTAGATTATTTCACAGTTTTTAAGAAAAGAGATAAAAAGTCACATATAAATAAAAATAATAACAATGTTACCATTAATAATTTATTAAAATTTGATAGGGATAAAATTTGAAACTATTGTAAAAAAATATCTTAAAAATATAGAATGACAAATATTTTAAAATATGAAAAATAATATAAAACTATAAATATTTTGAAACGTTCGCTAAAAATAATTAAATGCCTTAGATTTAAAATATATATATATATATTATTTACTGGCAAAAACGAATATAATATACATAGATCACACACGATATATCTTCAAAGATCCATTTTCCCCGCTTCATAAATTAGGTAAATAAAAAAAGGTGTAAATATTTATTTTTAATGCTACAGATGAAACAAGAGACAGATGCTGTAAGAAAATACAAAAAACGAGGGGACCGGTTATGGGCAATTTGGTAATTTCATTGACCTTCCTCTCCCTCCCAAAAATCTCAACGACTGAAATCTCCCCAACCCTTGAACCCAGGAACAGACGCCGCTCCCAGAAATTCCAACCCAATCGATTTACATCTCACACACACAAAAAAAAAAAAAAAATCGACTTTCACGTAAAAAAAACGAAAATCTCCAAAATCTCGATCGTTTCGTGCGTTCGCCGTCGACCCGATAACCCACTTACCCGACCCAGATAAATCCATTTCTCCCGGTGGAATCGGAAAGACTTCCTCATGAGCTCAGTATAATGACCCGCACCGGAGCTCGCCGGAGCCCAAAATCCGATTCAGAAACACCCGACGGAGGAGCAACCGTCACCGCCGCCGGAGGCGGAGGAACCACCGCGATGAGGGTCATCGTGCCATTACAAGGCGTGGTTCAGAATCGCGGAGGTTTGTTCCTGGGCTCCGTGATTCCATGTGCTCTCTTCTACTTCCTCCAGCTTTACCTGAAAAGGAACCGGAGGAACGAAACCGACAGGGGTCCGAGCGACCAGAACTCTGGCTCCTCACCCGGGTCGGGTTCGCCGGGCCCGACCCGGTCGCAATCCGCCGGCCAGCTCACGGAGCTCACTGGGTTGCCCCGGTCTCTCTCTCGGGCTCTTCTCTCGCCGAGGAATTCGAGCGGACCCGTTTCGGTTTCGGGTCGGGCGAATAGTGTCCTCAAGGGCGGGGATTCTCCGTACTACGTGGGGATGAAACGGGTTGAGGAGGACCCGTATGACGAGTCGGGTAACCCAGATGGCGTCATCGAACTCGGTTTAGCTCAGAACAAGGTTGGCTTTTTTCTTTTCTCGATGTTTGCATCGGAATTCTCGAAAAGTTTTTCATCTATCTGTTGATTTCCTGTCGTAAAGTTATCGACTTTCGAATCTTCTGTGTAGTTATGCTCGGATATTCTTGAGGACTGGCTTTCGGAGAATCCGAGGGAAGCAGTTTCAGGTGGATTGAGTATCAGTGGCATCGCTTCTTATTATCCCTCTGATGGACAGATGGAGCTGAAAACGGTTGGTCCCTCTAATCGTATACGTAGATCTCTTTATTAGTTCATCGCTTGAAGAACAATCAACCTATGATTATTGCAATGCTCATAGGAGGAGATACGGATTTGAAGAACGCATGTTGTTGAGGTCTCTCTTAGTTGTTGGATCCTGAAAATATGAACCTTACATCATTCAGATATGATATCTGTAAGTTTTCTGTTGGAAGGTCTCTATGTGTTACTGAAAAAAGTTTCTGGGTATTGTGTTTTTTGGGGGGACCAGGCAGTGGCAGGGTTCATGTCTGAAGCAACCAAGAACTCGGTTTCCTTCGATCCATCCCAGTTAGTATTGACTTCTGGTTCATCTTCCGCTATCGAGATTCTTTCGTTCTGCTTAGCTGATCCTGGAAATGCTTTCCTGGTTCCAACACCGTGTTCCCCCGGGTAAATTATAGTTCTTCACTCTCCTTTTTTGACTGGATATGATGCTGTGAGAAATGATGAATCTTTTATGAAAGAGTTCTTCTTTTGTGGCTGAGCTGAAACATTATCAATAGCTTCATCTTCTGTTGTACAGATTCGATAGGGATGTGAAATGGCGAACGGGTGTGGAGATCATACACGTTCCTTGCAGAAGTGCTGACAACTTCAACGTATCCGTGAGTGCACTTGATCGGACATTCTATCAGGCCAAGAAACGCGGTGTCAGAATCCGTGGCATCATAATATCTAACCCGTTGAATCCCGTGGGAAGTCACTTGAGCAGAGAGAACCTCTATGCCCTCTTGGATTTTGCCCGTGACAGAAACATCCATATAATCTCCAATGAGGTCTTTGCAGGGTCGGTCCATGGGAACAAAGAAGAAGGGTTTGTGAGCATGGCTGAAATCACCGATACGGAAGAGAATATTGACCGGGAAAGAGATTATTTCACAGTTTTTAAGAAAAGAGATAAAAAGTCACATATAAATAAAAATAATAACAATGTTACCATTAATAATTTATAAGAGTTCATATCGTGTATGATCTATCAAAGGACTTATCTTTTCCGGGTCTCAGAACAGGTGCCATCTATTCCTTCAATGAGAATGTTCTAGCAGCTTCAAGAAAACTCACAAGACTCTCGCCCGTATCATCCCCGACCCAGCATTTGCTCATATCTGCACTTTCCAATGCAAAGCTTGTTCAGACATTCATCAAAACCAACAGGGAGAGACTACACAAAATCTACACAGATCTTGTGAAGGGTTTGAAAGATTTGGGGATAAGCTGCACGAGAAGCAATGGAGGATTTGTGTGTTGGGCTGATCTGAGAGGATTCATATCTTCTTACACTGAGAAAGGGGAGATTGAACTGTGGAGCAAGTTCTTGAACATTGGCAAGATCAATGTAACCCCAGGATCTTGTTGCCATTGCATCGAACCTGGATGGTTCCGGTTTTGTTTCGGTAATTTGTCTGAGAATGATGTGCCTCTGGTTATGGACCGCCTTCGAAAAGTTTGTGAAACTTGTAAATCTCAGGATTGAAATTGGTATTTGATTATTTATTTGTTCACTTCTGCAGATTTTCCAGATGATTCACCAAGCTTTTCTCTAGTGTAGTACAGCAGTCTCCATTGGCCTGTTATTGCCATTTTTGTTTCCCATATTGTGCCAACAAAACTGATGAAAGAAATCAGAGAAAATGAATGACTAATCCATAGATTACTTACAAAAAGAAGTGAACTTTGGATTCAAATCTATACAAACAAGAAGACCCAGTGGAAAGAACAAAACCACAGGGAAAAGGATATGATCGGTTCCAAGATCATGGTAGATATATATATCTTCTGCAGATAATATATGGGTTTTCTTGATGTTCTTTGGTGTTCGTGTGAAGGGATTTTCTTGATCTTCTACGTGTTATTGAAGCAAAGGTTCTTCATCTGATTGCATTGAATTGAGCTTATTCTTGGCGTAGACTGTGCAAATGATGGTTGCAGCCATTGTTAAGCAGAAGCCCAGAATGTCCACTAAGATCTCTCCAACCGACATGCTGTGACGCTTGTCCGATGCATCTGCTAGTGTTCTTATCAAGATGCCCCTGCAACATCCGAAACCAACAGTCCCAAGGACCTTAATCTCTGTAAGTCGTGTCAGTTCAATTTAAAGCTCATCTCAATGGCTCTCAAATGCTTAGATGAAATGTATTTCAGTTGTTGTGCTAAATGAAACACCAAAGTTGGATTCAATTTAAAGCTGCGGAAATTTTTTTAAAGATGGGTTCTTATCATCGAGCATGATGCACCTAAAGAGCTTCTAGACATCAAAAGAGTTGTGAATATAATCAGTTCTTCAATCTGCTCTGATGTCTTTTTCATCCCAAGCCCATCAACCGGAACAAGATTGTTCATGAGAGAGTTCACATACTGAAAAGGGAAAGAATCGACAAAAGTAAAAGAAAGAGAAACTTACGTGTAAATCGAAACAAAGATCTCTGGAATTACCCCGACAAGAGATCCGAAGACGTAAGGACCATAACGAACACCAGTTGCCACTGCACAGTAGTTGTAAATCATATAAGGGAATGGAGAAACCCGGATTAAGGTAACGGCTTGAAACTGGTGAAACCAGTTTCCTTCACCGGCAGCTCGTAGTATCTCAGCCTTCTTAGGGTACTTCTCCAACCGTTCCTGTATAAGAACAAGCAGAAAATGAGAACCATCTAACGGTATCAAAAGCTAAATTCATGAATACAAGAACTAGACTCTCAAAAATCTGTTCTTACTTGAATTTTGTTGAGGAAGAGATGGCCAATGAAGTAAGGAAGTGAAACACCAATGCTCATAGCCGATAAAATCAGTAGAAATCCATAGCCATAGCCAAATGTAAGACCAACCATCCACATGGAGGGAGAAGAGGGAATAAGAAAGGCAGGGAACAATGCGATAGAGGCAAAGAGCAGAAGACCGAGCATTGGAATGCTGAATCTTCTTCTCACCCATTTTATAAAAGGAATAAGCTCCTGGAAAAAAACACAGTCAAATGAAACGTAGCAACATCAAAAGACAATACCCATTATTGATTCTGAAAACTAGCATGATTCACTAACAGTAATCAACATTTTCTCCATTGACGAGGAAACCAATCGTTAAAAACGAATCCTTCATTCACGCAACAATTAAACATATAACTTGTGTCTTATGATGGAGCAGACCGATGTTGTCATGTTGGCCAACAACATAGGACATCATCAAGCAGCAATTCTGGCATGAATAACATCCAGAAAGTTCAAGATTCCAAAAAATCTGATCTTCTTCACATTGAAAACCAGACATGAGATACGATGTTCCTCCTAGCATCATCATCACCCTCATCACAGATTGAGATCATAATACACAAATCACCGTTTAACCCGAAACCCTGATTCCAATTTATCATCAAAACCAATAAAAATCGAAATTGAATACCAAAACCTAACCTTGTCGATAAAAAACGGAGCGACCCATTTGATGAACAGAGCGGCCAACACACCAACGCAAGCGAACAGGAAGATAAACTTGACCCAGAACAAGAGAGACCCTCTCGACCGTCCCGAAGATTCCGCCAAAAACCCATCTCCTCCATCCGATGATCCTCTCAATTTCACGTAATCGCCATTATTGGTATCTTCCAATCTCAATCTCAGCTCCGGCACCGTCTCTTCGACGGCATCACTGTACGTCATCGAAAGAGAAAGGAAGAGACAAACAGAACAAAGAGAGAAAAACAAATCCCGAAAAAATCTTAGATATTTCTCGACCCTTTTGCCCCTTTGTTTTCCGTTTGTTTCCCGAGAAAATGGGAAGGCAGCATTCCTAACAAATGAGACCGTTGGATGAGGGGTGGAGAGAGAGAGGAGGGATTAGGAGGTCCGTTAATGATCACTTTTTAATCCAAGATTTAAATAATTAACCCAATAATAAACGGTTTAGGAATAAACGTATCTAATGTCGACACGTGGCGATATATGATTTGCTGCTAGCTGTAACCTGTGGAGCGCCGGTTTTCAGCGCGTTGCTGACTCACTCGCTTTATATTCCCTTAGCCGTCACGGTAGGTATTGGCATATACATATATATACATGCACATACATACGTAAACGTGTACATTATATGTATGTATATATATAATATGACTATGTTTAACGTGAAACCGAAAAAAAAAACATGCCCCAGCATATCTAAGCTGAATAAAGTCCGGTGTAATTGTTTTTTGCTTACAAATTGAATTAACTACAATAAAAAATTTGCTTTACTTTTTATCAAAAAAAATTGCTTTACCAAAAAAAATTATTCGGAATAGTATTTCACAAAATTATAAAATAGAATTCACTAAACAAAAATTGAATTAAATTAATTTTTATTTTATCCAATCTATAATGAATTCGCTCAGTATATAAAGTCTAGATTGGAAATGGAATGAGGTGCTTGATCAAATTTGTTTGCGGTTTCTTCTGTAACCAATAAAATTGGCAATATAACATTCACTTATTTTTGTGTGGAAACCATTAAAGAAGTGAAGGTTGTTATAACTAACAAGCATATTATCGATATTTAAATATTATAATCAAGTTATATAATAAATGAAGATTGTATAAAATAATATCGACCAAATGATTGGAGAGAAGTGGAAACACACATAAGCTCTTTTTTGTTCTAAAAGAAAACACATATAGATTGAAGCAACATAGAAGGAAATTAGACAGCAAGAAAGTTTATATGATGCTTTGAAGCAATATCATATATTATATTAAAATTTTATACTCATGAAAGTGCCTCATCAATATTTTTTCGACAAAAAAAAATATAATAAAAAATTTACAAAAATTCCTATTTATAGTTTTAAACTAATCATTCTAATTTATTTAAAATGGAATACATCAAAAAGTGTAAAAAAATTCTAGGTTTGAAAACTGATATGTCTAATAGATTTAAAATAAATAATCTATAAAAAAGAACATTTCCAAAATTGAAGTCTATAAATGTATACGCTATAAATTAGATTTTATAATCATACATAATTGAAACTTGCTACTATCGGCCACAGACGGAAATAATATAATGTTATGTTGATAGATTGAAGATGAAAAATGATTGATTGGATTTTTCTATTTTAATAATAATAATAATAATTAATCTCATAATATATATAAATATTAGAATAATATAAAAAACATTTAAATTCTAAGGCTTATAAATATCACCCCCTTTAACTTTTTATCATTCTTGTTAGTCATCAATCTAAATTATCCTCTGAATTATTTTTTTCAATTATTATTAATATTAAATTTAAAAGAATAATCATAACATTATTATATTTTGCGTCGGCATGTGGGCCCCAAAGAACCTTGTTCCACCGGTTTGAAGAAACCGGATTAAGAGCAATCACGCTTCTTCTACCTGAACAGCAGGCGCGTGGATACACGCTCCAACTCAGTGCAACGGGATGTAAACCACACGCACCAATTCAAGCGTGGTGATTTTACACCCCCGCTACGTCACAATCGAACAGCGAGGCCATTCGTCGCCTTAACCGGACACGGTTAACACCTAAACCCGTTCTCTTGGAAAACCGGTAGCCACGTCAACTGTTAATTCAGAACATCCCGGTATTTCCGCTATATTACACAAAAACCCCAACCTTTTCCACCACCCGATGACCATTTCCACGATCGGATGGATCAGATCTAAAGGTGCGAAATGTCCCGTGCACCTCACTTCACACAATTAACCTTTTAGCCCCCCCCCCCCAAAGAAATGATTCTTCTGAAAAGGAACCAAAGGGTCTGCCGGTTCGGTCTCATCTCTCTCCTCTCTCACGAACAGAAAAAAATTCGGTTTCGGTTTAGGTTTCCGATCAAATCACGAACGTTTGGTAGGGAATTTTCTGCGATAAATACAGTAAGAAGTCTTCATATTTTCTCTGAGTGATTCTCGTTTGCTATTATTCAGGAAAATCGTCTTTGATTCGCCGGAGACTAGGACAAGGAGACCACCGGGTTTGTTTTTCCGGCGAAACAACGTCGTTTTTCGATCTGTTTTGTCGGTGAGGAAAAAAAGGTACATCTCGTTTTTTGTCGTTTTGTTCTGTTTGAACTCCATCTGTTCAAAAGGATTTGATTTTTTTCTGGTTTCCTGACGGGTTGAGATTCGTGTTTCTCGTGTTCGTCCGTTCATGTTGGTGGTTCGTGTTTGGCTGTTCTTGTTTTTTTTTCGCTTTAGTTTTTGAACTCTCATTTTTTCGAAAGAGAAATCATTAGAGCCGTCTGATTTTGTCAAGGTGATGACGTGGAAGTTTCGACGGTGTCAATTAGATTTAACAATTTGAGAACGCTCGTTGTGCGGGAGGGATGGACCGAGGGCAAGATCGTCTTTTTACTTGAGTATCCAACGGAATATGACCTGTCATTACAGATTACGTTTTTAACCTTGTTGCCGTCGAAGTGGAGGGGCAGTCGGGGGGATACTTTCGTCATCTGGAGGATTCTGCTGGGAATCTTTTTTTTCCTTTACTAGAGCGAATCTAGGAACATCCTGGATAGAATCAATGGATTCGTCTTGTTTGAATAATTTCGTATACTGACTGAGATTCGATTATGTGTGAGTAACAAGCCAAATCCCATTAGACAATCTCAAGCTTTTTACCCCTGTCGAAAGAAGAACCCGAACACTGGATTAAAGTTCGTTTTCTATCTGTTCTTCGATTTCAACTCTGTTTGCCCTTTTGTTTCGATCAGATCGGAGATAAACGGTAATGGGTTCTGAGCAAAACGACAGCACCAGCTTCCGTCCCGCGGAGCCGAAGCTCTGCGTCAATGGCTGTGGATTCTTCGGAACGGCGGCGAACATGAACCTTTGCTCCAAATGTTACCGCGACCTCCGCGTGGAGGAGGAGCAAACCGCCTCGGCGAAAGCCGCGGTGGAGAAATCTCTGAACCCTAATCTGGAAGCCCAACCGCAACAGGGCGATGAAACCACCGTCGGAGCCGAATCCGTCGTCGGGTCGTCGTCGGTGGGGTCCAGTTCCACGAGCGGCGGAGACGGGGCGGCGGCTCCTCCTGAGCCGCGGCGTCCGGTTCCGACAAAGTGTTTCAGCTGCAGCAAGAAGGTGGGTTTGACAGGATTCAAGTGTAAGTGTGGGAGCATGTTTTGTGGTGTTCATAGGTACCCGGAGATACACGACTGCCAGTTCGATTTCAAAGAAGCCGGAAGGGATGCCATTGCGAAGGCGAATCCCGTCGTTAAGGCAGAAAAAGTGGATAAGATCTGAGGAGAGATGGAATGGAATCAAGTCTGTCTGGTAACCATGATGTTCTGGAATTTCACTTGTGTTGTGTTTGGTTCTGTACGCTTTGATGTGACCCTGCTTTAGCATTTCGGATAGGGTTTTAAGGTTTAGGGTTTGTAGGGAATGTTAGAATCGGCTGTTTGTTGCTATGCGGTCTCGATCATTTGATTATATGACTTGGGTTGGTGTCTGAAATGGTGGATATTGTTTTGTGATAAGAAGTTGCTGTTTTTCCTGTTCATGCTGAACTCAATTCTCAAGATTCTAGGAAAGATTTTAGACCCGTGGAAGTGTCCATTTGCATTGAACTGATGATTATTCGTCTGAGTAACATTCTCGGGTTTGTCTGTTTGTCACTGTCTGCCTTCACTATGCTCTTAATGCTCTTTGCATTGTACATTTGCAAAGGAAAGCTCTCTTAAGGTTTCAAGGGAGAATTTTGTTTAGGTTATAATCCGGTTTGTGCCCGTAAGCTGTTACTACGAGGTTCTTCGGGTTGAACTATTAGAATCTTGTCGGGTTTGTTGGTTGATACTAAGTCTGATTGGGGGTTTAAATCTCTACTGAAATCTGCTGGATGGTACATTTGTTTCTCTGAAGAGGTTATTACTAGGAATGAAACCCAACATTTGCCAATGGAAGAGTTTTCGGTTCTTGATTGGTAATCCATAAAGAACAGGTTTGATGTTTGGAGATTTGGATTCTATGACATGTTTGCTTCTGTATTTCTAAAGAATATATTGAAAGAGGACTTTTTTAATTATGTTCCGGTTTGTGGATTGAGTTTGAATGCGTGTTTGATTTTTTTTTTAATGTTTGTATATATAAGTAGTAGGAATATAGATGTCAAATTGGGTTGGGTTATATGGGTTAATATAACCTAATTATTTTTGTATTTGGGTTACTTTTTTGGATTAAAAATATTTTGTGTTTAATGAATTAATCTAAATAATTCATTAGAATATTTCATTTTTTATTTTCATTATAGTTAGAGATCAACCGGTGATTTTTATTAGTAATCCAATCGAACTGAACAATTGATTGATTATGAATTTATAAAATTTGAAATAACTCAACTTGAACCAAATCGAACTAAATCAATTAAAATTTAATAATTGTTTGGTTATGCAGTCTCGAATCAAATCAGTTCGAATTACTCTATTCAGATTCAATTTGGATTTGTAAAAATTCATTTTTCAAAAAATATTTAAGGTTTCTATTTATTTATTACTAGATTCGGTTCAAATCTAGATTCAATTGGATTCGATTGGATTTATTTTGGTTCATTTCGGTAATGATTTAGATTTGATACGGTTTGTTTTGAATTTGTTTTGGTTCGGATTCATTATGAATTCAAATTCTGGTTGATTTGATTCAAATCCGATTCGATTTGATTCAGATTCGGTTCGTTTCGGGTTTAGTTATAAAATTTATATGTTTTTTGTGAATGAAAACTATTTTGAAAAGATATACAAAATTAGTATTTATAATTATAGAAAATAATGTCTTTATATCTAATTTTACTATTTTTCTCATTAATTTCTTTAAAAAAATTTAAATTTTATATTCTATTTTTTTAAGGTTTTAAAATATTTAATTTTTGTTAACAAAATGAATATTTTAACGGATTTAATTTTATTATATATACATGTTAATTTTGAATTAATTAAACTAAAATGGGTTAATTTGGTGGATATGGATTTTGTGAGTTAAATCTAATCCATTAAATTATTATTGTTGGATTAATTTAATACAATCCATTAATATATATACACATTCACTTTTATAGCCGAAAAGGTTCGACAATTCCAACCATTGGATTTTCGAGTTAAATGGCTCAGATCTATCATTTTTGTTATTTCATATTTTTCATGTAAATAACATGTTATAATCAAGCTCAGACGTGTTGGTCTGGTGGTGTAACTCCGGGTTCGAATCCCACCTGAACAATCACCAATATAAAAGAAAAACATGTTATAATCAAATATTATTTTCACCATTTGGTTTGGCAAAATACCAAAATACTCTCTTTTTGCTAAAACTATTTCTGCATATACCCTCTTCCATATGTGATCATGTTACCAGAATATCTGTATAGTCACATGATAGTCACATTGGTCATAACGTTAAATTTTTTATGAGTTCATCAAATGATTAGTATGATATTTAAGGTGTGACCATGATGACTTGATATGATTACTATAAATTTAACGTTGTGACCATCATGTGACCATAAAGTTATTTTGGTCATATGGTTACATTTGAATAAAGGTATATGTAGAAGTAGTTTTAATAAAAAGAAAAAGAGTGTATTTTGGATAATGCCCCGTTTGGTTTTGGTCGTTAATGAAAAACCAATAATGAATTCGTGAAAATTAATATGCATTGTGACAACATTTTTCTTTTGTTGAAGATGATATTTGGGTTCGAGGACGATATTTGAAAAATATCTAGTTTTTGCCTCACCTGGAACTGCGTTATGAGACACTTTGTAACAATGAAAATGCACATATTTTGAAAATTATATGATGATGGTGATGATGACGACCATACAGTCATTCGTGAATAATTAATCGTGAAGTCGTATCTTGTTCCTTTTTGAGTGGATGGAGAATAATTTGCATCCTTTATCGGTATGACCTTGTCATTGTCAACGCGAAAATTGCTACAATGGAATTAAACAAATAATTCGATAAAATAAAAATAAAGATAGTCAAATAGATTTAAATTTTGAATTTTTAAAAAAAAATTCGATTTACTCTATCTTTGGTGGTGGCGACTGGCGAGGAGGACAGGAGACAACTTGGATATTGTACGACTTGTCTCTAAGCCCTTGCCTTATCTTTTATTGGGCTTTTTTTTCATTGATAAAATAAAAAGAATATTATCGAGTTACGATTTGGGTTTACCAATTATAATTACGACGTTTTGAGTGTTGTGAAAGGGTCCAAATTATAATTGCATCAACTCTTATCCAATACCTAATCATAATAGTGAAATTAGATGAAAACATTCGGGAATTATGGAATTATAAACTTTAAAGGCAAACTTAATTAGCACCTTTGCTTAGTTCTTACATTTCCATCTTCCTAAATCTTAAAAACAAAAAAAAAAGGTTTTATAATAGTATTTTTACCGCTAATTCGTACGTAATGATCACTGAGTTATCGTTCTTTTCAAACATCAGACTCGTTTTGATTCGATCAAATAAATTTAAATTCAACAATCATATGTATATATATGCATGAATGTATGAAGCTTTGGTGTGTTTTGAGCATCTAATAATCTATATGGCCTATACTCTCGAATCATACTTTCAATTAATCATTTATAAACCATTTTTAAAATGATATAATACAAAATCAAACTTAGCGACTGTAGTGTTATTATTTGTCTACAAAATCAAATATTCAATAATTTAATATACACCGTTGTCTTTGAAATAAGTTTTCAAATATTTTTTTTGCTCGTTGACCAAACAAAATCGAATATAATAATAACAATATTATTAATTAATGATTAATTATTAAATACCAAATCAAGGAACGGTGTGATAGAGGAGTGGTGTGCTTCCACTCGTTCACTAATAACAGGTGGAGACAGCTCTCACTCTATCCCACTTCCGAATACCATTTTTATTTATTTATTTTTTCCTTCTCTTATTTTCCCAAAAAAAAACATATATCTGTAATATCCATTTATATCCTAACATACGCAATATTCATAAAAAAATATTTAGATTCAGATTTTTTTAATTAGATTTTAATTTCTAAAACAATTACATTTATTTATTTATTTTTCTATTATAACTTTGTTATATTCGATTTTATTTGGAATTGATTTTTATTAAATATAATATACAATTTAAGAATTTTTCAGGTTATTTGATTTCTTCGTTCAGATAATATTGATTAATTTAATATACAAAGTTATATCAAATTAATATTTAAACCATATCGAATTTTAACATAACTAAATATTATTCAATTTTATATATTAAACATATACATATATATATATATATTAAAAATAAACATTCCCCGAAAAAAACATACGCAGTAACGCACATCTACAAACTAAAAAAATCAAAATTCAAGAAAATAAACATGTACATGGATCTATATGTGCATATACATATAATACATAGAAAGGGCATAGCGCGTGCAAAGGATCGGACGTGGCAAATCTAATGGGAGATTTATCGTATAAAATATTTGGACGGTCTAGATTTGATCTTGTTGCCCGTTTTTATATATATATATATATATGTAGGGTTTATATATGGACCCACCCACCACACTTTTACTACGTGAAGAGAGACATGCCATGCGTATCTTTGCAAATCTCATACATACCCAACGCACGTAGACCGAAAAAATACATACATATATTGTTCTTAGAATATTATCATTAATATTGTTATGATTTACCCTAGATATTATGTCTAGAATATTCTATTGTATTTTGCTATATATTATGATGTATTCTTCCTATTATCAATAACAGAAAACATTTCCCTATTATGGTATCAGAGCTTCGGTTTTTGCTCTAATTTTTTTTTCTTCTCCTCATCAACAATGTCGGTTGAATCCGAAAACGACGATGAAGATGACAACGATGTACTAAATCCAATAGTATCATCGTCTTGAGTATCGTTTTAAATTTATTTTTCTCTTTTTTTTCTTCTATTTTTTTCCCCGACGGCGGTGTTCATCACCGTCAACCCTAGCCGATTTTTTTTTTAACGACGATGTTCGTTTATCGACGTCAACCCTAGCCGATGTGCTATTTTTTTTTAACGACGATGTTCGTTTATCGACGTCAACCCTAGTCGATGTGCTATTCTTTTTTTTTCTTTGACGACGTTCGTTTATCGACGTCAACCCTAGCCGTTGTAAGCTCTTTAAACATGGCTATTAGCCTCTTTCGATTGGAAAACTCTGATCGTCGATCCACGTATTTGCGTCACTTATTTTTATTTTCTTCTCTTGTTCCGCTGCTAGACTACCACGCATTATGCGTCGTGTTTTTGCACCCATTTTTTTTTCTTTTCTCCGGCCTAGCCGCTATACACATCGCAATTTTTTTTGCGCTGCCGACCTCATTGTCGCGCAACCCAACTCGCGCATATGCGCCGCCCATCCGTGCCACATCAACCTCTGAGAATACAACTCTCAAGCTCTTCAAACGTTATCAAGCAACACCAACTCAAATCTGGACTACACCACCATATGGAAGATGATTCGTTTAATACGATCACAATTTCAATTTTTAGTTTTTATGTAACAAGATTGAATTCATCATAGATGATTCATCTTGAGGGGGTATATAGGAAGATATTGTTCTTAGAATATTATCATTAATATTGTTATGATTTACCCTAGATATTATGCCTAGAATATTCTATTGTATTTTGCTATATATTATGATGTATTCTTCCTATTATCAATAACAGAAAACATTTCCCTATTAATATACACATTCACACATCTCAATGGATATGATATGATATGATATTTACTTTGCATATGAGTATTTATATATATGTATACTATATATATGCGTACGTATGCATGTATGTATCACCCTGATTTTTTTATCGTGCGTTGTGAGTTAACCGGGTTTAATACAAAATTCCAAATTTAAAACAAAATAATTTTGACTCTTTATTTTATTTATTCATATATATATAGCCTAAAATTGATAAAAAAAAATTGATTACTTTAATCTACAAATTCAAAATTCTAAATTTAATAAAGACAAGTATTCAAATTCTCTCCATCTCTAAACTCTATAATAGCATTTACTATTTAAAACTCTTTTGATCTTAATCAATTATCCTTCAATATATTAAAACTCTATATATTCTATGTGGCATTTCTAATACCGATGAAAAAACCGAGTGATCGCCAATGTGATAGAGTACAAAGTAGAAGCAGTTCTTAGTAAATTTATAGAAAGAATAGATAAGAGGATGAATTAAACGCATCAAAATGTAAAAGATTTGAACACTTTGTAGATGTGAAACTATACAATAAAAATAATTTAAATGAATTGATTGAGGTACTAATACAAACAAATATCTATTTTTTCGGTTATCTATAATAAGAAAACACCGAAATTTTCGTTATATAATAATATTATAATAAGTGATTTCTTAGAAAGTATTTCTCGAAATATGTGTAAATGATGGTAAAATACGTCTCGTATTAGTCGGTGGGATAATTTCAATGTTTGTAACACTACAAAAAAACAGTTATATAGCGACGGAAAAATCCGTCGCAAATATAAAAGGAAATTCGTCGCAATTAAAAATTTACGACGGAATTATTTCCGTCGGTATAGCGCTGTCGCAAATGTAGCGTTTTACGACGGAAAGTGACGGATAATTCCGTCGCAATTTTTTCCGTCGCAAATGTTTTAAAATTTTTTAAAAAAATATAAAAAAATTATATACTATATATACATACATATATACATTTTCACATACACATACATTCATACACATACATTACACACATACAAATATACATACACATACATACATACATATACATATATTTTCATATATACAAACACACATACACATACATACATATATATACACATATTTTCATATACACAAACACACATACACATTCACACATATACACATATTCATATACACATACAATCACATATACATACACATACATATTCACATTCACATATATATATACACATACACATACATAAACACACACACATACACATTCACACATACATACACATTCACTTACACACATACACATTCGCACATATATATACACATTTACTTACACACACATACACATACATAAACACACACAAACACATAAAAAACACACATATATATACATAAATACACATATATTACCTTATGGGAGAAATATGGCGATCTTTGGAGAGATTTAGAAAAAAATTGGCGATTTTTATTTTTTTTTCCCGAAAATCTTTGAAGTCTGGTGAAGAAGACGACTCGTGGTTTTATATTGCGTTTTGCGACGGAATTTTTCGTCGCAATCCGTCACAAAATGAAATTAATTTACGCGCCCAAAATTCAAAAAAAGTCGTCGAAAAACGAAACCAAATACATTGCGACGGAATATTCCGTCGCAATTTTTATTTTCCGTCATAAATCATTTATTTATTTGTTGTGACAGAATTATCCGTCGCAAACCGTAGCAAATTGCGACGGATTTTGCTACTGTTTGCGACAGATAATTTTTTTTTCACATTTTGTCGTAAAATCGTCACATTCCATCGTAATTTTCTGTGCGAGGAAATTTTCGTCGCAAATTCCGTCGCTATATGCAGGTTTTTTTGTAGTATAACGACCACGATACGTTATATTTTAAATGTTTAATCGAATGGTATAATTTTATTAGTTTCATAATATGTTATCAGATATATTAATGGTTCAAAATTAACCTTTATTATTTATTTATAATTTCCAACAGGGAAACTGTATATATCCAATTCAAAATCAAAACCAGAAACACATTATATGTACATATGGAAACCTTTATTCGGTGTATATTTTTTGTCTAACATAATCTTTTTTGTTTCGAATTTGAACTTGAAAAACTCTATACATTATACACATTAAAAAAATAAATAAAGATTTTGGGCCCAATTCACGTTTTTATTTATAGAGATGGAAACATTTTTCACATTTGGCGCTGAAAAAGTAAATAACGGTCAAAAAAGCAAAGTAATGAACTTTATCAAAGAAACCAATGAAATACTCAATTAAATAAAATGATAACCCAACTAATGATGGGTATAATTTTGATTTTTTAAAACTCGAGAACTCTATAAATTAAAACAGTTATAATCTCACTCTTTTTTAAAATAAATTACGTGTTTGATGCGTTATTTTCATATTTGTAAAGCTAACAACTAATTTGTTAAAATATCTTGGTTCGAAAATATAAATAAATTCAATTTATTCAAATAATATGTAATCGAATTTAGTTTTGGTTTAAATGTCCGTTATTTTCTAAATCAAAACTAATCACAACTAAATATAAAATAATAAAAAATAAACAATATTGCCGAGTTGTCATGCCACGTGGACAATATGCCCCACCCCCTCCCCGCCGTAAGCGTTTGCGTTCCTCGGAGCACCCAAAGGCTGTTTTTTTTTTCCTTTTTTTTTCTGGACAGTGTCAAAATTCTTTTTATTTCCTATTTTTTAATAGCTTTTCAGTGTTGCTTTTTTTTTTAAAAAAAAAAGAATTATTCTTGCAGAAACGACATAAAAATAAATAAATGAATAATATCTTCTCGAATTATCCATTTCGGATTGATCCTTGGGTCACAGAAATATTAGTATTTTATTTTAAAACAACCCATAAGGATAATATCTTGTGATGACGTGGCTCCCACCGCCCGACCAGGCACCGGCGGGAACTTTTCCCGCCAAAATCGAGGTGAGTGAACGGAGCGTAAAAACACCAATTTTTTTTTTTAAAAGAGAATATTCTTTTCTTCTCCAAACTAAAATTTGTGATAGAGTGAGTTATCGTGTCAGTTAATGCTTCGGTTACTGCAATGCACGTCGTTGGAGAGGAATGTACGGATGGCTGTATCCTCCACGTGTCGAGATCGTGGCCAGACGTGCTTCTACATCGTGCAACGTAAACGGACAGGATTGAAAACTTTAATAGGTAATCAAAGGACGTTAAAAACAATAACCTTATATTTGAACATTAGATTTTAGATGGATATATAATATTTACCAATATATAAATATACATAAAAAACAAACTCCGTTTTTGTTTTATTTAAAAAAAATATTTTTTGGTATAGAACGATTACAACCCGATAAAAACAATGGAGGATTCACCAAATTAGACGTTATAAGTTAAGATTTCGTGTAAAATGTGAGTAAAGTAGATTAATAAATGATTACATGCTCACACTAGTTTCATACAATTTGTATTGATTATAGATAATAACGTTTCCACTCCGCAACCACAATATATAGATGCACGTGACATACTCGTGCTGCAGAACGTGGACCCCTACGTATCTAATGCCAACCAACTATCTCTTCGAATCCTCGTCTGATTTTCACTTTTTCTTTATTAATTTTTATTATGCAAATTCCAATAAATAAACTAAATACACATAAATCCCAATTTGGCTGATATATTATTTTTTTTATTTTTAAAAAGAGTAAAATGGAGAGAGAGAGTAATGAACAGTAGGGTACTCCGCCGAGCAAATCACCTCATCGACGTGAGCATCACGCGCGGCTTCCCTCTTTCTTTAATCACCTCCCGACCATTTTAAAGCGACCACGTGTCCATTCCTACTCGCTGCCCATTCCCCATAAGAGTACGATTTTACCCTTCGTAAGCGCTTGAAATAACACTCCCTGCCCCTTTGGAACGCCAGCTTTCAAATCCAAACTATTGGGCCCCGGATCTTCGATTCGAAAATTCTCAAGATATTAAAAGACGGATATGCCCTGGAAAAGTCCGAGGAATTGGGACCAAATTGAGGGTACCATCGGAAATTCAACAAGTTCCACGGAAAAAAGCGGGAATCAAGGAGGGCGTAGCTGTCACGTGCACACGTCATGATTCGGGAGGTGGGTTAAATTTTTCTCACGGAGCATCGATTACACGTGGAACAGTGGTATTATGCCACGTGGTATACGTTGGGCCGTCTGATCCTCGTGGCATCTTGTATTTGGAGGGGAAAGCACGCAAAGGTAATAGGTGGCAAACACTTTGGACAGGACACGTGGCATCGGAGCTTGACAGTTGATCAACCATGACCCCCGGATCTGTTGACATGTGGATGTCATAAAGATGGGAATGGTTTGTCCCCTCGTTGATATAAGTTTGTTTAGTAAAATATCGATAACGTTGTATAATCTAATAATTTCATCTGTTAAGGTAAAATAATATTATCATTTATTGAATATATATGATATGTGATGTGTAATATTGTAAAAAAATAATATCTATAATATATATATATATATAGAGAACTAGGGATATAGATGCATAATTAAGGAATGCTCAAAGTCTATTTCCGTCTAGAATTTATATCCTTATTAATACCAATGGTGGTCTATCAGAATGTATAAATAGGAAGAATTAATTTATTTCTATAACAAAATTGATATGTTCAAATTTAAATTTGTGATACGATCTTCCATATATATCAAATAAAAATATTTCCTTTTGGCTGAAATTCTCTGATTGATCTATTTTTAACACTTTTGCATTTAGATATATAATTACGTTTATAAAATTCATTAATTAAGATATCAATAATATAATAAAAAAATTACATGTTTAATTTGATTTCATTAAATCATGTTAATAACCATTATGAATGAATGAATTAAAATAAATAAAAAAAGTCAGAACAAGGGAAGACTTTATTTGAAACGGGGCCTGGGTCGAGTCGTGCCTCTCCATGCTCATAATATAATATATATATTTTTATGACAAAATTTTAAAAGAAATATATAATAACTGTATTATAAATGGAGGCTCGTCCTTGGGTTTATGCGAAAGCGTGCTTTGCTCTTTCGAAAGAATCAGGAGAGAGAGAGAGAGAGGTAACGGAATCTGAGTCGCGGTTGCGAAGGGTAAAACGACTACGTTTTGTGGAGGAGTAACGCCGGTGAGACATTGAAGAGAATAAAACCGTCTCGTAGGTTTCGGACAGAGAGAGAGAGCGAGGGAGATGAGTTTTGTCGGAGGTCTCTGGTAGGGAGAAACAGAGGTGAATCGAAAGGGCTGCGCCGTTAGAGAGAGAGAGAGAGAGAGAGAGGGAGAAGATGGGGGTTAATGGTTGTTTGGATGAGTACGAGAAGCTTGTGATAAGGATGAACACTCCGAGGTTTGTGTTCTTTTTTAACCTCTGTTTTTTTTCCTCCGATTTTCAATTTGTTCTTACACAAACCTTAGATTTCTCAGATACAGGGACGAACTGCACTATTTTCCCGCTGATTCAGGTTTTCATTTCACCGAAAATTACTGAAATCTGAATGTCCGGAAGTTAAATTTTCCGAGAAAAATTTATGGGTTTTTTTCTCTCGTTACCTCCCTTCTTCGCCTCTTTCCGACAAATGTCTTGCCAGTAAACCGAGAAAATATTTTTTTAAGAAGCTAAAATTAAAAGTATGGGGAACAACAACGAGGAATTGATTTTTTTATTTATTCAAATGTATTAATACCATTTCCAATTTTGAAGGTTATTCTCCATGTCGTTTTCCTCTAGTTTGGTCTTCTTCCAGAATCGCCCGACTCCCTTTTCCTGTCTCTCTTGTTTTTTTCCGTGTTCATACTTGATGCCCATCATCAACTTGGGACTTTTATCGTCACCGCCTTTCAATGAAATTTCAGTTAAAAAAACGTCATTGCTGAGAATTTAAAAGTCCTTTTAATAATGAAATGGGAATATATGTATATATGTATATGTATAGAACTTTAATATTGGGTGATATTATTACAGGGTCGTGATCGACAACGGCGTTTACGCTTCCGCAACAATCGTCAAGGTTAGGTTTCTGTTCTCTCTGTAATTTTTCTGAAGACAGACATTACCACCGCTTGATTGATTTATCGATTTCATTTATAATTTTTTTTTTTGAATGGGTTTAGGTTGACAGCGCAAGGAGACACGGCAACTTGTTGGAATCCGTACAGATTCTGACCGATTTGAACCTCTCCATTAAAAAAGCTTACATCTCTTCTGATGGGAGATGGAACATGGATGGTAATAACAAATCAAATACTCGAAATATTCAGTAGTAAATTACCTATTTGTAATATGGGTTTTCATATTTTTTTCTGGGTATCGCAGTTTTTCATGTGACTGATATAAACGGCAACAAATTGAACGACCAGAGCGTTCTGAGCTACATTGAACAGGTGAATACTTGTCACTTACAATATCGAATTTTTCAGTTTGATCTGTGTTTCTCATCATCTTCTAATGTTTCTCTGTATACGATGATGCTTTTTCTTGCAGTCGATCGAGACGGTTTATTACGGGCAAAACATCGAAGTGAATGGGCTAACGGTCTTGGAGTTAACCGGAACTGACAGAGTCGGGTTACTGTCTGAAGTGTTTGCTGTTCTGTCTGATCTGAACTGTGACGTGGTTGATGCCAAAATCTGGACACACAACGGAAGGATCGCAGCGATCATATACGTGAAAGACTGTAATTCGGGTTCCCCGATTCAAGACTCGCATCAAATCGCAAGGATCGAAGCCCGTCTGAGAAACGTATTGAAGGATGATAACGACCTCAGAAGCGCCACCAGAACTTGCGTATCAATGGCGGTGACACACACGGAAAGGAGGCTGCATCAGTTGATGTTCGAGGACAGGGACTATGACAGAAAACAGAAGGAGGAATCTTCAGTCGTGACGGTTCAGAATTGGGCGGAGAGAAGCTACTCTGTTGTTAATGTTCAGTGTAAAGATCGGACAAAGCTTCTGTTTGATGTCGTGTGCACATTGACCGACATGGATTATGTGGTGTTTCATGCCACCATCAACACGAAAGCAGACCGAGCTTACCTGGTATGTCAGAACTTAGAAGAATCCAACTATTTATTTACCGATGAAAACTTATGAATATGAACTAAAGGTTTCTCTCTTTTTTATTTTCAGGAATTCTATATAAGGCATAAAGACGGGTCACCCATCAGTTCAGAAGCCGAGAGGCAACGTGTGATTCAGTGTTTACAAGCCGCGGTCCAAAGAAGAGCATCCGAGGTATATATTATGATTCATGAACCATTCCCCATCATAAAATTGTGATAAAGTTTTCTCCTTTTTTTATCCGAAATCTGAACTACATTATATATTCTTGATTTTGATTTGGTAGGGTGTTAGGTTGGAGCTGAGGCATCCGGACAAACAAGGGTTACTAGCCGAGGTTACGAGAACGTTCAGAGAGAACGGTCTGAACGTGACGAGAGCTGAGATATCGACGAGCGGTGATATGGCAACAAACATATTCTACGTGACGGATGCCAATGGCAAGGCGGCAGATGCTAAATTGATCGAAAACGTTCGGGAAAGAATAGGGTTTGAGCGATTGAGAGTGAAGGAAACGCCATTGGTATTCTACAAGGAAGAAGAAGGACAACAACAGAGAAGGGCAGTGTTGACTTCACTTGGGAGTTTGGTTTGGAGAAACCTCTTTAGCTTCGGTTTGGTGAAATCATGTTCTTAGGTTTCTGTAAGAATCGATGAAATCGGGAATTTGGTGGCATTATTCCTCTTTTATGTACATAGAAAATGGTTAGGGTTTAGGTATTGGATTAATGCTTTATTTTTATAATAGGTGATTTGGTGTTGCTTTTAGGGTTTTAGGTATCACACTAGGGTTTATCAACTTTCTAATTTAAAGATTTTTATTATTTCTTGTTGTTGGTTTTTGGTAGTTGTGAAGTTAGATTATTAACGGTTGAGGTTTAACTTTTGTGGAATATTATTTATAAGTTAGTAAAAAATGTGGGTTGATTTCAGGGCTGAGGTTGAGGTTTAAAGGAAAGATAGGAGTGGATGTTTTGGGAATTAGTTTTGGTTCGGGGCGAGAATATATTAATTCGGTTTTTTCGGTTTTATAAAAATAGGTACCAATTGATTTTTATATTATATTCGGATCGGTTCGGTTCCGATTTTTGTTAAAAAAAAGATATATTTTTTCGAAAATTTTCGGTTTGTAGGTATTTTTTTAAAATTCGGTTCAGTTTTGGAAAATTTGGTTTTCTAACCGTTTGAGAATTTAAAACGGTTTAAATCGGAAAAAATATTGTATTTTTCGATTCGATTTGATTCAGTTTTAAAAAACCAAACCGAACTCACCATCCATAAACTTATATAATCTTTTAATAAATTATCATTAAAAATTGTTTATTTTAATAATATCGACTGATTCATAATCTATATTAACGGTGAAAAAAATTATGGCATCACAAAGGTTTAATCTCTTTTCTTCAAAAAAAAGTATATGAGTTACGATTGACTTCACGCGCCACTTGTGCGCGTATGAGTATTATCCCTTTAACGCTCAAGTAGGCCCATATATAAGGTCCATGAGTTAACATCCAAATATAATTAATGGGCCCATAATTAACTTTTCGGCCCATTATCATCTTGAGTTGTAGAATGTACAAGTTGCCACCGTCAATTTTTTTTTCTTTTATGTCTGTTTGATGAGTGCTCAAGGGAGGAAACCGGGTGGTTTCTTTTCCCAGTTAAGGATCGGTTTAAGCCGGTTTAGACGGAGACCTTTTTTCTCGATGGCTCATGGATTACGGATGGAGTTTAAACACTTTCTTTCGCCTGAAGACAAAACGTCGTGCAGTTTGCGTGCACGAAGAGACGGCGTGACAGTTTCGGGTTTTCAAAGCAAACTTCATGGCGTTTTATCGACCGGCAAGCAAAGTTTTGCTTAGGACAAGGATTTTGCATGTAGAATTACAATTTACATGTGCCATACTTTTAATTTTAATTTGGACAGAGTCAAAACTTAAGCGTGTTCACTCTTTTACTTTTAATATATAAAGATATTATATGGACGAATTTAAATTAATAGCACTGAAATAATTAAGATTAATCTTAATCTTAATTATTTAAGCTAACTCATATAAACTTGTGAAAATTAGCATTAAAGTGATATTTTATCCTTTCAAGAAACTAAACTAATACTTCTATTTTTCTCATTATTATTTTCATCATATGGTTAATATCTCGATAATAAATATTTCTAAATCTATTCACACATATAGAAACAATCATTTGACTTTTAATTTCACATTCCTTTCAAGAAAGAAAAATATACAATTTGACATTGCGAATCTTATGACATGGATACGATGATCTTTGACTCGCCAAATACATAAATACCAAAGGAAATTTTCAGGAAGGAAAAAAAAAAGATAAAAGAGAAGCTTATTTTTTGAATGTGATTATCTTAAAATGTAACTATCCACTTCAAGAATCTTGAATCATTCTCTCAAACCCATAAAATATACACTCTACTATAACTTGTTTATCAAGAAACAGACATACAACATATGCTTAGAATCTTATACTTAAAATAATACACAATATAGGATGCGTATACATATATATATATGTTTATATATCACAATTACTTCACACAATGGACTTTTTCTACTCATTTTCTCGGCAAAGTTCTTGGTATTTTCCCGGAAAGTTACCTCTTAAATCTTGCACAACACTCAAGCCTCTTATGTTCATATAAGAAGCCCTGAAAAAAAAGAGTATCCACCAAAAAAAAAAAAACCTTTTCCGGGGAATGCACATGAAGATTATCTGGCAAACTATTGCTTCAATAGCGATTGTGAGCTTGTTTTCGAACTATTTGTCTGCTCCTCCGAGCCCTTTTCTTCTCTGTTTTCTCCTTAGTACGATCATTTTCTTGCTAATCGTCGACAATAGTCACTCGGATTATCAAGAAAACGAAGAAATGTTCCCGGAGACGATCGGAGGAGTTTACGTTATGTATGAATTTGAAGAAGATATCGCCTCTGGTGATATAGTAAAGAACGATTCATGGAGCTTCACAAGATATTGTGATCATAGTGGTTATGATTATGGTGGTGAAGATGAGGATGTATGGGATGCTTATGATGGTGACTATGGTGATACAAGTGAATGGTATGGTGATGATGATGATGATGATGATGATGATGATGATGATGATGGCTTGAGGAGTAGTGTTGAAGATTTCATTGCAAGGGTATATGAAGGGTGGAGGGAGGAGAGAATGGTGGATATATAACCTGCACAACAGTTTTTTGTTTTGATGATCTCTCTAAACTCTGTGTTTATATGTAAATACATGTTTTGCATCTTCTGTGTCATTTACACCGATCGATCCTCTTGTTATTTATCGATCATCTCGGTTGTATCCATCTCGATTTCGGGTTTTTCCTCTTTTTTTTTTTTGGAAGGACATTTTTTTTTTTGGTTCATGAACATAACTTTTCCAAGTACAAGATCACACAGTACAGTACCATATCTGTCAACTTTCAAGAAGCAGACAAATACAACAGACAGAATTTGAGGAGGTCTGAATCACTACAACTCTACCCCCAACCAATTCGGTCATAACCAGAGAAAACAGAAGTAAACCGACACGGGTTGAATATCATGAGCATCAGACCCGATTTTGACAACATATCCTATAGATTTTCCATGAGTTTTCTTCCATGTGGATCCTGAAATGGCAGAAGTTTATATCTAAGTTGGCTTCTCGTAAGAGTTCTGGTCCCTGAACTCGGCAATGGCGCTTCTGATCATATGCTCGACGTGAGGCTGAACGAACATGTGGGTACTGTCGAGTATATGTATAATGAATTTCTGAGAAGCGGGCATCGAGTTGTTCAGGTTGATGATGAACTGAGCCATCGGAATATCGCTGTATCATCACATGAACATGAAGAATTCAGTATGAGAAGAGATTTCGCCTCAGTTCATAAGATTTGTTCCGATATGTAATAGAGTTGGATTAAGGTAAGGTACCAGGAAATGAAAACCCCTTTAATGGCGTTAACCATGATTTGTCAGCAATAATCGGAATCCAGAAACTGCAAACCGCAGCTATGGAACTGACAAAAGAAACAAGAAAAGAGTTTCAATGAACCGTGTGATTCCCTATCACCAGAGTGAAGCTCATTCATCAAGGAATCACTAATCTATCATCGAGGAAGTTTCATGGTTGCCACTTTGTAAAGACCTTAAATTGAACATTCAACATAATCCACTTACCATATTCCCGAAGAAATCATACCCATATCATTCTGAAGATGTTCCCGGCCTACAAACCCTAGAAACTACGAATATGGATCCAGTACGGACATCGATATAGTAACGGAAGTGATCCAGAAAGCTCGAAAATCGGCTAGAATAAACGATTATTTCACAGTCCATCAACTCCAAGCACAGTTTATTAGACTCAGTGTAAAGAAACCCAATCAATTCAAAAATTGGAAAACACAGTCACAGATCACACACGAAACCAACATTACAGAACGAATCAATCAATATTGCATTCGATAGAAAGAGAGCGTTTTTCGATTACCCTTCTCGATTCGGCTGACGAAAAGGGAGCTTTGGGTGTGGACGAGCTCGGGCAATCCGGTGAGTCACCGAAAATACGAGAGAATAGATGCAGACCGGTGGCGAAGAGACAGTCCAGAGCCGAAAAGATGGCCGGCGACGAAGGAGAGAAAATCAAAAGAGAAAGACCTGAGACTGACGGCGAAGAAGGACAAAAGAGAAAGACCTGAGACTGGCGAAGACGAAGGAGAGAACACCGGCGACGACGGAGCTGAAACTGCCGGCGACGTTGGAGCTGAAGAAGCAAAATGAAATGTCGTCGAGGAGTGAGAAGAGGGAGGAGGAGGCTCACCCTAGATTTTTAATTTTAAATTCGGTTTATTCAGATAACCGGAATTAATCGGTTATTTACCCGAATCGATCCGATCGGTCGGTTTTCTAAAAATAACCGAACCGAACCGAAATCGCTTATTCGGATCGGTTCGGTGAAACCCCGATTGCCCAGGCTGATCAATCTGAAATTGTGTAGCTCTCCGGCGTATACATTAAATTAACCTTTCTCAAGACACTTAATGGGATGTCCATTGTACGTACATTCATAATTTTATTATACACACACATATATATAAGTATGTATGTACAATTGGATATTCAATAGATGTATATACGATGATTATTATATGCTAGAAACTTCTTAAGTTGTAACCTCCTCGGTACAGTCTTAATATGCAAAGAAAAACGTATACGAATGTGTGCGGATTGTCCATATATTATTTAGGGTAATAATAATCTCATTTCCATATTCATGATCCGTTTTCTTTTTTAAAAATACAGAATAATTGAAGAAAATATTTAAAGACGCTTATATTATTTGTCCCTTATTTATTTTAATTGAAGAAAATACTTAAGAGAAAAATGGGAAGACCGATGGCATAAATAAATGTGATGTGAATGTACAAACTCGACCGAAAAGAATTTGGATATAGCTCTGTACATAGAAAAATTTGATTGTAATATTTTTAATAATTTTCAAATGTGAATGGAAAATGTAAGCAACTTAATTAATTCAAATCTTTAACAAGTTTATATAAATGTATGATACAACATAACAAAATATGAATGCATAAAATGGCAAATAATATATAAATAGGAACCGAGTGCACAAGGCAGGATGTTTTTCATGACTTTAAATTGCCACCTACCCATGAGAATCACGAATCTCACACAAACAATCAAACAAAAAAAAGAAAAAAAAGAAATCACAATATATATATATATATATGTATATATTAAACCAAGATAATTAATATTGTATTGCATTTTGGAAAAAACAATAACACTTGTGAAGGTTTGTCATCACAACACAACACACAGTCTCTCTCTCTAGAAACAAAACAAATTCCTAGGTTGCCCTTTTCTGCCCACATTCCGAATATATCCCACATAGATAACAAGTCACAAATGGAAACCCCACCAACCAAATTTGTTATGTATATTTTTTAAAAATCAGATTTTTATATAAAAAAAAATTCAAAAAACGTATACAATTCATATTAGTCCACTATTGGGATATTTAATCATTTCATTTGACAATATTAACGAAAAAATGTTTCATCACTCTCACTCCTCCATTAGTAGATATTGTTATAAATAATCCATACAAGCATTGGGTTCCCTTGCCATATAAAAATCCATAGTTATATATCTAATCAAGAGAATTCAATCACTCATAATAAGGCGAGACTACTGCTTATGTCATGAATCATTTCTTAGTTTAATCATTCTTTTCCCCATATATAATAGTTGTATTGTACCAAGATATAGAAGAGTTGATACTATATAATAATGAAAAATATTAAATAATATCCATTGATAAAATATCTAAATGCAATTAAGGGGGTGAGGAAATGGACAAAGAACCCAACAAATCACTAAAAAAAGAGAGAGAAGAATATAAAAGGAGACATGAAAAGGCAAATTTTAAAAAGAGAAAAGCCCCATAACTTCACGGAGCGCGTGAGAAACACGCTCCAATGGCGAGGAGGCGAGGGAGTGTATCGGCCATTGCCATGTTCCTGTTCTCGTACGACGTGGGACTGCGGGTGGTCTCGCCTTGTTCCTATCAAAGGCTTCGTTCCACGTCTTCTCTCATGCGCTCATCTCCGCGCGTGTGTTTCACCTTCCCATACTCTCTGTCTCGCTCTTATTTTTCTCGTTTCCCCTCACTCTCTCTGTTTCTCTGTTGTCTCTTTTCTTCGTTGAAATCTCAGACAGCTAGAACAAAAACCGATCAATGAGGGGAGAATTTTTTTTTTCCGTGGGGAACAAGCGAGTATCGTGATCGCCGGAAAATCTCCATGGAGTCTCCGAAGCTCCTACAACCGCCGGAATTCCTCGGCTGAATGTGTCTCTTACAAGAACAGAGAACGAAGATACTTGAGCCCTTGTTAAAAGGCGAGAAAAAATTTCATCCTTTTTTCCTCACTCTGAGAGAAAAAAAAAGTTTGAATTTTGTTGCCGCCCAGGGGAAATTCGTGGGTTTTAATCATCTGGGTCATCGCGGAATGACGAGTACAAACACCGCCATGACGGCTCCTCCTCCGCCGCCGCCGCCACAGCCGCAGCAACAACCTCCTCTGCCACATCTTCCGGTGGCTGCTGTGGCGGAGGGTCCGTCGGCGGACGAGTTGACGGCGAAGGCGTTGCACAAGAGGTACGAAGGCCTGACGACGGTGAGGACGAAGGCGGTGAAGGGGAAAGGCGCGTGGTATTGGATGCACCTCGAACCTATCCTCGTCCACAACACCGACACTGGCCTTCCCAAGGCGGTGAAGCTCCGGTGCTCGTTGTGCGACGCCATTTTCTCCGCCTCGAACCCTTCTCGCACCGCCTCCGAGCACCTGAAACGAGGCACCTGCCCCAACTTCAACAACTCCTTAATCACACCCATCACCTCTGCCAATCCTCCTCCGCCGCCGCACCATCGCCACCGCCACCGCCACGGCGGAGAGCGTTACCGAAAACGTAGGTCCTCCGCTTCTTCCGCTGCCCTGGCCTCGCCGTCGAGTGGGGGATCCTACCACGTGGCGCCGATTACTGCCATCGACCCGTCGCGTTTCTGTGGCGGAGAGTCGCTGTACTCGGCGTCTCCGGTGGGTTTATTGACGCAGCAGCCGCATTTGATGCTCTCCGGCGGGAAAGGCGATTTGGGTCCGTTGGCGATGTTAGAAGACAGCGTGAAGAAGCTCAAGAGCCCTAAGACGTCGAACACTCCGTCTCTCAGCAAGTCGCAGATGGAATCGGCCCTCGATTCTCTCGCCGATTGGGTCTTCGAATCTTGCGGTTCGGTTTCTCTGTCCGGTCTGGAGCATCCCAAGTTCAGAGCTTTTCTGACGCAGGTAGGTTTACCGGTCATCTCCAGGAGAGATTTCGCCACGAGCAGATTGGACATCAAGTACGAGGAATCTAAGTCTGAAGCAGAAAACAGACTCCGAGACGCCATGTTCTTCCAAATCTCTTCCGACGGATGGAAATTCGGCAATTTGGGCGAGAATCTGGTGAACTTGATCGTGAATCTGCCGAATGGGACGAGTGTATACAGCAGAGCAGTGTTCGTGAAAGGCGATATGCCGTCAAACTACGCAGAGGAGCTCTTGTGGGAGACAGTGATGGGCATCTGTGGGAATTCACCGCACCGTTGTGTTGGGATAGTTTCAGACAGGTTCAAGGCCAAAGCACTTGAGAATCTGGAGAATCAACACCAATGGATGGTGAATCTCTCTTGTCAATTTCAAGGTTTCAACAGTTTGATCAAGGATTTCAGCAAGGAGCTTCCTTTGTTCAAATCCGTCTCTCAGAATTGTCTAAGGCTAGTTAGTTTCATCAACAACACCGCTCAAATCCGACAAGCTTTTTGTAAGTATCAGCTGCAAGAACATGGCGAATCTAGAATGCTTCCACTGCCTTTGCACTGTTACCATTTGGACGACCGAAATGGAGCGAGTTTGTCCGAGCCGTTGTATAGTCTACTTGAAGATATGTTGAACTCTGCTAGGGCAATTCAGTTGGTAATACATGATGATGTTTGTAAGGTTGTCTCCATGGAAGATCCTATGGCTAGGGAGCTCAGGGACATGGTCGGGGATGTTGGGTTCTGGCACGATATCGAGGCGGTTCACTCGCTGGTTAAACTCGTCAAAGAAATGGCTAAGAGAATAGAGGAGGAAAGGCCCTTAGTAGGGCAATGCCTCCCGCTATGGGACGAGCTAAGATCGAAGGTAAAAGATTGGTGCACGAAGTATAATGTGGCGGCGGAAGGGCATGTCGAGAAACTAGTGGAGAGACGATTCAAGAAGAATTACCACCCTGCATGGGCTGCAACTTTCGTACTCGACCCTTTTTACTTGACAAAGGACAGCACCGGAAAATATCTTCCTCCTTTCAAATGCCTGTCACCCGAGCAAGAGAAGGACGTAGATAAGCTGATAACGAGGCTCGTGTCTAGAGACGAGGCGCACGTCGCACTGATGGAACTGATGAAATGGCGAACACAAGGGCTCGACCCCGTGTACGCAAAGGCGGTCCAAATGAAGGAACGAGACCCGGTTACGGGAAAGATGAGAATAGCAAACCCGCAAAGCAGTAGACTTGTGTGGGAAACGTGTCTTAGCGAGTTCAGGTCACTGGGAAAAGTCGCGGCTAGGCTCATCTTCCTCCACGCCACTTCTTGTGGGTTCAAGTGCAACTCCTCTATCTTGAGATGGGTAAATTCGCATGGACCGTCACGAGCAGCCATACATCGAGCACAGAAGCTGATTTTTATATCGGCGAATTCAAAATTCGAAAGGAGGGATTTCTCGAACGAGGAGGAAGGGGACGGAGAATTACTCGCCATGGCTAACTGTGAGGATGATGTGCGGAACGAGGTTCTTGTGGATACATCCTCCGCCTGAAATTTTCATTAGTTTGTTAGAACTTGCATTTTGTACCTCTTGGCCAATATCGATCAGACATTGGCATTTAAAAAAAAAAGATTTTTTTTTAAAGAAAAGAGTTTCCATCTTTCTTGATCCATTGGGGTATAAAAGCCAAGAACTTTGGGGTAAAAAAGTTAAAATAAGGACCACGAAAACGCCTTTATCAACAGCAGGAAAAAAAAAAACTTGGAAAACTCTGTGGTAAGATTTCATAAATGGGCTGACCAGACAGCTAAAAGTGAAACTACACAAATTAAGTAAAAACAGTGCAAAGCAGAAAAATTATTAAAAGTGAACAAAATGTATAATTGAATTAGATGCTGTTTTTCCATTTAAGTTCGAGACAAACAGATAGGTCTGAGTACTCTCTCCCCTTTTATTTTATTTTTCACAACCCCTTTGCCATTCTATCTTTTTGAAGTTTAACGCATTAATGTAACAAATATATCTATATATATGACCAGTTATATATATATATATATTATTGTAAATATATAAATAGAAAAGTGTAGCATTTGATATGTTTTAACCAATAATTGATCATTCATAATTATAGAAGCTGGGAAAAGAGTGAGCGATCATTTATTTTATCTGCCAATGTAATATTCGGTTATCGATTGAAGGGAATGAATGGTGTTTGAGCACTTTGAAGTTTGAAGTTCCTTGAGGAATCACTTTATTTATTATTGTTTTTTTTTCTGGGGTTTGGTTTTCTCAGCCAAAAAAGTATAAACAAAAAGCACCCGCTCAAAGAGATGTATTTAAAAAAGAAGTTACATTAATATTTGATAGAAAAATCGTATATAAATATCCAAATTTTTATAAAAATCTCAAATAAATATCTAAACTATAAAACTTCCAGAAAAATACATGACATGATATATATGGATGCTGACTAGGTTTTAAGGTTTTTGATCGGTTTAATAATTTCAAATCTGTTTTGTTCAATTGTGGTTATAATTTAAGTATTAAACCAATCTAAATGATATGGATGATGATTAGGATATTTTTATTGACAAATCATCTTTTTTAATTTTAATTAATATAAAACTTCATTTACATAATTTTTTTGTTAATGAGAATTTCAATAATCACTGAACCGATTCAATTCTAATTTTAATTCATATAAATAAGAAGATTATAACTGGTGTACTGATTAATCACGTGCATGCGTAGGAGTTCGGCACGTGAGGATCCCCTACATTTTTCTGTTAATGCCCTTCTTCAATTAAAACTAACCTTTACGTTAAATAATATAGTATATTAGATTAAAAAAAATAAGATATTGAATGTGTTATAGGAATATGTGTTATAGAAATATGTGTGCTATAGAAATATGTGTTCAACACACAATTATTATTTAGACTAAATTTATTATTAGGACTAGAGTGTTCTTTTGAGTTGTATATATGTGTGGCTTCTTTGTATTTGGAAAATAACCAAAAACACAAGAATAATATTTTCTTTAGATGGTATCAGAGCAAATAGTCTAACGACCTCTTTTACCGATTCTTTCTTATCCTACACCCTAGCCGATCCGATCATGTCGCAGGAAAATTCCTCTTCTCATGCAACCGATGCAGTGGTTGTCGCCACCGTATCCATTGTTGCCTATAACCCTCTCTCCTCTCGTAGATATCTCAGCAAGTGTCGCCACCACGACCATTCTGCTTCGCGACAAGCCTCTGGCTCCTCTCGTGGATATCTCGGCAAGTGTCAGGCATGCGGAGTTCAAGGACACTCAGCCCAAAGGTGTCCTCACTTTCGCCTAATCTCGGCATCGGGCATTCTCGGTGGTTCTCCTCACCAAACGCAATTTCAGCCATCTTCACCACGCTCATGGCAGCCTCGCGCCCACAACACCACGATGAATCCGTACGACGCTTCCCCGTGGCTTGTTGACAGTGGAGCCTCACACCACATAACGTCGGACTTCGACTCTCTCTCGCTCCACAACCCCTATCGTGGTGGAGACGAGGTTATTCTCGGTGATGGGTCCAGCCTTCCCATCACACATACGGGTTTCCTCTCAACCTCATCATCTACTCGTCCTCTGACTCTTCAACATGTTATTTGTGTTCATTCAATGCAAAAGAAGCTTATTTCGGCGTCTCGACTATGTGAGTCTAATTCCGTCTCGGTTGAATTCTTTTCTGATTCATTTCAGGTGAAGGATCTACACACGGGGGCGCAACTTCTCACGGGAAAGCTTAAAGATGGTGTATATGAGTGGCCGGCTTCCTCCTTTTTCCCGTCTCCTCATGTTTCTTTTTCTCGTCTTAAGCCCTCGTTGTGTGAATGACATTTTCGTCTAGGCCATCCATCTCTTTCTACTCTTCGTCATATTGTCTCTAAATTCAATTTACCTTTTGCTCGGGATTCTAAACCGTTTTCTTGTGATTCATGTTCTCGCAATAAAAGCCATAAACTCCCTTTTTCGGAATCCTCTATTTCTTCGTCGCGTCCTCTTGAGCTTATTTTTTCTGATGTTTCGACATCACCCGTCTTGTCTCTTGATGGTTTTAAGTATTACGTATTGTTTGTGGATCACTTCACTCGTTACTCTTGGTTGTATCCTCTCAAACACAAATCTCAGGTTCGGAAAACTTTCATTCGTTTTAAATCCTTGGTTGAAGCAAAATTTTCGTCGTCCATTGTTTCTCTTTACACGGACAATGGCGGGGAATTTATTGCTTTACGCTCGTTTCTTACCGACCACGGTATCTCTCATTTCACCACTCCTCCTCACACTCCCGAGCATAATGGTATTTCTGAACGAAAACACCGTCACATAGTTGAAACCGGTCTATCCCTTCTTCATCATGCATCTTTACCTGTCTCTTTTTGGTCATTTGCCTTTACCATGACCGTATTTCTCATCAACCGTCTTCCAACACCGACGTTATCCATGTCAAACCCTTTCGAGTCTCTCTTTGGTTCCTCTCTGCAATATGAAAAACTTCAAACCTTCGGGTGCTTGTGTTACCCGTGGCTTAGACCATACACCTCTCATAAACTTGATCCCAAATCCTCTCCGTGTGTTTTTCTCGGTCATTCCTTGTCCCAATCCGCATTCATTTGTTTCGACTTTTTGTCCTCCCGTATATTTGTGTCACATCACGTTGTATTTCATCGTGACATCTTTCCCATGTCGGACCCTTCTCGGTTTCGTGTTGTTTCCTCTTCCTTGGATGATACACTTTCTCGAGAATCTCTGTCTTCACCGAGCACTTTCACTGAGGCTGTTGTCTCATTTATTCCTCCGGCCTCTATATCATCATCTTCGTCGCCCTTATGTGCAGCTCCTTCGCCTTTGGAATGCTCGGAAGAAGACTCAGATGTGGCACTGCCCGTCCTGCAGCCCGCCGAGGGACGTTCCTCCGCTGTCGCACCTGCGTCTATTCCTTCTCCGCCGAGGAACACACACCCCATGATGACTCGAGGGAAGAATCATATTACTAAACCTGTTCAAAAGCTCACTTTGGCTGTGTCTTTGCCTTCTATTCCCAGTGAACCTTCTTCGGCTGCTCAAGCGCTTAAGGATCCTCAATGGCGTTCAGCCATGGTTGATGAATTTAATGCCCTTGTCCGGAATGGTACTTGGGAGCTTGTGCCGCTGACCTCAGCTGTGAATACCGTGAGCTGCAAATGGGTTTTTCGGGTTAAGACTAAGCCGGATGGTTCAGTAGATCGGTTCAAAGCTCGCTTAGTTGCCAAGGGTTTCCATCAACGCCCGGGTGTGGATTTTCTTGAGACGTTCAGTCCAGTGGTTAAACCCACTACTATTCGCCTAGTTCTCAGTCTTGCCGTGACTAGCTCTTGGTCTATCCGTCAACTTGACGTTAACAACGCCTTTCTCCAAGGACGACTCAGTGATGAAGTGTTTATGTCTCAGCCTCCGGGATTTGTGGATCGTGATCATCCTGACTTTGTGTGCAAGCTTCATAAGGCTATATATGGTCTTAAGCAAGCTCCTCGGGCTTGGTATTTGGAGTTACGTGGTTTTCTTCTTGGCTGTGGTTTTCATAACTCTCTTGCTGATGCCTCGCTCTTTCATCGCCGCTATACCGGTTCTATACTTCTTGTTATTGTCTATGTAGATGATCTTATTGTCACAGGCAGTTGTTCTGACGAGATCCAATCCTTCATTATCTCTCTCGGTACTCGGTTCTCTATTAAGGACCTTGGTGACCTATCTTTCTTCCTCGGCGTGGAGGCGACGCGTTCCCCTATGGGCTTATTTCTCAGTCAATGTAAATACATTAATGATCTTCTACATCGCACCAAGATGCATGACGCCAAGCCAGTAGCAACGCCCATGGCGTCCACATCTCGTCTTACAGCCACATCCGGTTCTCCTCTTCCTGATCCGACCGAGTATCGGACTGTGATCGTCAGTCTTCAGTACCTCTCCTTGACACGACCAGATGTGTCTTTTGCTGTGAACAAGTTGTCACAGTTTATGCATGCCCCGACTGATGAGCATTGGCTTGCAGCCAAACGAATCCTCCATTACTTGAATGGCACGCGAGCATCTGGTGTTTTTTATGCTGCAACAAACTCCAAGCTACTTCATGCATTCAGTGATGCAGATTGGGCTGGTGATCCCGGTGACTTTAAGTCGACAGGTGCCTACATTGTCTATCTCGGTAAACATCCAATTTCTTGGTCGTCCAACTCTTCCACCGAGGCAGAATATCGCTCTGTTGCTAACACATCGGCTGAACTCCGTTGGGTTGTCTCTTTGCTCTCCGAACTTGGATATTCTCCTCCCTCGACTCCGACCATCTACTGCGATAACGTGGGTGCTACTTATCTCAGTGCTAACCCAGTCTTTCATTCACGCATGAAGCATCTCGCCCTCGATTACCTTTTTGTTCGTGGTCAAGTTTCGGATGGCTCACTTCGGGTCGTTCATGTTTCCTCCAAAGATCAACTCGCGGATGCTCTCACAAAGCCTCTCGCTCGGACTCTCTTCCATGATCTCTGTGTCAAGATCGGCCTCACCTCCGGTGCTCCGACTTGAGGGGGCATATTGAATGTGTTATAGGAATATGTGTTATAGGGATATGTGTGCTATAGAAATATGTGTTCAACACACAATTATTATTTATACTAAATTTATTATTAGGACTAGAATGTTCTTTTGAGTTGTATATATGTGTGACTTCTTTGTATTTGGAAAATAACCAAAAAAACACGAATAATATTTTCTTTAGATAAGACGCTAACCATTAAGAAACCATAATACTATAACTCGTCCAGCCGCGAGATTGCATTAGGCAAGGTCTTTGCGGTCGAAAGGATTATACTTTTTAAAATTGTGTTTATACTATTATATATATATATACATAGTATATTGATGGAATTCTACTTTTAATTTCGTTCTTGTTAGTATGATACAGTGTATGAATAAATGTACAGACTTGGTGAAATTTGTATTTATATAATTAGCATATTGCAATTGAATGAGTATGAGAGAGGGAGTGGGAAATAATATATACAACATGTATGGAATATAACTGCATATATCATTTCTTTCAAATGATATCTTTGGATATATTTTTAATAACAGAGTTTATTCTTTTTTATAAAGGGATATTAAAATATAATATTTGTAAAGAGAAAAATTATAATTACTCATGGCAGAGTTGATATGAAATGCATAAATAAAAGCGCAATAATGATAAAAAAGAGAATGCCTATTTGGACATGTGAATGAATTATTTCATCTAGTTTCCTTTCATTGTAAGAAAATGATGAACAAACCCATGGTAATTTTTTAAGAATATCTACTATCATCATCATATATATTTTGACAAAAAAAAACATGCTATGTACTCATTAATTCTCGAATTCATAAACGATAAAAAATTTATTATTGTTTCTAGTAGATTTTTTTTTTAAACAGGGTTTGCTCAAAGTGATTTTATGTTCTTAGTTCTTACCATATATTTTTTTTAACAACTAGTTAAATAATATATTTTAGCAGTGTACCATACCATTATATATAATATTAATATTATGTATGGTGTAGCATTTAATTTTATGTATAATCACATTAATTTCTTTAGTTCTAAGTAGATTCCGTGAAAACTAATATAAACGTGTTAAAGACCGTTAAGAGAAAAAGAACAGAGAATTTAGTCGTACCCAACAGCTTGTGGGCGAGTGATCAGCACGTGGGTGCAAAGCACTCAGAGGTTGGCGGTTCGATTCCTGGTTGGGAAAGGGTTTTCACATGGGCTGTCCCGTTCCTCTGGGAGATGTAGTTGGGCCGAAGGCCCGGTGAATTTCCGGATTATCACAAAAAAAAAGAGAGTTTGGTCGCAAAAGATATAAGACCAGGTCCATGTGGTTAGCTGAAGAGACAAAAAATCTACAACTATCATATTGTTCTTGAAAATATGCATTCTAAAATTTAAATCAGTTGTTATCGTATATTTTAATATTAAAATTTATTTTATAGTTTAATATGTTATTACTTTTTTAGATTTTTTTTTCAAATTTCATTATCGTTAAATGTCAAATGAATTTTCATTATCTTCCAAAATTGATCCACTATAGTGTTGAAGATAATATAAATAATGATGTAGCAATGAAAAGAAAGTTAATGGGTTTTTTTACATACATTTGAATCTAATTTCTCTTTCTATATTGTATTTTAATAATTTAATATCGGATCATAAAGTGCATCTGGACAAGCAAATATTAGAACATGTGAAAATGTATTTTAAATTCAAAAGGAACAGTAAAAATATTTTCAACAACAAAATATTTTCTTATATATAAATATAACTTAATTTTTTACTTTAAGAAGACAAAATTACTATAATGATTTATTTATTTTTCCCGAATTACCCTCATAATTATAAATTTGGATTCAATTGAATTATCGTCTGGCTTACAATGAAGAATTAACATGAAGTCTTCTAAAAGGGTTATAAAATGAAGAAGTGAATATTTAATACAAGAGTTTAAAATACTTTTATGTACTTGTGAAATCGACATGAACCCATCATTTTTAAAATGTCTTGGATTGATAATGATTTTCAAAGAATATGGTTCATTTTGAATTTAGGAAAGAGATTAGGGGGTTAAAATGGAATTTAAAACATATCATAGATAGACAAGAGGGAGAGTTGGAGAATCCAGTATCGGACACGTGTCAATGCAAAGATCGTCCACGTACATACAATTCGAACCACACAGGTGAGTTTCCTTCCCTCCATTTTTCGAAGACGTGCGCATCCCCCGCGCAAGTTATTCTGTCGCGATTTCTTCTCACCGACGGCGCACGTTAGGAACCTATTCCTTCTCCCGATGTCATCGGCGGCATCTGCTCAACCGGGTCGGATCCGGGTCCTGAAGGAAGGTATCCGGAAACCATCTGATCAAGCGGTGGGGCCCGTCGTTTACTGGATGTTTAGAGATCAACGGCTGAGAGACAACTGGGCTTTGATCCACGCAGTCGATGAGGCGAACAAAGCCAACACCCCGGTAGCGGTGGCGTTCAATTTGTTCGATCAGTTTCTCGGCGCCAGAGCGAGGCAATTAGGGTTTATGTTGAAGGGTCTTCGTCAGCTTCATCGGCAGATAGAATCTCTTCAAATCCCATTTTTTCTGCTACAGGTGAGTCCAGAGCTGAATCCGACATGAACCCATCATTTATAACTCGTTGGTTTACTTGTGAAATCGACTGTACTAACTGGGGGCTGAAATTAGGGTTTGTTCATGTGATCTTATTACATTGAAATGGGTCTGGTAGATGAAATGTCGTTATTTTCCTTCCGTTCAAAGGCTTTATTTTGAATGCTTCAAATGTTAGTAGTTACGAGACTTTAGGGGACAAAGCTCTGTTCTTTTTGGTGATCTTGTGTGTAGTTCATAAAATCGTGTAG
>NW_010965019.1:1475990-1520844 GCF_000463585.1 Tarenaya hassleriana
TAGGGCTTATTGGCACTTTGTTGTCCACTTGGCCTATGAGTAAGAGATTTTAGGTGAAGGATATGTTTTCTTAAAGATTTGTGGATGCAATTGTGCAGGGAGATGCAACTGTGACGATCCCGAATTTCATCAATGAATGTGGAGCTTCTCTCTTGGTCACTGATTTCTCTCCCTTACGGGAGATTAGGCGATGCAAAGACGAGATTGGCAAGACAACAAGTGATTCGTTAACAATACACGAAGTTGATGCCCACAATGTAGTTCCCATTTGGGCTGCATCAGATAAATTAGAGTACAGTGCTCGAACACTACGAGGTAGGATTAACAAACTACTACCTGATTACCTCATTGAGTTTCCTGAACTTCAACCACCGACCAAAGAGTGGACTTGGTCTATGGATGAGGCAATCGACTGGGATAGCCTCATCAATAACGTTGTAAGGTTAGATGCTGATTGAGTTGCTTAATACCATTTCCCAGGCTTGGATTTGAACCTTTTTTTTATTATGATCTGATGATAGGAAAGGTGCAGAAGTTCCTGAAATCGATTGGTGTGAGCCTGGGGAAGATGGAGCTAGAGAAGTTTTGATGGGTGGTCAAGATGGGTTTTTGATGAAAAGGTTGAAGAGTTACTCGACTGATCGGAATAATCCTTTAAAACCGAAAGCTCTCTCTTGTCTTTCCCCGTATCTGCATTTCGGGCAGATCTCAGCTCAGCGCTGTGCCTTAGAGGCTCGAAAAGTCAGGAAAACATACCCTCAGGTTAATATTAATCTTTGATCATATCGACAAAATTTGCATATTCGTGTAGTTTTTTTCTTTTCCTTCCTCTAGTTTCTACTAATACGTGTTTACTTTTTTGAAGGCGGTTGATTCATTCTTGGAAGAATTGATCGTACGTAGAGAACTGGCAGACAATTTCTGCTACTATCAGCCTCATTACGATTCTTTGAAGGGAGCTTGGGAATGGGCACGCAAGACATTAATGGACCATGCTTCAGACAAGAGAGATCACATTTACTCGTAATGTTTCAGCCACTTCGTCCACAGTTTTCTTTCGATATACAAACTTTGTTGTAATTCTGTACGTAAAGGGTATTGAAATTGCAGGTTGGAGCAGTTAGAGAAAGGACAGACTGCAGACCCAGTAAGGCTGCAAATTTCAAATCGTTTTTATTCAAAATTTCCTATACATTTGGGTTTTTTTACATACATTTGAATCTAATTTTGTAGATTAATTTGCTGTATCACTTTCGTATATGATGATTAACCATAAAGTTCTTGTGTGTTTTGCAGCTATGGAATGCTTCACAGTTGGAGATGGTTCATCACGGGAAAATGCACGGTTTCATGAGGCGAGTAAACCATCTTGGAGCTTCCTCTGAAACATTTATTTATCAATGGCAGAGCTTGCTTACAATATATATACACACGTGTAGGATGTACTGGGCGAAGAAGATTTTGGAGTGGACAAGGGGACCTGAAGAAGCCCTCTCCATATCCATCTATCTAAACGACAAGGTTTCCTTCTGTGGATTTCATTCATTCTAACACCTCTTCTTGATCGGTGTTTTTTTCTCATTTGATCAGTTTAGATCTGTATGTATCGTGCAGTATGAGATTGACGGTCGGGACCCCGGTGGATACGTAGGCTGCATGTGGTCGATATGTGGTGTTCATGATCAGGTCAGTCACATTTCCAGCTTTAGAAACCAATAGTCACTATCCCTTTTTATGCCCTCTGGTTTCCATCGTTCATTCATATACGCGATCGGCGTTTTGCGTTTGCGTTTGGGGACATAGGGATGGAAAGAGAGGCCGGTGTTTGGGAAGATAAGGTACATGAACTATGCAGGCTGCAAGAGGAAATTCGACGTCAATGGATATATCTCTTACGTTACACGTCTTGTTTCATCGACTAATAAGAAGAGGAAGAGGAAAGCTGAAGAACACCTCTCCGAGGATTCCATTTGATTTTCTTATTTAAGTCTTAATTGTTAAGTAATTTCACAATGTTAACCCCCATTTAAAAAAAAACGATTTTTTTTGCAAAACATAAAAATTGCCATTAACGAAAATCACCCAATATATATATATAAACATTAAAGGCTTTAGAAACATTAACAACATTGGGTTTTTGTTTTTTGTTGTGAGAGTTTATGAATTGGTTGTTCCATCAAAAGCCGATGAAACGTTTTACAGAAGGTGAAGCAGCTTTTACATTATCCTACCAGCCAAAGAATTAAGGTACAGTTTGCTTTTAATCCCCCGTTGCCTTTTTTGTTTCTCCTTTTTTCTTCTCTCAACTGTTTTTTTGTTGTTACAAATTTAGACATTGAAGTGAAGAGGCTTCAGATTTGGAGATCGTCTAGAGATAACTCATTTGCTGTCAGAAGCTTCAGTTTCTGTTCAAATACAACGACACAAAATCCATTAGTAAAAAGCTCTTGAGCGGATAGTTGGAATGAACTTTGTCCAAAGAATCCGACTCCGATACGAGAAACTTACCGTTATGAACTGCGGTGGATCATCGAGGCTCGATGACCCGAGAACTACTTCTCTCCTTAGTTTCCCCGTCAGCTTGTGACAGACCCTTAGCTGAAACCAATATTCCAGAAACTTCCTCATGTTAGCTACAAAAAGTATATAACTGTAACTAACAAGTAAGATCCTAACTAAGATTGGCGATTTGGATCACATTCTCGCAATTTATTGTCCGAACTTTTAAGATTTCATCTATAAGTTTTGTCTTAAATAAAAGCTTCGTACCTCAGATCTGGTGGCTCCACCTACGATGAACACAAATATACGTTGACCCATCTTCTTGAAGTCGCTTGATGCATGTCTCAGCACCGAATCACTACACGAGGGGAAGAGATTATTACACAAACATTAGAATTATGTTTTTAACCGTTTTGAAATGATTTCTGAAAAAGAAGCAGATAATACAATGAACAATTGGATACATCAGTTGCAGCGTTTAAAGCTTCAATAACTTTATTTATAAAAAAAAAGCATACTTGGAGAAAGCTTAAGACTTGTGAAAATACCATCATTTGCTTAGACATAAGATTACCTTGAATATCCGTCATCTGAACTCCGAGGCTTAGCCCATGTGGGTGTCCGTTTCGATCTCATGGACTGAGCAGCTTGACCTGTGTGGTTACTTCCTGATGATGAATGAGATGTTGTTCCGTGGAAGCTCGGGCTTGGGTCGTTCATGCATGGATAATCCTCCTTCGGCAATTCTCCCTTGTTAAGTTTCTCAACGAGTTCCTGTCAATCCAAAAGATGGTAACAGTCATATCTCACCCGATTCATGAACTCTTTGAAACGCTGAAAGCGGCAGTTCTTGACATCCGGACATCACAATTGGTTGGTGATCATAACGTCTGAAGAAAGCTAGATCTCGACTGAAAACATATCCTGCTTGCCATGCTTGTTGGAAAATGTCCCACAAAGGGCCTAACATGAATACTACAATACCTCGATCATGGGGTAAAAACGAGACAGTTGCCACGTTTCTTCTTCTTGGCGCTCTTTCCTGGCAGCTCTTTTCTTCTGCAAATATTATCAGAGACTGTGAGGAGAGTATACAGATTTCGAGATACATATCAAAATTTTGGGAAGTGGATTTACCTTGTGAAGATCAAACTTCAGAGTGAAAGCTCCTGTGGGGTTCTTTTTGGTGTCCATGGCTGAACCAAGCAATCTCATATTATTTACAGCGGTCATGTCATCGGCTGATAGTTTTGCCAACTAGAAACAAAATCAAATAAAACATTTGGTTGAGTGAACAAGGCCAGAAAAAAAAGATGCATTAGAGTTAATGATAATCCAAGTACCTTCATCAGATTTTGACCCTTTTCACCCTCAAATTTCTCAGGGTAAATTGATGCCAGAATCATTAACAGACGCAACTTATTTTCCCGGCTTGCATCCTGCACAAGAAGTTTGATGCATTTAAAGTTCAACAGCGGAATATTTTCATGGGAAAAAAAAACCTAAATCAACCACCATAAACTAGATATAGACCTCATTTGTACTCAAATATTTGATTATGTCCTTCGTCCCAGCATCACCAAAAACAAGGTCCTGTTCTAGCTGTCCAAGTTCCCGAAGCCCCTGCTCTCTTATTATGTTGTTCAGTTTTCTTGCAATCTGTACCAACAAGAAAGAAAATTGAAAGAATTTGAAGATCAAAGAAAAAGCAACAGAAACAATATACTTTGGAGGTATAAAAAATAAGTTTCCACCAACACCATCTCCCATGATATACAAAGCAGACAATGCATATTTCAATTAGTAAATATGTTCAAAATTTTACCTAATGATGGAGATAAGGAAGGATCGAGGATATAAACATGGCAGCGCGGAAATTGACAATTATGGGTGCACACACAACTAGTGTAGATCACATAATTATGAAACTAACCTCCACATGGAGAGAGAGCTTGTCGATTTGTTCACTATACTGTGGCAATGCTTGGACCATCTTTTGCAAATCCCTCGTGGAAAGCTCCCCAGCATCTCTACCCACAAAAACAAAAAAGAAGGGAACAATATAATTATGTGAATAACAGAGGCATGTCCTGCACAATCGGCAAGCAGCAGAACAAAGGAAAGCAAACAATCAAATGATCTACAGGAGGACAACATCTGACAAGAAACTTTAATACCATCTATAAATGATCTCTACTAAAGAAAACATCAGGTAGCAATATATACTCCACACAATCAATGCATATAATAAGATTTTACCGAGAAAGGTAGCACTCACCTCATACCATGTTGAATCTGAGCAGCTTTGTTTTTTGATAAAAAATTGGTCATCTTGTCATGCAACCTTTCACTAGCCTGTTGAGAATCCCAGGTAATGGAACTTGCATTAACCATTATCAAAGGAGAAAAATAAAAGGTCTATGTATCAGACTCACATCTGCTACATGTGCATGGCGAAGCTCAAGCCAAATAGGATCATGATCCTCTAAAAGCACATCTTTCTTCTCCTGTTGTCCGTCTGACTTGCTTGGAATCTAAAAACTAAAAGAACACTTAAATGGAGTATCCAGGACAAGAGGCACAAGTCAAGTCATAAGCACTTATAGAGCTCAGAGTAGTACTTACCTCATGTACATACTTGTTTCCTTCCATATTCAGTAAATCATGGCACATGGCATCATAAGTCCACTCATGTATGACAGGTGCAATCTAGGAATAGAAAACAAACAAACATCTTTAAACATATACCCAATTCAGATATAGCGACTATGAATTTGATAACTATGTGGAGGACATAGTGTTTGCTGATAAAAAGAAAAGAAAGATTCAGCAACTGCCAAAACAGCTCTATACCTGGTCTATAGATCTGTCAAGGATGAGCAACTCACACGTCTCAGTCTGAGGGAAATTTTCAATTGTTTGTTTATATTTTGCCAGACAATTCCAGATGCCAGCTGCCAGTTTCGTAGGAATTAAATCACGGAAAGTTGTCATTGTCGATGCATCAAGTGACTTTGCCGCTCTGTAACGTACTGATGGAAATTCCCGCAATGAGGCAAAGACCGTAGCAATTCGACTAGCCATCATGTTCAAGCATGCATCGCCTTTTCGAGTAGTTTCCTCATCACCAAAAAGTTCCTCCAAAGCTCTCTCATTATCGGTGACAAACCCCTGTAAAAGGTTTCTGTTATTGCATATTCCTTAGAACCCCTCACCTTTCACACATCAAAACATCCACTAGCCAATGCAGGTAACATAACATTGCAATTCAGACCCAATGTTGTCGGGGCAAATCAGTATTCTTAGAGTGCTCAAGAAGAAAGAAGAGTTTTCATTCATAATTTCGAATATCAAAATCCTTAATAGTATCAAACCAAAAAATGATACCTGGCCATCAATGGCAAAATACTCCAAATTCATCTGCAAGATGACAACAAAAATTAGTAGTTAGCAATAGGGTATTATTACAACTTTGTAATAGAGATTAACATAACTGATCTGAGGTAAGCCAGTCATCAGTCAAGAGTAAATATTAATTCAGAGAGATAAACCTCTCTCAAAGCTCCAATACGAGGTAAGACACTTGAATCTCTCTTAATATGAGCAACCAGATCTCTAGAAACAGGTGAGCTGAAGAAAACAAATGCCCTACACATGTGCAAGGAGAAAAAGGAAATCAATATTTTGAAAAAAAATAGTTGTCCACATTTCTTAATGAAAGGGAAATCTTTGCCTTACTTCTTATACAGAGGTGATTTCCCCGACATGTCTGACAAAAACATGATAACACTGATAAAAACAACAATATGACATGTTTAGCCAGAGAAACTAACATGATATGTTTCGAACACCAAACTCAAAATAAAACACCAGTACAGCGAAGATATCTTACTTCTCTTTGGTCGGTTGGATGAAGTATATGGCATCCATGGAAGGTAAAGGCTGTCGGCGTCTAAATATGTCTTCTACCACTGCAGAAAAAAATAATTGATCCCAATTAAAGCTATTCCAATTTCCAAAGCTGACAAACATTTATATTTTAAGCTTTAGAAAAGTGTACATCATTCTCACATGAAACGCCTTCTTGAGTGATATCGGCCATTTTGCAGGCATATGACATTATCTTGACAGTAAGCTTGTCCATGATAAGTACCTGCACATCATAAATTGAAATGCCAAGCAAGATAAGACTGAGAACGCAAGAGACTCCAAACTACTGACAAGAAAAAGTATATGCAGCCAGTTCAAGATCACACATAAGTCATACTTTCCAGGTGGATTTCGAGCTCGCTGTTTTGGCAGACCTAAGCATCTCATATAACAGTCCTGGATAAAAGAAATTACAGAATAAGAAATCATTTTGAATAGAAAATGGATGAAGTCTCATGAAAATCCAGAAAAAAAAAAGCTTAAGATCCTGGAACAAACATGAAAGTCAATGCCTCAAGGAGTTCTAGACAATCCGATGTTGTATAACATGACCTATGCAGTCCAAACTCTTCAGGGTAAACACTATCAAATCTTAGTTTGAACTTTTTCTCAAACATTTTGGGACTGTATGCATATCACTTTATCAGGACTACAACACCAAGGTGCTATCTTGATGAGGATATAATATCAAGTCAACTTCCAACAAACAAGACATCCATCAGCCGTCAGGGGAATCATAGTATCATTCCAATATAAAGGTCTCTGTCTTAAATAGAAAAAGTTTGAGGACGCTATCACCATTTAGGATTCAAAAAAATCACAAGTATGCAAACCATCTTGTTCCCCTGAAACACTATGCTTGCACTATCTCAGACACTTTCATACCACTTGCATATAAAATTTTGGAAAATATCAAGGGCCAAATTGCTCAATTTTCAATATTTATGCAACCCAGTCAAGACCATTTTAGGGGTTCCCAGTTCCTCCCCCAATATGCTATCTTTTTTGTCAAGTTCCAAAACGTGTATTCTATAGTCTGCATTTGATCAAATCTACCGACTTTCTAGCTCTCATCGGTCATCAACTTCTCCATCATATATAGAACAAGTCATTCAGGAAGCCGTGCGACTAACTCCTAAGCATATCCACATTTTCGCTATGATTCCCACATGTATAGACATCCCTACCATAAACCTTTCACAGACAGAACACCATCCACCATCATCCTGGTTCGAAAACCTCCTCTCACTTCTCAATTTAAACTTCTGAGCCCAAATCACAGAAGCCAGCAACAGATTTTCCCAGCAATCCATCAGGAAAATGTCGCAAGTCAAAACATCACCTAGTCTAACAGCACTTGAATTCACATATACTCACAACGCACGTCAATTACAACCCTAGAAACCTCAATCCAGAAGTTACTACTTCGCCTAATATCCAGAATCAAACCGAACCGAAAGACACGCTAAAGTAAACCTCTACTTCGCCGACCTCGGAATCAGCAACAGATCGCGGGAATCCAGAAATGACAAGTCAATTCGAATCAACGAGGGTCCAAATAGATAAACCACGAACACCCCGCGAGAGAGAGAGAGAGAGAACTCACGATCACGTGTAATCTGTCGGAAATTCTTGTATTCGACACCCTGAGACGAGGAGTCGGAGTCGGAGTACGACATGGCTGCTCAGATCTCCAGACAATTCCCGATCAATGGATCGACCGGAGACAGGGAGCAACAGAGAGATCACAGATCGTGAACTGATCAAAGTGTATATATAGATGAAGAAGAAAAACGCGGAAATGTTAATTTTCTTGAGTTAATTATCCAATAATTACACAAATAAATTGATTAATATGTTCCAATTATATATAATGTGGCGTCGGGTGATGATGAGTTGTGACGTGTTGACCCGAACCGGGCGATTTGAACCGGGAAATCGCGTTTTGATGTCGGACTTGGTCGCTTGAAGTTTGATCACACGTTGAACCGGTAAATGACCGATTTACCCCGGCGTTCGCGTCGCGGCTGCTTGAATTTTCCTAAGAAGATGTCTCAGATCGAGATTTGCTTCAAGATTCATCGAGAACGAGATAAATATTAATTTTTTCGGTGATACACACGTTTTTCCGGGTTTTGCATGATTGGTTAAATGTGACGTTTGGTTAGGTCTAGAGTTTCTTCCGCTATTTGAAACCTAGAAACCAAACCCTAGATCGATATGACCGCATACTAGGAATCTGTAGTCAATTCCAAAACAACGTTCCAAGTAGGGGTGGGCAAAATATTCGAAAAATCCGAACCGATCCGTTATTCGATTCGCATCCGAACCGAAAATTCAGATATTCGGAGTTTACGGATCGGATACGGATATTTATTTGGAGATATTTGTCGGATACAGATCGGATACGGATATTAAAATTGAATTATCCGACATATCCGATCTGATCCATATTTTGTAATAATATTATTAAATATAAGAATAATTAAGAATAATTTGGTATGGAGATTTAAAATGCTTAATATTTATATGTGTTTTTAGGGTGATTCAAGAAAAATTTTATATATATTGAGGTTTATAATTTTAATTTTTAAATATTAAGATTTATTATGTTGAATGTTTTGAATTTTGAATTTTGAATATATTTGTATGTGATAGATTATAATTATATTTGTATTTGAGTTGATTTACAATGTTTAAATTATGAATTTTAAATTTGTGAATATTATTTATCTTAAATAGATTATATATTTTATTTACGTTTGAATTTGTTATTTAATTTAAATTTAAAATTTTATAATATTTTAGGTCGGATACGGATATCCGCAAATATCCGTGATTTTAACGAATATCCGAAGTTGCGGATATCCGAAAATTACGGATCGGATACGAATACCAAAATCAAATATTTGTGCAGATCGGATACGTATACGGATATCTCAAAAATCTCGGATATCCGATCCGTACCCACCCCTAGTTCCAAAGATATCAACCATGAGACTATAGCTTCTTCTATTCTATCCATGACACTTAATATTTAGACTATACTTTTCGATTTCTATCACAATATCTTTTTTTATAATTTTTAATTTTAAAATTATTATAAAAAATAGTATTTTTTTTATTTTTTAATTTATTGTTATTATTATTATTCTTATTAGGGGTCTTTTGTTTGTCACGTGATCGAAGTTTATATCAATAGACTTTTCTAATTTTTTTTTTAAGGCTAATATTGTTTTTTTGATAATTGGTTATGTTTTTGGGGTGTATCAAATATATACGTGCTACGCAAAAGGGGTAGTGATGAAGTTTACCCCTTCAGAGAGGCCGAGACGAGAACAAAAGGCGATTAGGAGAGAGAATGGGGAAGACGACGTATATGCGGTTGAAGGGAAGCCAGAGTATGAGGCAGAGGCTGCTTCTGGCGACGCTTTCTTCGACTCCGATAATCATCGAAGAGATTCGTGCCGATGATATGATTCCTGGTCTCCGTCCACACGAGATTTCTCTTCTTCGTCTCTTCGAGACTGTTTCCGATGACTGCGTCGTCGAGATTAATGAAACTGGTAAGCTCGCTTGCAGCTTCTTATGCTTCTTTTCTTTGTTTTTTAATTTTCTGTCGGATAGAAGACAAAATCGCTAGCTTCTGCGCGTTCTCGTTTTACTTAGAGCCAGGGATTGGTTGGATTTTCAAAGTTTAGTGTTTATTGAAATTTTGTTTTCTTCATGGAATTTGAATTGCTCGACCGAGGCTTGACCTATGGATTTTAGAGTGTTGGAGATAATTCTGGTGGAACTTCGATATGCCGAATGTGCTTGTATTCGACCAATGTAGTTGGAGTTTAGAACTTTAGATCTCCAACATTGAAGTGTTGTAACATTCAGTTTATTTGATTGATAGTTCGCATGTTGATTGTTTTAAAAGCAGAAGATATCCAGGCCTAGGCTTCATATTCGATCCTCTTCGTTTGAGCGTTAATTTACTTCTGGAGTTAAAGTGTTGCAATATCTCTTACAGGAACCAAGCTAAAGTACAAGCCTGGGATTATAATGGGAGGGAAGAACTTGGTTCATAACTGTGGGCTGAATCGATCTATCGGCTATTTTTTGGAGCCATTGCTTGTGTTGGGGCTCTTTGGAAAGAAATCCCTTTCGATAAGGCTCAAAGGTGAGTTATTTCTCATGTGTCTATCATCATCAATAGTTTACTTTGGGCTTGAACATGTTAAAATCTAGAGTCAGGATAGACCCAGAGGAGGAAGGCAGTGTTTTTAGGTGTGATGAGCAAAACCTGCACTTGGGTTTGTCTTTACTTTGGAAGTGAACTGCAGTTTATAGATATTAAATCTTCAATTCATGAAATTTTAGGAATTCTGAGCTCCTGTTGAGTAAACAAAGTAGATTCACGGCTTAGGGCGTGCAGAATATTATGGTCAAGCAAGATGATTTTTGTTATACAGGGATTACAAATGATTCAAGGGACCCAAGCATCGATACATTTCGTTCGACCACGTTACACATATTAAAGCGTTTTGGAGTTCCTGCTGCTCTTAAAGATAGAAGCTCGTGGGGTAGCACCGGAAGGGGGTGGAGAAGTTGTCTTAACAGTCCCCAACGTTCAGAGTCTAACTGTGAGCTGAATGTGTCGAGCATTTTTTATGACATTCATCTACGTTTTCCTGTGTATCAGACATCTTATGCATTTTCTTTTCCTCCCCTCAGGCAGTCCAGTGGATGGATGAAGGAATGGTTAAGAGGATACGAGGTGTGACTTTCTCCACAAAAGTTTCCACCGACTTTGAACATTCTATGAGATACGCAGCTCGTGGAATCTTTAACAACCTTCTTCCTGATGTTCACATCTTCTCTGATCACAAAACTGGTCCACAGGCTGGAAAGTAAGGCTTACATTTTTGGAAACGATGCGTCCTAAAACACCACTAGACTTCTCGCTGACCGGCTTACGAAATCATTAACCCATATTGCAGATCCCCCGGTTATGGGATATCAGTTGTAGCAGAAACCACTTCAGGGTGTTACATCTCTGCCGATACCGCGGTCTCTTGTGGAAGAGTAGATGAAACGGGTGAACTCGAAGAAGAGAAGAAAGAGAGAGTGCCTGCAGAGTACACAGGTGAGGAAATAGCGTCCTGTCTTCTTCGGGAGATTGAAAAAGGCGGAGTTATCGATTCAACACACCGGGTGAGCGGCCCTTTCGGCAAATTCTCTTCCCATACTTGTGGATGACATTGATTTGCAATCCCCTTCGCTCAGGTGATTTTGTTAAACTCTGATCCTGAAACTCGGTTTTTGTGACAGGGTCTGTTGTTTATACTGTGTGCACTATGCCCGCAAGATGTATCGAAGGTTCGTGTGGGGACATTGTCTCGACATGAATTTGAGACATTTGCCGAGACATTGAGGAACATAAGGGACTTTTTGGGGGTTAAGTTTGGGATAGAAACCGATCCATCGACCGGGACGGTGATAATGAAGTGTGTAGGAAGCGGTTTGAAGAACCTTTCGAGAAAGTTGTCGTGACCTTGTTGAGCTTCTTTCTGGTAAATCTAATCACAAAAATTGACAAGGGAAAGTTAGCATCAAGTGATGAAGGAGATCCCCTTCTGTTGTGAGTTTTGGTTCACTTTGAAGTGGGACGAGTTAACAGTTACAGAATGCGTCTGTAAGAGAATGAACAAAGAAATATTACAATGATAAATTAACAGTAGAATCTTATGTTTTATTATTTTGATATTGTTTCTCGTATAGAACTTTATATTGAGTTTCTCATTTTCAAAATCAAGATTTATTTTTGTAACTCCGCCAATAAAGCAGATATAAATTGCTGTGTTAGATTTTTTTTAACAAATACTCATCAATCTTAATAATAATCAGATCAACGTTGTATATATCATTTCAAATATGTAATCAATATCTATATATATAAATATATAGATATATTTGCTTTTCCATGTGACAACTCTAATTCATTATTTATGATTGAAAAGAAAGAGGCATCAAGAGATTTAAGTGTAGTATATGCGTAGATCTAAGTGCAAATTCTAAAACATATAGAACATAAAGATAAAGATAAAGTGTATATATATATATGTATGTTCTGAAAATACATAGTTATATGGAGATAATTAGATCTATATATTTATATGGTTACTGATAAATATATATTTTTTTTATAAAGGCTTGTATACATATATATATATTCAAAAAGATCAACCTGTACATCGAGTTTAGTGTCACGGAAGTTTAAAATCAGTTTACGTTCGGTGAAATTGTTCTAACCAGAAGTTTAAACCATATTGTAAGATTGTCGTTGTCCGTTAAGACGGTACCGATGATCAAGTGTAAGTGTGCAGAATCATTTTCGGTTCCTTGGTTTATGATTTCATTCGGTTTGACTTTGTATAGTATTACGCTATTGAAAACTAGTTCCGTTTGGTTATTTCGATTTCCGGGTTTGGGTTAAATTGGATTTAGAGTACGGAAAACACATAAAAAGTGTAATAACATCTTCAAATCCAAGGGCTTCTCGGACACGAAACCAGCTACACACTTCTCGTAGAATCTTCGGAAACTACTTGGGGTCAAAGACAAGACAAGATCCTTCATCAAAATCCAACGGCATGATGGAAAGGCAACACACTTCTGGCACGACAATTGGACTGAACTGAAGATTCCTAAAAATATTCTTGTACTTTATATCAAGTACACAAAAAAATCAGATTGAGAACTCGAAGAAGATAAAAGGAAGATAGGAGATCATGTATGATGTATCAAAAAGATCACTTTATTTCTCTTAGTTCTAATGTACATCAAAATAGTTTATTATATATATAATATGTAAAATGCAGAAAAGAGTAACTATGCTAACGGATACATGTACAAGAAATGGTAATATTGTCAAAAACAGAAAAGAAAATAAAAATGTGTTAATATATATATGTATATATATATATATATATTGATTGATTTGCTTCATTTTTCAGTAGAGAAAATGTCATAATATATTCTTCATAATCTTGGATTGATCCTTGATAAAGATAATTATTTTGTCAACTTTGATGTTCTTCTTTCCATGTTGACATGCACGTTCCAATTTAGCTTTTGTGTACGTTCTCCATATTGCCATGCAGGTTTGTACACTTCTCAAATATGCCCTCCATGATGCCATGCACCTTCATGTGCGTCTAACATCATGATCTATTCGGTAGCTTTATGATCTGTAAGCGCATTTAAACCATGTTCGTCTTCAACATTCTCCCGCAAGATTAGCTTGGAGAAATATCGAAAAGCAAATCTTGACATGCGAATGTCTTCTAGGTTGCAAATTTCGTCCATGTGTATTGCATCCGCTTCTTTGTTGCATCATCTTCTATAGTTCCCCCTCACAAATACAATTCTTCTCTATATTGATTCCTAAACCCTGTAAAACCTTGGAAAACAATTCAAAGAACACAATGGAGGTCAAGGTATTGAGTCGCACGGGATCTTCGCACACTGGTTCACAACCGGGCTCGGATCTGGGCTGCGAGCTTGCGTAGTGTAAATGACGTTCAAAATTATTTTGAGCCGTCTACGGACCAACCGGTTTCGATGATGAAGAACTTCAAGATCATAAAACTAACCTTTGAATCCTTAGATTCACAATCTGAAGGTAATTAGATGATCACAGTCAAGGTGTTGAAGAAATACCCTCTTGAGCAGTCCACACTCTAGTTATGGTTTCCAACACTTGGAAACTTGTTTGCTAGAGTTTGAAGAGATCAAATCTCTTTGTGTATGACCTCAAGAACACCTTCTTGAGTTTGAGAAAGTTTCTTCAACCTCTAGACACTTCCAAAGGTCTGAAAGTTTTAATAATGGAGAGATAAATTCGTTCTCTACTTGTTCTCACCAAGAAATGTTGGAAAATCGCACTAAGGATCAGATTGTCGCTTGGTCCGGAGCTGACCAACTCTTGATCCGCCGGACCAAGCGTACAAAACACCGCAAAACTGTAATGTCAGGCTCTTGGTCCAGGGCTGACTAACATTTGGCCCGCCAGACCAAGAATAATTTCTTGCTGACAGTTCTCGATCCGACAGACCAAGATCCTGGTTTGCCGGACTAGCCAGGTTGGAGGAAATACGAACAGGTCCGTCTGACTGATCTGGTCCGCCGGACCAACAAGGTCTGAACGCCACACACAAGGCCGATTGACTAGTCCCGGTCCGCTGGACCAACTCTTGGTCAGCTCCGGACCAAGTCAGTTTTTTGACCAAGTTTGTCCGTGCCTCCAAGTCAGTCTGGTCCGCCAAACCAACTCTTGGTCAGGTCCGGACCAGACCCAAAATTCGGGAAAATTCCGATTTTTTTTCCGTGCGATCCTTTCCCGTTCATACACGTCCATCCCATATGTGTGTTACCCTTTAGGCTCCTACGAATATGACAGTAAACCCCAGATCCAATCTCACTTTACAAATCATAAGTGGTTTCTAACAAGACATTATGATTACCCGTATCAGATAGAGTTAGATGTGATCTAACCAAAAGTTAGATATATAGCTCAAACTATGATCATGTTTGTCTCACGATATCATAAATCGAAACGTAGTTTGATTGCTTTGTCATATCCTGAGTAGACTGTAAGAGATAGATGACATTCATCTATAGTACGGTCATACATTTCCACAGTCTCACTCCTACGATGGGTCCAGTAATATCTCTCTCTTTCGAGAGAGACAAAGTTCCATCTTGACTATCTACTACCCACTACATAATTCGTAATGTATCTGAGACACGTCTTTATAATCATCCGGTTAAAGACGACATATGACACAGTCAAAATACATTACTCCTCATGTTGGATACCGTATATATCTTGAGTCTGAGGATCCAAAGTGAACCATCATGTGAGATTCAAGTCATGTATAACATCCAATCGATAATCTCAGGTGAGTCATCCAGTCATTTGTTCCAAACAAGTACCCATGATCGTGATCCGTATCCAATACACATGATCATCACTATGATCATCCATCACGTCTCATATTAGTCTTAATTCATGATTGCTCCCACCATGACAAGCGATGAAGGAATTTAGGATCATTCATAACGATAAATTGATTTCATTATTTATCAAATATGCAAAACAAATAATGAACAAACATTGCATTCATCCAATGAATCCATCATAATACACTTATTCTCATATTGAACCGAACCTAACCCAAATTCACCCGAAGGATTGGACCGAACCGAGCGAGGAAAAACGGACGAAAATAGGTCAGACCATCCGGTCTGGGTAGCAGACCGTCCGGTCTGAGTAATGCAAACCGTCCGGTCTGACGAGGCGAAATCAGAATGTTCGCGCCGCCTTTTCCCCTGCTGAGTCACGACCGCAATTTCGGCCTTTCTCCGGCAGCTGCCACCTCCTACTTGCCGGGGACATCTCCTGCTTCCTCTGGGACGAAGAATTTTGCCTAGTCTCGTCATTCTTCCGTCCTTTCACTCTCTACTCACTCTCCCTCTCTCTCAAAAACTCTCTCAAAAATCCGAAACTTTGAGCTTCGATTGGAGCTTCGATTTCAGTTGAAATCGATCAATAAATACAGAAATCAACTCTAGAAAACCTCCCCAACAAAACCCACAACTCGAAATCAACTTAGGTGAGTGTTTCAGATTAAATTCGAAAATGATAATCAAATTGAAAATGGAGATTTGTATGTTTTGAGTGCGATTTGTGTATGTTTGAGCTTAGATTTGAGTTCCTGAAATTCCCTAGATTGTTTTGAACTATAAATGGTTGAGTTTGGCGCGAAAAATCGGAACCCGAAGTTCCTGGTTCGCCGAGACCGAACGGTCCAGGCCAGGACCATCCGTTCTAGGGTTGCAAGATCGTGAGGAAGAAGATGAGTCCAGACCGTCCGGTCTGGGTGTCTGGACCGTCTGTTTCGAAACCCTCAAACCGTTCGGTCCAGCTCTTCCAGACCGTCGGGACCAGACCACGCAGGTCGTCCGGTCCAGGTCATGCAGACCATCTGGTCCAGGTCTCTCTCACCCCTTTTTGGTTCGCATCGTCGGATCGAACGAGATCCGATGCAACCGACCCCCATACCCGATCGACCTTGACCTGTTTCCTACCCGAACCTTACTGAACTTGAACGAACCCTTTCACGGTAAGTAAAACCCTCGGAACGACTCGAATTGGTAATCTGGAAATGGCCGGAAACCAATTTGATCGGATCGGCGAATAAAAGACTAAAATGAACGTAATAAACATGGATACCAGAACTATAAGTAAAGACGTGTATATGCATGATTTAAATGAGGTTCATGTATGAGTGCTTGTGATTGGGGTTTGGGGTAGTTGGCATGACGTGAGATAATATTTCGGAAGGCCGGAGTATTGTCGAGCATGTGATTGTAGCCGGGTTTTGAGATGATATATCGATGATTGCGTTGTTTGAGACTCCTCTTTATGATCCTCGATCCGGGTCGAGTTTCATATTGAGGAGGCGTGATTGTGATTGATCGCCTATGGGCAGAGCTTGGAATCGATGATGCATGTGGTAGTCTTGAATGATTCGGCTATCACGGGTTAAGGAAATCTTACGGTTACTCTGTGACCGTGCCGACATTCCACTTGCTATTGGTTCGGGAGTGATTCCCGGTAGAGACTGGCACACATTTACCTGTGACTCGGGATTGAGAAATTCTCCCGATGAGGTTATGTAGAAATACTCTGAAAGATCTGGGTTTGGGTCTGATGAGCTTTTCCGTGGCGGATGGCCGGCGAGAGATTGTCAGTTGATGACTGACTTCACTCGACATAGTCGGTGGTGACCTGGAGGAGGCATCCGGTACTCTGGTATCGAGAGGTGACCTCGATATCAGAGGGGATGGTTGTGTGATATGTTTTTATGAAGTGTTGGGGCCTGAGTTGTTGTGTTTTTACTATTCTGGTTTCGGCCGAGGAGAGAGAGGGGATTGTGTGTTGCACATGGAGAGCTCTTACCTATGCGTGTGATGCATCCGTATATATGATTTGACGGTACCGGTGTTATTGATAGACCCGATGCGTCGAGCTATGACTTGTATATGTCCTGGACTGGTGATACCAGATCCTTATGCTATCCTATGTGTGTGATGTGATGCACATAGAGACGATTTGACAGTTGACGTCTGATGACTTGTCATCTGGACTGATTATGATTGCTACAAGAGTTACTGTTGATGAAACTAGAATTCATTATATGATATGTTGTGTATATATAGTATGCGTACAATATTGCTTTTGTTTAGTCATTTGCAATTTGAGTATGATCTTCGGATTTAACCCAAAGTACTCACTTAGCATATAGCTTATGGACGTTGTTACACAACGTTTCAGGCTTGGAGTAACTTTGGCAGCAGCAGGACGAGAGCACTGGTGATGTGTGACACTTTTCCCTGGGATCATGTATATTTTCTTCCTAGACATGTACTGTTTGCTTTTGTTGTTGGCGGTGTATACTGACTATGTATTATATCATATCCACCGTCCTTATGTTTGGTTTGTATACGTCTACTATAGATATGAGTTTACTATGTATATACATATTTCTGCTGCGTATGTTTAATATAAAATGTTTTAAAATTCCCGCTATTTTTGAGATATGGTTTGATCGTCCATATGTCGCAATTCGTGGGCGGGACAGGGGTTAGGGCGTCATAGATACCGAGCCTAGAGTTTCCGTAACTTATAGGTTAAAGATCCATGTCGAGTTTTTGACCGAAAATTCTCCCTCGTCGAGATGCTCCCAGCACATCTTGGACGAAATGTAGAATATTAGATACGGTTGTGAAATGATTTTGGAATACCTCCGTTTTAATCAAACTCAAAGACAACGAGAAATCAGATCGAAAATCAAATGAAAAGAAGTTTAAAGATGACCGAATTGGTGAGGCTATGAGCATTGTGTTTATGATCGTCGCTTGGTTATAGGAACTCTTGTCCTCACGGAAGTCCTCCATCATGGCACCTTTCTCATGCTGTCCATTAGCTTCGTTCATTTCATCTTTGACCAAAATCTAATTACAATCAAGTAGGTTGTACCACAATGGCATCCATTCTTGAGTCTACATTGGTATTTATACCAATTATGTCACCGTTTTTATATGTTGTGAGGATTATTTCATTGGCGAATGTTTGATCCTCTTCGGAATGCATTACCTTTCTCCATCATAATTGTTGAATGTTTGAGGCTTCTTTTTCTAGTCTCTGCAAAATTTTAGCACAAAAACCATAGTATGTATTGTTATAATACTCGGTTTCGGTATACTTACGTGGTTCTCTCCCTTGCAGCATCCATTCGAACTCCAACTTGCTCACTCGTGCCCTTGCTTCTGTAATGCAAGATAATTGCTCCTCTTGGAGGATTTGAATGCTTCGTTGAATGATCCATTGAACATTGAGAGATATGCAAGAGTGGTATTGATTTGGGCTCGGTTTGTACTACAAGAGACGGGATAGAAATTCTCCAATTGTTGCCAATGAATTTTTCTCTCACTTTTCATCTCTTTCAATATCATTTCATATGTAATATTGAGGATGAAATTAACGGCTCTTACACAAGTAAAAGATTGAAGGATTTCTAAATCCCTCTTTGGTAGAAGAAATCCATTGGAGTCTTTTTGGTTTTGGTTGCGGAAACGTGAAGAAAAAAAATCAGAGGGGTCCAAAGACCTTAATACTCTGATACCATGAAAATTTCTAAAAATATTCTTGTGTTTTATATCAAGAACACAAAGAAATCAGATTGGAAACTCGAAGAAGACAAGAAGAAGAGAGGTGATCATATATAATGTATAAAAAATATAATTTTATTTCACTTAATTCTAATGTATATCAGAATAGTTTATTATATATACAATATGTAAAATGCAGAAAAGAGGAAGTATACTAACGGATATATGTATAAGAAATGGTAATAGATATTTGTCAAACTCAAAAACAGAAAAAGAAATAAGGATGTTTTAATATTATATTGATGGATTTGCTTCATTCTTCAGTAGAGAAAATGCCATAATATATTCTTCATAAATTTGGATTGATCCTTGATAAAGATCATTATTTTGTCAACTTTGATGTTCTTCTTTCCATGTTGACATGCACGTTCCAGTTTAGCTTTTGTGTATGTTCTCCATATTGCCATGCAAATTTGTACACTTGTCAAATATGTCCTCCATGATGCCATGCACCTTCATGTGTGTCTAACATCGTGATCTATTCAGTAGCTTTATGATATGTAGGTTCACTTAAACTATGTCCATCCTCAACATGAACTAGGGTCTTCACTTGCTTATATTGGAGGAAATGGACCTAGTCTTCTTCGACTGTCTGGGAAGCAACAAGAGGTGATGCATGGAATCTACCAGGAGCAAGGTCGGACCGAATCCAGGCACACATTACTGGTCGGAACACAACCACCTTCTGCTGACTAAGGGTCGGATATAGTACTCTGGAAGCATGGTGACAATGACTTCAAGCCTGCCTTCAAATTATCAAACACTTGGAACCAGATTCGATCACCCAAGCCAGTGATCCAAATGGTATTTACTAGTCTGGTTTCGACACTCCATTCCTCGCCATGCCTTTGTTCAATGGCAAGCGATGCACAACCGACTCCCGATGAAAGACCACCTCAACCGTTGGGGTGTCATATCAGATACCTCTTGCAGCCTTTGTGGAGGGGAAGAGGAAACACATCAACACCTCTTCTTCAAATGCTCCTACGTCAAACAACTATGGAGTTTCTATGGCTCTTGCTGTTGGCCTAACCAACTGGAGGACCTACAAAGTTGCCTATCATGGATAGACAATCTGAGCAACGACTTCGCAAGGAGCAGGAAGACAATCAGCAAGCTGATCGCTCAAACTGCAGTTTATGAGCTCTGGAGCAATGTCGGTACATCCTGCTAGCCTCCAAGGGATCGACAACCAATGTCGGTACATCCATCCTACAGCACTATTATTCGTTAACGGAGCATACAAGATCATGATAGGTTGAATTATGTCTGTTCTGAACAACAATTTTTTGTACCATTTTCATATGGGTTTTATTTTCCTTCTGTGTAGAACTAAAGGCTGGTCGTAAACATTATTTTTTGAGTTCGAATACAATCACCATTACCAAAAAAAACGTCACACACTCTCCAAAGCTTCTATTGGGCCTGGTTTTAGCTCTTCGGCCCATTTGTCCTGATTTGGCGGAAAAGGAAAAGTCTCCCGTTGAGGGAGAGTCTTCGACTTGATGAAACTACGCGTATTGACAAGAGTCTAACGGCGGACGTGTGGCTCATTCAACGCGGGAAAGAAAAAGCGAAAGAGAGGCGAAAGAGAGGCGACGAGGTGGAAGAAGGCTCGGCGGTGTTTGCGGAGGCTTCTTGGAGCAAGATCGGTGGTTTTCCGGTAAGGTTTTCTCAGGTTTGTTCTCTTGGCTCGTCCTTTCTTCGTTTTATGTTCTCGGTTGCTCGGTGAGGCTCCGCCTTGGGGAGTACCACCGAGGGTTGTACTTTCCGGCGATCCTTGCCGTGGATCTAGTGGATTAGCCGGTTCCGTCCGGCCGAGATGTAGGCCTGAGCATTCATGCTGGGGGCCGAACTCGTTAAAACTCTCGGTCTTCTTTCTTCTTGCGTTGATCGGAGTATCGGAGTGACTGAGTTTCTCGGTACGACATTAACAGCTTCGTCTCTGTGAGGTGAGAGACCATAATTTCCGGCAATTTTTTACCGGAGAGATCATAAATTCTGTCTCTCTCCACACCTTATTTCTGTAAACTCGTCGTGTTAACGTTTGAATCTCTCTATTTGTGTTTTATATGATTGATTTCGGTAGGTTGAGTATTGGAGGAATGGATGATAAAGGCAGTATCAATCGGTTGCAGGATGATGAGATTATCTTGATAATGTCACTGCTGAATACAAACGACGCAGTGGCCATGAGCTTTGCCTTGTTAAAACGGTGGCCTCTGTGGGAGCGGGTTTCAAAACTCGTGTTTGACGATAGAGAGAGTTTATTGAAGCTTCTTGTCGATGGGCATTTGCGATCACATAACTCGGAAAACCCTGATCACGAGAGGTTTTCCCGATTTGTAGACGGGGCCTTGCGATTAAACAAGGCTCCGGTTCTTGAAAGCTTCGATCTCAGCGTCGGTCCGTCAAGTGGCGCCGAGGATATCCAAAGATGGGTCCTGGCAGCTATCCACCGATCTGTTCATGAGATGAGAATTTATCGGCATGATTTTGAATCGACAATTGACTTACCAGGACATATCTTCACGTGCAAAACCCTCGTGGTCTTGAAACTCGTAAATGGGATTTGTCTGGATGTTCCTTGTACGATTCACTTACCGTCCCTGAAGACTTTACACCTTTCGTACATTCTTTTCACAGACGAAGAATCCTTTTCTAACCTCGTATCTTGTAGCCCGGTTCTTGAAGATCTGGATGTGGATACTCCCGATATCTTTTTAACCACTATCACTATTCGAGTGCCGTCTTTGAAGAAATTGCGTATTGTGACTTTCAATCGTATTGAGTGTTGGGTTCTCTATGTTCCCGAGGTCGTGGAGGCGCATGTTGGGGTCCTTCGAATTTATCTTGAGAATTTTCTTGCTGCTCTTTCCTCAGTGAAGCGGCTTTCCTGGGAGTTAATTTCAGATCCAGATTTAGTAAATATCTCATTCTCTACTGCAATCTTTCATCAAGACCCAGTACCTTAACATATATAATCTTATGCAGGTAGTTTTGTATCCTACTGGTCGATTCTTGAATCAACTTGTGCATCTGAAGCTGCAACTGGATATGGCTTACAGCTCGGAGATACTCATGTCTTTTCTTGAGCATTCCCCTGGACTGCAGTCTCTCGAGATAGTTCAGGTACTTTTTACCGGTATATTTTTGTATATTTCTCGTATTAAAATGATTTAAACTGTGGTTTAATGGTATTTTTATCGTGTTTACATGCTACAAAACTCAGTGTGCTGCAGGTTACTCGCCCGAGAAGGAATTATTCTCGGAACCGGGTAAGGTTCCTGAATCCTTGTTGTTCGGTCTCGAAACCATCGTGTGGAAGAAATACAGAGGGATAGGAGCCGAGATAGCAGTGGCGAGTTATATCTTGGAACACGCTGGACGTTTAAAGACAGCGACTTTCGATACCTCTGCATACGGCGAATGGTTGCAGAAGAAGATGATCGAGGGCTTGCAAAGGTTGCCTCGGGGTTCACCATTGTGTGAGCTGAAGGTGATCAGGTAAAATGTAACGTCATGTGCGTTGGGTTTGGTCGGAAAACAGAGTTTTGGTGTAAAGCAGAGCGTTTACAGATTTTGTGGCTGGCAAACCGAAACGTTCCACTCAAATCTCTTTGTTTCTTCTTCTTCTTCTTATATCATGTTGATCTTCTTCGATTGAACCTTCCCTCAAACGACATGATGTAGCTGTTCTTTGTTTTGGGTATTGTTCATATCACATCGCATCTCAATCAGATTGCTATCTAGGTTTTAGAATTTTCATATTTTCCCGCATTTTCTTTCCAACCAAACACTCCACAGATTGGCCGTGATACTTTTCTAGGGTAAATTGGTTATGTGATTGGATATTTCTCATAAAAACTCTAATTGTTTGTTCCATTGGAATGATGATAGCAGTTTTTTTTCCTCTTTTTTCCCCGCTAATAGTGCCCTCAATTTCGCTCATCCTATGCTTTTGCATCCCATATTACACTTGAGTGCGCTTTGCAAACTCACCCAAACATCACGATAATTGGAGAAGAGGTATGCTCTTCAGAATATCATTTGTGGAACATGTAATTAAAATTTCAGCCTTGCAAAAGATGATTTGTTCAATTCCTTGCTCGCTGTTTTGGAATGTGCAACTCAGATTTTCTTCGTCTATTTGAACAGATGATTAAGAGTGTTTGAATCAGATTATCTTACATGGTCCCTGTTGCTGAAAGTCTCTATGTTCTGGACATTGATGAGAAACGTCTTTTTGCAGGTTTATGCCCACAAGCAGACATTGAAAAATGTTACTGATTACATTGTAGATGTTATCTGCAAACGGGCTGAACTCGGTTACAATTATGGTGTTATACTAATTCCGGAAGGATTGATTGATTTCATCCCTGAGGTACAATTTCCATGGCAGAAAGCAAAGTTTACAACTTCCGGACCAGAACTGTCTTTTCCTCGAATCATCATATATCCTTGTCTAAGTGTCCCCTTAGCTGACAGTTTCTGTTGTTTCCAACCTCTCAGGTACAGGAGCTTATTGCAGAACTAAATGAGATTCTAGCTCATGAGGTTGTTGATGAAAGCGGGCTGTGGAAGAAGAAACTGACTGAGCAATCCCTGAAGCTGTTTGAGTTTTTACCCGAGGCAATTCAGGAACAGTTGATGCTCGAGAGAGATCCACACGGCAATGTCCAGGTAAAATTAATTATGGTCTTGACCGTTTGTAATCATTTTCCATCAAGGTATTATACTAGATGACATCGTTCCCTCACGTTACCTTTGTCGATAGGTGGCTAAGATAGAGACGGAGAAGATGCTCATTCAAATGGCTGAGACTGAATTAGAGAAAAGAAGGCAAGAGGGTACATACAAAGGGAGATTCATGGGACAATCCCACTTCTTCGGGTACTTTCCTCGCTCCTAATGCAATAGAACGAACATAATCGGTTACTTGGTTTTCGTTGTCGCATATGATTCGACAAAAATGTGTGTTTTTAAAAAAAAATGACGAACAGATATGAAGGAAGATGCGGTTTGCCAACAAATTTTGATGCCACCTACTGCTATGCCATTGGTTATGCCGCAGGAGCTCTCCTTCGCAGTGGAAAAACCGGGTTGATTTCATCGGTTTGTATTCCTGTCCCGTGTTCTTCTCTTCAAACTTCTTTCTCGAATATATAAAAGAAGAAGACGGGTACTTGAACCAAAAGTTATGAAACAGGTGGGAAACTTGGCAGCTCCAGTGGCAGAATGGACTGTCGGGGGCACTGCGCTCACTTCTGAAACAGGTGGGAAACTTGGCAGCTCCAGTGGCAGAATGGACTGTCGGTGGCACTGCGCTCACTTCTTTGATGGATGTGGAGAGGAGACACGGTACCCACTTAAACCTCCCTCTCTCTCTCTCTCTCCCTCTCCCCCCATACTCAAGAGTTGGTTTTGTTAACGTGGCAGGTAAGTTCAAGCCTGTGATCAAGAAGGCAATGGTTGAACTTGAAGGTGAGTTTTTTGGGTACTGTATAATGATCAAAACAATCATCCTACACAGATAATAAAACAAATTCTAAAATGTTTGTTTGGAAGGTGCACCGTTCAAGAAATTCGCATCGCAAAGGGAGGAATGGGCGTTGAAGAACCGTTACATCAGTCCCGGTTCGTTTATATACACACCATCCCCCCGTATTATACACCTTCTCGTCCTCTAACAGTTACGTATTTGCAGGTCCGATACAGTTCAAAGGTGCAGGCTCAGACGCCGTCAACCACACTCTACTCCTGGAACTCGGGGCTCACTAACATAATTCCCCCTTGTCAAATCGGCCTTTTTGCCCAGAAGGTCCCCTTTTCTCACCCCCAGTTTACTTTTACTTTTGAAAGTTATTCATTGATCTTTGTAATAGTCCCCTTCCTCACTTTTAATTCGCCTTCTTTTATGCGCTCTCCTTTATTGTTTACTTGAATTCAATACCATATGAAAATGGTATATTTCCTGAACACGATATCATTTGTGTAATTACATCTTCATATGATTTGGGAGAAACAATAATTGAAAACCAATTTTTTTTTAGAAGAGGAACGAAACAGAATCGGAAGTGTAAATGCCATTTGGTGAAAGACACAAAGAGAAGAACACAAACCCATGTCCAAAAAGACACAAATGAAGACGCCAGAGACTTTGGCAGATCAACACAGAAGAGTTAAGAACTCACAGATCACACAATCACTGACTCTGTGTCTGCTTTTTCTTTCTTTTTTTCTACCTTTTAAAATTTTCTCTAGCATTTTTATTTAATTTTTTTTTCTTCTGCTGTTTCCCTCTCTTCCATAACTATCACTATTTAGGATTTTCCTGTGAAAAAAGGGCTGATTGTTGTAGCATAAATCCCGGGAGACCACCTTTATGTATGCAAATAAAAGAACGCGATCCTTTTTTCATGGCTGTTTATATAAATTTTTCCCAGATAGGATCAAGGCGATACAATCCGATTGGTAAGCTGGAATACTTTCGGGCACCCATCAGTATCGCTTCTCTACTAAACCAGCCATTACGGCAGCTCAATGCTGCGAATTTCAGCCAACTCTCTACATGGATTAAGGAGGCAGAAAACGAGTTGAATACATTGCAGGCTGTGATTTTGGAGGAACCAACTACCTTTCTGATCACAGATGATTGCCGAGGAGAGATTTTTCAGGCAGAGGTCCAGGATTAAGTGGCTCAGTCTAGGGGATAAGAATATTGCTTTCTTCTACAATATTACCAAGCTCCGAAACTCACACAATCGCGTCAGTTATCTCAAGGATGAAGTTGGGAACAGATTCACATCTTCACAGGAGATTGGTGAACACGTAGTGAGGTCTTATACAGATCTAATTGGCAAAAGGGATATCACACAAAGAAATCAGATTGATAACTAAAAGAAGACAAGAAGAAGAGACGTGATGTATAAAAAGGATCACTTTATTTCTCTTAGTTCTAATGTACATCAGAATAGTTTATTATATATACAATATGCAGAAAAGAAAATGTATGCTAACGGATACATGTACAAGAAATGGTAATAGATATTTGTCAAAAACAGAAAAACTATGGGTCAGATATAGTACTCTGAAAGCATGGTGACAATGACTTCAAGTCTGCCTTCAAATTATCAAACACTTGGAACCAGATTCGATTACCCAAGCCGACGGTACAATGGTATTCACTAGTTTGGTTTGTCCAAAAAAATCCGATCTTTTCGATTTTGCTTTCCAAAATCAGACAAAATCAGAATATCTTTAAAGGTTTCCCCGATTTTTCGGTTTAAACTTGTAAACTTCCATTTTCATTTCTCAAATTTTCGAAATATTCTTCAAAAAACAAAATAGGAAGGTTCTGCCGTTTCATATTCCTCTTTTGATTTTAGGAAAAAATACCTAAAAATTCCTAAACTTGTAATTTGGTGTAATATTAATTCTCGAACTTGTAGGTGCGTCTATATATTTATTCCTGAACTTGCATTTTTTAACACAATAATTCCTAAACTTGTTTAACAGTTCTAAAATCGTCCATACCGCTAATTAACCAAAGTAAAGTTTAGAATTACTGTATTCAAAAATGCAAATTTAGGAATTACTGTGTTAAAAAATGTAAGTTTAAGAATTAATATGTTCAAAAATACAAGTTCGGGAATAAATAGACGCACCTACAAGTTCAGGAATTAATATTACACCAAATTACAAGTTCAGAAATTTTTAGGTATTTTCACTTGATTTTATTTCTAATTTTTTCTGTTTGAATCTGCATATAAATACGTATATTTACACATTGACCTTGAGATCATAACGTATGCTTACGGATTCAGAAATCAAATCGAGGTTTTAAATTTTCGAAACTCCTCTTTTAATGCTCTTTATTTTATTATTTGTCGAGATCATCCAGTTTGGGTGACCTAAGCCCCCTGTTCTGTAACAGTCGATGTTAATCATTTTTCTGGCGAGTTCAACGTGTCAAATCTTCTGAAACGACCATACAGAGACAAATTAATCCTATAATGATCTGTCTATGTTTTGTTCAACCTCAGACATTTTCTTTTGGTTTTGTTTTCGGGACTTTGAAAGAACACAATCACGTGTTTGAATGGCCCAACAATCGTTATTCTAAATATCAGGCATTGTTGTCATGCAATTTGACTTGTGTTTACTTTTCCGCTCTTCGCGACTTTATAGTCTGCGGCACTTCGAGTTCTGGTTCCGGTTTAGTCCGAAATCCGACACTCTTGGTTCAGACGTGTCCCATTTCGGTTTTCTATTTTATTTCTAGTTTTGCCACCTTAATTAACCAAGTCGAGGGATCATTTGGACTTGGTCACTGACGGCGACAAGTATTTTCATATACATAATTTAGTCTTGTTCATGCCTCGATCCCGATTCTCAGATTTTGATTGATTTCGATTTTCTAAAAAACTTGAAATTACAATTGTCAGAATCTTATTTTTTGATGTTGGCTACATTAAAACATCGGTTTGAACTTATTTTTTATTCTCCTAAATTCTGATGAGATTTTCATATAATATTTATCAAAATTTTTCTATCCATCCGAATTTTTCTATCCATTGGTACGAGTGAACCAAATTTTTATATTTCTATTTGTTTAAATTTTCTGTGTATATATAATTACATATCTTATATATATACACAAGTATACGTTTTCTGTATCTAAGTTTTATAGTTTTATCAAAAACTTAATAAATTTTCATACATTCAGAAAATTAAATATAGAAACATGCATTTCACTCAACATGCATTATTCTGATTAATACACGAAAATATAGAATTACATGCATTATTATTTTCTAAATTATCAGAATATTACTGCTCATATTTGTTCTAGATTGCATGCAAACAAAAAAAATGTTATGTTTCTGTCTTGAAACTGTCATGTTGAACATATACGTATATTCTCTGAGTTTCAAGTTAAACCGAAAACACACATTTTAATTATGCTATAACAGAATCATATCATTCATGTATATTTACCTGTATTCCTATCAATCTGAAATTGTACATGAATTTTATTTAACATGCAAGTATTTAGATTCGTGCAAATTCTCTATGTGATATGCCATGAAGTGGCTCTAATACCACTTGATAGTATTTTACAGAAATACTATATTATATATTGTAGAATATTTTATATTGGACCAATTATCATACATATAACACAAGGATATATTTTGGAATTTAGAACATACCTAAATCTATTGTGAGTTGACAATTAGCAGAATGTGGGTAGAGTTTTTCTAGGATATCATGTAAAAAAGTTTATTATGTGATAAATGGGTGCACACAGATTTTGTTCATTTAGTCTAGGAACCACTACTACTATTTATAGTAATAGGTTTGTATAATTTCTAAATCCGCCTATAAAAAATTAGATAATTACTTCATAGCATCTACATAATTATTTGACCCTATATTTTTCTATATTGGCATATCAGACCACCCGTAATTAGTGGTCTTAATCTTCAGCGATTATTCATATTAAATAATAATTACCATATATTGATTATAATATTAAAATCAAAATATAGCTGTAACACATGATTTTGTTGAATTATGTTTGAATTATATCTATTCAGAACAACAATTTTTTGTACTACTTCCACGTGGGCGTTATTTTCCTTTTGTGTAGAGCTAAAGGCCGGTTGTAAACATTATTTTTTGGGAATATAATCACAATTACCGAAAAAAAACGTAACTGATTGCTTACGAGTCGATCCTAGCCATCTGCCACGTCATTAATCTTTTTCTACGATTGTGATATAACACACCTGCGCTCGCACGCACACACTCTCCAAAGCTTCTATTGGGCCTGGTTTTAGCTCTTCGGCCCATTTGTCCCTGATCTGGCGGAAAGGAAAGTCTCCCGTTGAGGGAGAGTCTTCGACTTGATGAAACTACGCGTATTGGCAAGAGGGTTGATGAAACCCTAAGGCGGTGTCAACGTCTGAAACTGAAAAAGTCAAAAAGTTGAGTTTTTTAATAAAAAAATAACTAAAAAAATCATTATAAAATTATGTAAAGTTTTAAGACGGCAATATATCTGGTATACCCTTTGACTGCTATTCCAACTTCTACTACTACCCTTGAAACAAAAAATTGAAAAAAAAACTATTTTTTATGGCAAATGACACAAAAACCCTAAATATTTATGAATAGACCAAAAAACCTGACAAATTTTGAAAAAAAAATGAAAAAAAACAAATAAAGACGCAACGTCTCTCTCTCTCTTCAGTCGCGTCTTCTCCCTCTCTCTCCTCACTCACGTTTCGACGCTCTCTCTCTCTCCTATAACTTGCGATTTTCTTCAGTCACGTCTTCTCTCTCGTAAGATTTGCGCTCGAAACCTCCGAACCGTTCCCGTGTTTGTGCCCCAAATTTCATTTTCTCTCAGCGTTTTCTCTTTGGGAAGACAGAAGAAGCAACGTCCGACTGCGAAAAAATGGCAAGTTCTGGGTCTTTGTCACATTCCTCGAGCGAAAGTGAGAGCCGTATGGAGATTTCGGAATTAGATGGATACAAGGTAAGTTAAACTTCAATTTCTTTGCAAATTTTGGAGTTAGATGAACACAGTTATTGTTCGATTGAAGGGGTTGGGAAATTTGAAGGATAGAGCATTAGGGTTTTGGGCAATTTTGAAATTTGGGGATGTGGAAATAGAATTTTTGTTTGAGACTTTATGGTTAAAATCGAGTGTGATGGTTGAGTTTCGGTCACAATGGATGAGTTTAAGTCAAGTTAAAGAAGTGATATAGGACACAACACGGTATGGGTCGGATTGTCATGAGGAATCGGATGACCTAAGGATTCAAATGCTATGGTCTCACGGTTACAGTCACAAAGGTCACACTGTCACATGATTGTATAGTCACTAGGTCACAGTCTCAAAGGTCACAGTGTCACATGTTTATATAATCACAAGGTCACAGTCTGAAAGGTCACAATGTTTGATGTTTTGCAGGCGCCGTATATCTACAAACTTGATCAAATTCAGTTTTGCCCGAAGATAAATACAAGATGTTATCCGGCTCAGACACTGAAGAAGCTGAAAGACCTAGTAACAAACGAGGAATGGATGTACTTTAGCAAAGAGTCACAGTTTCAGCATCTGTTTCACACCAAATTCGAAGAGACATTGAAGATGGCACCTGCTGCATTCCTCATCAACCACGCAGTGTTGGTCGAGGACAATTGCGAGCTATGGTTTGTCGTCAATGGAGTACCCATCAGGTACTCCATCGTGGAGCACGCCTTGATATCGGGATTGAAATGTGGTGAATATCCGCCAGGGTGGGAGTACAAAAGGAAAGACAAGTTTAGACGGAAGATGTTTGGGAATCGAAAAGTGTCTAAGCAAAACGTTCTTAGACAACTTGAGAAGACGCCAATCGCTAAGGTTGCTGATCAGAAGAAATTAGCCATGGTGATGATACTCGGAGGGATTCTGGACCATGGCACCACAGAAGATAGTATCAACAATGATTTGATGGACATGGTGAATGATTTGGATTTCTGCGAAAGGTTTCCGTGGGGACGATATACATTTGAAAAGATCAATGATCAGATACAGAAAAGTTTCTCGAGTGGAACTCCGAAGGAAAAATGGCACTGTCGGGGATTTATAATACCCCTTATGGTAATTAGTTTTTGTTTAATGGATTAATTTAGAGTTGCCATTATATATGTTACTATGATTTGAGGGTTTGTTTGTTGTGTGATAATGTTTAAACAATATTTTGCAGTTGCTTCCATTCGAATGTATATCCGGCTTGGGTTGCAATGGGTGGTATAAAGATGTTGAAGAAGCAGATCCGGGGTGTCCTAGGATGTGCAAGAAGTCCGTGAAGGCAAACGTCCGATGGACCTTTGGTAATGTCATAAAAAAGATTGGAAAGAAATCAGAGGTACGCCTAAATCACAATATACAATAATCACATAGTCACATAATCACATGGTCACATGGTCACATGGTCAATGGTCACATAGTCACATAATCACATGGTCACATGGTCACATAATCACATAATCACATGGTCACATGGTCACATGGTCACATGGTCACATGATTCAGAATGTGTCATAATCACGTGGTCACATGGTCACATGATTCAGAATGAATACTTATAGTAACATTGAATCACATTTGTTTTCAGGGTATTAAACGCATACTGCAGATAGAAAGCGGTGAAGAAACAATTCTTTTTGATTTGGAAGGGTATGAAGGGAGTACAGATGCAAAGGTTCAATTTTGGATGCAACATCTGAAAAAGAACCCGGAAAATATATGTTGGAAGAAGAGTCGCGATGCAGAGATGCATTGCAGAAAGTCATTGGAGATGACTTTGAAGGGTAAGCGCAAAGTACTGATAGACGACGATTCAGAGGAAGTAGATGAGAAAGAAGATGTCGAAGAAGAAGTACAAGAATGAGAGCAGCAGCAACGACAACAACAACAACAACAGAGGGCTTTTCGTCAAGGAGTAACGGGGCTGTCACATATTGAAGCACTGAATGAATATATACAGCTGGAAATAAAAGCGTCTGAGAGCCGAATCATCGATTCTGTTGGGGATATAGTTCGACGAATTTTCAAGGACGTTGGGCTCCTTCTTGATCCAGTTACGAAGAATCCAACAGAGCCCGTAATTTTGAGGACAAGTCCCCGCCACACAGAGGGGTTGACGACAAGTCCGATAGATCTGGGCAATGTGAGGATGAGCCCAACCTTCAAAGAACCAGAGTATGAAGAAGCAAAACCGGCAAGTCCGATAGATTCTGTTGGGACTGATGATTATTATGATAAGGCAGAGGAAGAAAACTTTATATTGCAGTCTCGAGATGGGACTCCTATGGCTGTCTCGCCCAAGAATGCACATAAAGGAGAAGGGTGTTCGGGACTTGACACAATTGTGGCTACTATTACTGCACAAGTAGGAAGTAAGTACATGGTCACAGAATCTCAAGATTTAATGTTGATTGTATTTACTGACATGTATTGTTTTATTCTGTAGCACATGGATGAGGTGATGTACGAACTCCGAACCCGCGTTATAAAGAATCCCGTGACCTTCATTGGATGCAATTCCTTGGTGTGTGACACCATGTTTGTTGAGTTAATCAATACATGGGCCGAATCGGGAGATATGACAACTGTGGGTGATCTACACCCATACTTCGACGGAAGGCTTCCAATTGGTTGTGCAGGGACGCCGTTGATCAGCTACGAGGGATTCGTGAGTGTGCTTAATGTTCTCGGATTTGGAATGATGAAATCAGCTGCAATTGGATTGCCATTAAAGTGGATTTCAATGAGAAAACTCTGGAAATCTACGATTGCCAAGCCAGACTGCAGGAAAAGGCGAAAGAGGCAGTTCAAAAACTCTGCCATGCCGTTCCGAAGTTGTGTTGCCTCGCTGGGTCGGAAGCTTTCGCTGATGGAGATGTATTGGACATTGAATATGTGCAGGACGTACCCCAAAACAATGGGGAAGAATGCAGGGTTTTCGCAGTGAAGTACATCGAAGTCATTTGCCTTGCCAAAGAGCGGATGCTATTACCGTTGATATGCAATGACAATGTCACGTTAATCCGTGAACAACTAGCAGCAGCAATATTCGCTAATGGCAAGCCTCAAAGGTTTAGGAAGAAGAGAGAGTGAACGATTTCTAAACCCTTCTTACGTTTATGTTGTTTTGAACACTTTTTAAGACTACTTTTGTTTGTTTGACATTATCTTTTTTATTAGTATTTATGTTTGTTTGGATTAAGTTGGGAAAAAATCTCGGATTCTTAATGTTTGTATAGAAAATTATGGGGTTAAAATTTGAGAGAAAAAAAATATAGGGTTAAAATTTGGGAGGAAAAAATTTTAGGGTTAAAATTTGGGAGGAAAAAATTTTAGGGTTAAAATTTGGGAGGAAAAAATTTTAGGGTTAAAATTTGGGAGGAAAAAATTTTAGGGTTAAAATTTGGGAGAGAAAATAAACTGGGACCCACAAAACACAAAAAAACTGGCGAATTCTGACTATTTCTCGTATGGGTCCCACAACATATTTCGGTCACAATGGGTCACAGTCGGTCACAACCGGTCACAACCTTCGATCCATGCGATTTTTGTCAATTTAATCAGTTTACAATGTCACACATCCCTCATAAGCCTATTTTATATTGTTTTGAACAATAAAATATGGGTTTGGTGATTTTTTGGTTTCAAAGTAAGTATTTCAAATGTGTTCCTATATGTTTCATATTGTTTTATGAGTGATTTTGGCAAAATTGAGATAATCCTTCTACAAACCCATTTAAATAAATTTAAAATTTGCCTCTAACACTATATATTTAATATATACACTCTGATAAACCATCCTCAAGCTTTAAAATTCAAGTTTGGTTTATATTTATCAACACATATCGGTCACGGGTCACAGTCGGTCACAATGGTCACACAGTGCAAAATTGCACTTCGGCCACATGGTCACATGCCGGTCACAATGGTCACAACGTTGTCTCATGTGAGTCAATTCATATAGTGTCTAACTTAAACTAGATATATGTCAAAATTCATCTTCAATAATACATCTTTATTATGGTACAAACACAATATTATATATCATTACATTATACACACATATTACAATATCATCAACCAAAGTTCTTTGACATTATTGTACAAATGTCTTGCAAATACCTCATAATACCAATACAACACACAACATATTATTATACAGATTTTCAACATTGTCGATGTTTTTCACTCCAAAATAGTTGTTCTCTCTGACATTGCCGATGTTGATGTTTCCGCTACACATTTGATTCTCTTCCGTGCTTCTCCAGGACCAGGATACCGATTTTGTTTAGGCCTCCCAGATTGTCGTTTCTCATCCATTATAGGAGGCATAACCACAAGATTTGCAACATTCGGGTTATCGATAATCCATTCACAGCAATCGGGGACCGGATACACGGTTTCCTGATAGGCAAGATGCCATGTCTCCCGCGTATAATATGGAGAACACAAGTCTGGTATAACATTCGTTTTACCAACCTTATGAAGTGCTGCAATTGCATGGCTGCATGGGATCTTATCGATATCAAACATCCTACAACTGTACGTTCTACCTTCAATGCTAACAAGGTATTTTCTTACCCTTTTCACCCCTCACTTCAAACTCCTCTGTAACAGTGTTTACACAATGACTTCATACGTACATGCAGTCTCATACCTCTCATGGAGCATTTTGTCAACATGCGGTGTCATTTTTTCTGAATAATTGGCACGTCCTGCTTCAACTCTATATCTATCGAACCATTCCACGGTCTTGGAGATACACATATCCAGAAGGCCCAGCACCGGAAACCTTTTGGCTTTCTTCATTACAGAATTTATTGATTCCGCCGCATTTGTTGCCAATAAATTATACCTTTGACGCTTAAATTTACACCTTGCCCATTTCTCGGGATCAAGTTCTTCTTTCTGTATATACTCCGCAACTTTGGGATACCTACACTCACAATGGTCACATGGTCACATGTTTCAGAATAAGCAATGGTCACATGATCACAATATACAATAGCCACAATATGACAATATACAAGTCACATGGTCACACGGTCACATGGTCACATTGATGATGGTCACATGGTCACATAGTGACATAGTCACACGGTCACATGTTTCAGAATAATCACAATTTTAGATTAGGTAATAATGGTTAAAAAAACCTCGTACATGTCCTTCATATCATTAAACAGGTCTTCAAATTCGTTCAACGTATAAGCTTCCGCGCATTTGAAGAACCGTTCGGCAACGGTATCACCTCTCGAACTTTTTCTTCCCATGCCTTTGTTAACCTTGACTTTCAAATTTTGTGCTATATGTCTCGCACAAAATCCGTGCCCTGCTTCTTTGTACACTTCGCTGACGACCTTTATTATACTCCTATGTCGATCAGAAATCACGACAACATCAGGTCCATCTAGGATTGCCTTTATTAACATTTTCATACTCCATGATGCATCTTTTTCTCTGTCAATAACCCCCCAGGCTAACGGATATAGGTGGTGGTCACCGTCTTGTGCCGTCGCAACGACCAATGTACTCTTGTATTGTCCAGTGAGAAATGTTGCATCAATTGCAGCTACTTTACGCATGTAATTTCATCCTCTTACCGCTGCACCCAATGCGAAGAAGAGATATTTGAAACTTTTGCCATCTTTGTCCAACTCAAGACCGACAATCGTTCCGGGATTTCTCTTTTGCAACATGTGCAACCACCCAGGAAGTTTTCTGAAATGCTCAGCAGGATCACCTCGAATCTCACTTTCAGCTTTGTGTTTGCCTCTTAATGCCGTCAAATATGTTACGGTTGTACCGTACTTGGCTTTTACCCTGTCTACAATTTCATGGGCTGAAGGCATACTATCAAGTTTACCGGGAAATTCTTCCTTCAAATAATCCTGAACCAATTTCTTTGTACCCTCAAAGCTTCGCTTGTTTCAGATACGGGTTTGCAGCTATGCATGGAATTGTGTTTTCTTACACTCCAATGCTCCGAGTTTAAAATCAATGACGTCCGCAACTTCCAATTACAGCCCGATTCAGCAAATTTGGATCTTATTTCCCACAACTTTTTATCGGACTTCAGTGTACTGTAACAAAAACGACCCATAGCTGCACCTTGCAAACAAATTCTTGTGCTGCTTCCTTATTGTCAAACTAATGGCCAATTGTGATATTTAAACCATCACTGAAACTGAATACAGAATTCGAATATTGAGAGTCTGCTACTATCTCAATGGCCAAATCATCACCACCATCAGCACGATCCCCATCACATTCAGTCACTATAACATCCCTAAGACCACTAGAATGTTCACTGTCAGAAAGATGTATAACCTCTGCCACATTATTACTCCCAACTTTACTCTTAAAATTAGGGCTCAACATAACACAATCATCATAATCTATCTGATCTCGCTTCCTACTACCTCCAACACCACTTTCACCAGCAGGAATTATAGGTTGTTCTTCATCATTTTGTTCACATTCACCTTTCACCCGTACCTCATCTATCTCCACATAAAGCATGCCTCGCATTCCATTTATTTTATCCAGTAGATAAATATGAACATGCTTGTCATTACATAGGTAGGTGGGCTTTCTGTTTTCTTTTATATTTGGTAAATAGCTCAGCTTGATCTCTACTTTATCTTTATCTACCTTCATCTCCGAACATAACTCTCTAACAAGTTCACTGTAGGTCATCTCCAAGGGGGGACAAAAGAATAACAATCTTTGGTTTTCCATAACCCTTCCTTCTCATTCATATTCCCCATTCTTATTCTGTATCCAAGCACCGCCATATAGAAAATATATAATTGTTGACCTTTTGTCTCGCCCTTCCATTATACCACTGAGAAACAGAGTTACAAAATGAAGATCAATTCGACCATTCTCAACATTGTGATCATGTGATCATGTGATCATGTGATCATGTGACTTTGTGACCATTATTACCAATATGACCATTCTGAAACATGTGACCATGTGACCATGTGACCATGTGACCATGTGATCATGTGACCTTGTGACCTTGTGACCGTATGACCTTGTGACTACTGTGACTCTGTTCCTATTGTCACCCATGTGACTGGTTTTCCTAATGACATGAACCATGTGACCAAGTGACCCTGTAATAGTGAGACCGCGTGACCACTTCACCATATAACCCCCTAATCTATTTGTATGATGCACATTGTGACCATTGTGTCATGTTTCTATAATCACCCATATAAGTGTTGTGCACATTGTGATCATTGTGACCCATATACCCATGTTGACATTCATGACAATTAACCTGTGTGACCCGTGACACAGAACGATGCTCGGAATGCATCCAAAATGCAGATCTGATATAGATTTTTGTTTACAAACGACACAACTACAGAAAACACAATAATTGGAAGGAAAAAAACCGCAACAACCATCAATGTGTATGAAAAAAGCTGAGATTTCGACACAAATTTACCTATTTCCACTTTCGTCACTGATTTCGCCTTGATTTGCCCGTGATTTTGTCCAAATTCGACAAATTTTGAAGACAAAATAGCAAAATGAGAAGGAGAGAGAAAACGCAGTAGAGAGAGACAGCTTAGTCGACAATGGCGAGAGGAGGAGAGAGAAACCGTTTTTGAATAAAGAGAAACCCTAAAAAAATGGAGTTTTTTTTTATTTTTTTAATTTACTCTAAAGGGTATTTGTGTAATTTGTGAATGAAAGGGTTAAATTAGAAGTTGGAATTTTTTTTTTCAAGTGGAGGGTAGTATTAGAAGTCCTTCTAGCACATTGAGGGTAATTTGGAACTTCCCCTTTTAAGACGGGGCAACTTCCGTTTTACACTCAATGTGCTACATCAACTTCCACTCATACCCTCCCCTTTAAAAAAAAATTCCAACATCTAATGTACCCTCTTCTATAAATAATGACCAAAATACCCTTTTGTATTTAATTTTTTATTAAAAAAATATCCCCAAAAATTAGGGTAAACATGGTCTCTCTCTCTCCTACACTTTCTCTCTCATCTCAATCTTGCGATTTTTTCTCCAAAATCGGTAGAAATCAAAGCAAAATCAGTTGAAAATTGTTGAAGAAGTTGAAAACAGGTAAGAAAATGTGAAAATCTTATTCGTTTCTATCCACATTGATGGTTGTAAGTGTTTATATGATGAACAGTGATGCTTCTTCTACCTTTTTTTCTTCTAATTGTTGACAGTTTTGAAGTTTTATCTTTTGTAGTATAGTATAGTCATAGATCCGGGTCGGATCTGGATTTTAGATGTTGTTTCTAGAGTATCACTAAACACAAATGTCGGGTCACAGTAGAGAGGAGTTGGTGAGATGGCCACACGGTCACACGATCACAAAGTGACATGGTGATGTTAGTCACGGCTCATTAGCATAACGGTTGGCATATGTTTCAAGAATGATATGGTACTATTTTCACATGGTCACATGGTACTATGTTTACATGGTCACATGGTACTATGTTTACATGGTCACATGGTACTATATTACAATAGTCACATGGGACTATGGTCACATGGTCACATGGTACTATGTTTACATGGTCACATGGTACTATAATAACATGGTCACATGAGACTATGTTCACATGGTCACATGGTACCATGGCCGCATGGTCACATGATTCATAATAGTAGGATTGGTAATAATGGTTACAGGGTGAAGAATTCACATGGTCACAATGTCACATGGTCACATGGTATTATATTCATATGGTCACATAGTCCAGAATAGTTGAATTGATATGTATTTTGTATTTGTGCTTTCTACAGCTACGATGGACGGGCAAGATGAGAGATCGACAATTGTATACTTTCTGTATGATGGTAGGTGGATATTGAATAAAAACGGATAATATGAATGGGAAGGAAAGTTCATGGAAAATCAAAGATTGCTGTTCTTTTGCTCCCCTGTGAGGTAACCTACAGTAACCTTGTTCGAGAGTTATGTGCTGAGATGAAGGTGGAGAAAGATAAAACGGAGATCAGGTTAAGTTATTTGCCAAATGTCAAGGAGAACAGAAAGCCGACTTACGTATGGAATGACAAGCACGTTCATATTTATTTGTTGGATAAAATAAATGGATTGCGAGGTATGCTTTATGTGGAGATAGGAGAGTTACGTATGAAAACTGATGCTGAAGAAAACGTTGAAGAAGAGGCTATAATTCCTGCTGATGGTAGTGTTGTTGGAGGAAATGGGAAACGAGGTGTTGTAGACTATGACGATTGTTTTATGTTGATCCCAAATTTTAAGAGTAAAGTTGGGAGTAATAATGTGCCAGAAGTTATACATCTTTCTGATAGTGAACATTCAAGTGGACTTAGAGAAGTTATGGTGAAAGAGTGCATTGGTTGTCATGATGATGATGATGATGATGATGATGATGATGATGATGATCATGATCATGATGATGATGATGATGATGATGATGATGATGATGATGATGATGATGATGATGATGATGATGATGATAATGGTGATGATGATAATGGTGATGATTTGGAGCTTCAGATTGTGGAGGACTCTTTGTTTTCTGATTCTGTGTTCACTTTCAGTGATGGATTAAATATAACAGATGGTCATGAGTTTGACGATAAGGAAGCAGCGCAAGAATATGTTCGAAAGAATATGTTCGAAAGGGTACAACTGTGGCTCGTTTTAGGTATACTACGCTGAGGTCTGATAAGAAGTTATGGGAAATAAGATGCAAATTTGCTGGATCCGGCTGTAATTGGAGGTTGCGTACGACATTGATCTTAAACTCGAAGCGTTGGAGAGTAAGAAAACACAATCCCATTCACAGTTGCAAACCCGTTTCAGAATCAAGCAAAAGTATGAGCGGTACAAAAAAATTGGTTAGAGATTATTTGAAGGATGAATTTCCCGGTAAACTTGATAACACTCCTTCTGCACATGAAATAATAGACTGTGTAAAAGCAAAGTATGGCACAACCGTAACATATTTGACGGCGTTACGGGGAAAGCACAAAGCTGAAAGTGAGATTCGAGGTGATCCTGCAGAGCATTTTAGGAAGCTTCCTGGATGGTTGTACATGTTGCAGAAGAGAAATCCTGGGACAATTGAAAGTCTCGAGTTAGACACAGATGGTAGAAGCTTCAAATACCTCTTCATTGCATTGGGTGCAACGGTCAAAGGATGAAATTACATGCGTAAAGTGGTTGCTATTGATGCAACCTTTCTTACAGGCCGGTACAAAGGTATATTAGTTGTTGCAACCGCACAAGATGGTGACCACCACCAATATCCATTGGCATGGGGTATTATCGATAGAGAAAAAGATGCATCATGGAGGTGGTTTATGGAAAGATTAATAAATGCAATCCCAGATGGACCTGATGTCGTTGTGATATCTGATCGACATAGAAGCATAATAAAGGCCGTTAGAGAAGTGTACAAAGAAGCTGGCCATGGATTTTGTGCGAGACACATAGCGCAAAATCTGAAAGTTAAGGTTAACAGAGGCATGGGAAGAAAGAGTTCAAGAGGTGAAACTGTCGCAGAAAGGTTTTTCAAATGCGCGGAAGCGTATACGTTGCACGAGTTTGAAGAGAGATTTATTGATCTGAAGAACAGGTATGAACTTTCTAACCATTATTATTAATCAGACAAATCAGAAACATGTGACCTTGTGACCATGACACCGGGTACCATGTGACCATGGCTGTACCATGTGATCTATGTCCATTAGTACCAAATCGGCTAATCTAGATGATGTCATCCTGAGACCATGAGTCTTCATTTTTGTAGGTATCCCAAAGTTGTCGAGTATATGCAGAAAGAAGAACTTGATCCCGAGAAATGGGCGAGGTGTAAATTTAAGTGCGAAAGGTACAACTTGTTGACTACAAATGGGGCTGAATCAATCAACTCTGTTTTGAAGAAAGCAAAAAGGTTTCCGGTGCTAGGCGTGCTTGATATATGTCTTTCAAAGACTGTGGAATGGTTCGATCGGCGTCGAGTGGAAGCAAGATGTACCGATGATTCTCAAAAACTGACACCGCATGTTGACAAAGTGCTACATGAGCGTTACGAGATGGCGTGTACGTATGAGGTAATTGTGCTGAACTCTATTATAGAAGAGTTTGAGGTGACCGGTGAAAAAGGTAGAAAATACTTGGTCAAAATCGGAGATAGATCGTGCAGTTGTAGAGTGTTTGATATTGATAAGATCTCATGCAGTCACGCAATCGCAGCACTCCATAAGGTTGGGAAAGCAAATATGATACCGGACTTGTGTTCTCCTTATTATCTGCGTGAATCATGGGGTCATGCTTATGAAACAACTGTGTATCCGGTCCCCGATTGTTGTGAATGGAGCATCGATGACCCAGATGTTGCAAACTGTGCGGTTTTACCTCCTATAATGGAAGAGAAACGAAAAAGTGGGAGGCCGAAACAAAATCGCTACCCAAGTCCTGGTGAATCCCGGAAGCGGATCCATGTCATGACAGGAGCATCATCATCAGCAATGTGTGAGAGTACACTTAATTTTGAATGAAAGAAAAGACAAAAATTGTATAATAATGTTGTATTGTATTTCATGTAATTTGATATTTGTTTTACTGTATTCCATTTACTTTTGTGACCCATTGTGACCAGCATGTGACCAATGTGACCAAAGTCAATTTTGCACTATGTGACCATTGTGACCGGATGTGACCTGTGACCAAGTGACAAAGGTAAATATAGGGTTTAAGGTGTATTTTAGACTGTGGTATGTTATAACAAGATATAAGGATCATAAATATAGTATTGTTGAGAATTTTACAAAACATTATAAGTAGGTTGTAATACAAAACAACCAAAAATGTCAAAATCCTTCATAAATGACTATGAACACTTGTGGAACACATATGAGAAGACTACTTTTACATGCAGAGTTCGTAATAATCCATTTTAACACTTGAATATAGTAACTAGGTGTTTATGTGGAACATGTGACAACATTCGTATCGATTCAATTGAAAGAATCGACAAATTCGACCCTTGTGACAATATGAGACCAACTATGATCCCATGTGACCGAAAATATGTGGGACCCAATTTTGAAATTGCACAATTTTTGTGGGACCCAATAACATCCAAGTGTTCAGAAATGTTACGGTTGACAATTCAACCCTAGATTTTCGATGGGACCCATAATCTCAGTTTTGTGGGACCCAATAACATCCAAGTGTTCAGAAATGTTACGGTTGACAATTCAACCCTAGATTTTCGATGGGACCCATAATCTCAGTAATTTTGTAAGCCAAATCTCTTTTCCCTCCAACATTTTCATGCCAATTAATTTTTTACCTGTAACTCTTGTGGAACACATTTTATATCTAGATTTTGTAGATGTTGTAATTAAAGAAGTTCAGACATATAATTAAAGAAGTTCATAACATAGTATAATAAAAAAACAAAGCAAGGTCATACTTAGGTGAAATAAAACATAGTCAGTCCTACTTCTTCTGAACTTGGCCATTTGCAAATATGGCGGCTGCCAACTGCTCACGGATCATGGAGATGTTGGCATCACAGATCATTGGGCACAACGTTTTTTCTTTCCCAAGGCATATCGCATCGACATACTTCGCAGCAAAAACACCGCAGTCACAACCGTTAGCATTCTCAGGTAGTCCCTCCACATACTTAATCTCCAGTTCGTCTCCATCAGAGAAAGATTCAGACCCAGCAAGGAGACAAGCCTTGGGAATAAGACGACTTAGTTTCTGAACTACACTCTCCACATTGACCCTTAGTCTCGGTTGGCAGTAAAAAACTTGGAGCAATTTCTCATTGAAATCCACCAGAATGGCGTTCTAATGGCAACTGATTTGATCGTCTGAAAGGGATGGAATGTTAAGTACACTTACAAAGCCATTGTAAGTGTTCAAAGGCGTTCCTGCACACCCAGTTGGAAGGCTTCCTTCGAAGTACGGCTTCAGAGCTCCCAGAGTTGACAAGTCACCTGATTTTTCCCACCACTTAATGTGCTCCGAGAAAATAGTGTCAGCAACCATATAATTGCTTCCTATGTAGGTCATCGGGTTGTTTATAACGCGGAGTCGTAACTCATACATTGCCTCCTCAATATGCTACAAAAAAAACAACAACATATTTCAGAAGTCTGTACCATGTGACTGAGTGCATATGGTACCATGTGACTGAGTGCAATGGTACCATGTGACTGAGTGCAATGGTACCATGTGACTGAGTCATTTGGTACCATGTGACTTGGAGCAATGGTACCATGTGACTGAGTCATTTGGTACCATATATCCAAGATACATGTGACCTTGTTAAGTAAGATAACTTAATGTAACCTTACAGTATCTGTGAGACATACTCTCACTTGTAGAAGATCTTCCCAAAATTTTGACGTACGTATTCCATCCAATTTTGACTTCCACAATCGCGTCTCTCGCGGCTTCTTCATAAACTCTCATAGAGCGTTGGCCCGTGGACCAGATGTTTCTACAAATCCTGGAGTCCTGATGAGACCTCCACGCGGGTTGACATGCTCTGGATTCCATACAAATACCTTCTCTTCACTTGACGAATGCAGAATTCCTTTCTCAGTCTCGACCGCAGCAACGTCATCCTCAGAAGCTTCTTCCTCATCGTCGTCTTCCCCAACAACATCCTCCTGGGCAGTGTTGTCTCGACCTCTGCCGCTGCCCCTACCTCTGCCTCTGCCTCGGCCTCTGCCTCTGCCTCTACTTCTGCCTCGACCTCTGCCTCTGCCTCGACCTTCTACAGCCTGAGATCTTTGTCTTTTGGTCGGTGGACCAGTTGATGTTGGTTCTACATAATGGCTTCTTCTGGATGGCCCATCAGTAAGCTTCCTCTTTGTTCTTTTCAACTATTGTGTATCAGAGGAGTCAACTGCTGGTGGAGGTTGATTGACTTCATGTTCAACAAGGGGGCAGACATATCTGTGTCTTCATTGGTTTTGGCAGCCGATTCTTTGTCAGAAGATTCAGCTGCTGTATCATCGTCGTCGGTTCCCTCACCCTCTTCGCCATCGGTATCATCGCCATCGGCGTCATCCTTTTCAGAATCTTCATCGGTTGTCTTACCCTCATCACCATCGGCGTCACCCTCTTCTTCCGTGTTCTCATCGCCACTGCCAGCATCATTGTCACTATCATTCTCTTCAGCATCTTCTTCGGGGACATTTCCTGAACAAAACACAAGATATGCACAGATTAATTAAAACATGTGACCAAGTAAATATGGTCCCTTGTGACCAAGTAAATATGGTCCCATGTGACCAAGTAAATATGGTTCCATGTGACCAAGTAACTATGGTCCCATGTGACCAAGTAACTATGGTCCCATGTAACCAAGTAAATATGATCTCATGTGATCAAGTAATGTGACCAAATGACAAAGTTTGAATACTTACTTCCTACTTCTGCGTCCATGGAAGAAAGATCAACCTCTTTAGGCGAGGGCTCTTTCTCCTTGCTCGATGCCTCTTTCTCCTTAGGAGACGGTTCTTTCTCTGTAACCAATGCCTCCTGGGCAGTTGTTTCTCTTTTTCTGACTCCAATGGAGTCACATCTCTCGGTCTTAACTCAAAAAGTCCAACATCTTGATCATAGTATTCGTCGGTACCGACAGAACACATCAAAGGACTTGTCGTAACTCTTTCTTTCACAACAGGACTTTTTCTGATCTCTTGCACTGTGGACCTGGGCGTCGCTGTGGATCTGGGCGTGGATATGTCCTTATCTACCGGATCTATCACCGGGTTCTCCTGCACTGTGGGACTTGGGACAAATCCCTCTTTTCCAAGGAGTCCAACCTCCTTTAAAAGCCCTCTCACAACATCGATGATTCTATCTCGGATGTTTTAGCCACGGCCCTGAAATCGGCCTTCAATTCGGTCTTTAGTGCTTCGAGACTTGACACTCCGTGAACTCTTTGTGCTCCCTTTTGTATCCCTTGTGGTGGTATGACTCCTTCTTGCGGTTGTTGTCGTTGTTGTGCTTCTTGTTCTTGTTCTTCTTCTTCTT